>NC_136942.1:1618570-1621070 GCF_949987615.1 Pollachius pollachius | reverse complement strand
TTGTTTTCTAGTCCAGAGTGGGAGTGTCTCTTGCGAAACATTTACTGAACTGCTAAGGTTTAATATTTAACCTTGATTTTGGACTACACTTATATTTTTTATGTCAATTGCATTTATTTTAGATTAGATTCAAATGAGGGTTAAAAAGTAGTTAAAAATGTGCATTAAGTTAGATGTTATTTAAATTGAAACATAGATTTAAGCTAGCATAAAGGTGATATGTATCCTTGTGGCATGTCATGTTTAACTTGAAAAATAGGTTTGATGTTATCTATAGGTGTTGTGTTTTTGTGCTTTAGTTTGGTGTGTGTGTGTGTGTGTGTGTGTGTGTGTGTGTGTGTGTGTGTGTGTGTGTGTGTGTGTGTGTGTGTGTGTGTGTGTGTGTGTGTGTGTGTGTGTGTGTGTTTGTGTGCGTGCGTGTGTATGTGGCAAAATCGTTCAGGCCAGCAATGATTACCATTTACGATCGAACAACAACTTTCCACTCATAAACTGCCGACCACGCAGACTACTAACTCATTTTGGACAATAAAATGCATACCAGCCTTTGATTGATGCTTTGATGCAAGCTTTATTAGACAACAAAAGATTATGATACAAGCAAGGGATGTTTTGTTTAGAAGGCTTTAATCTTTAAAATAGTTATATATGGACAGCTTGAGCAACACTAAATATTTACAGCAAGATGGCAGTGTTAATTTAATGTTAAATAATATTTCTTTACAATTTCGAGCCTCACTGAAAGGAACAGATGATAAAGTGCTTTTTGTGTTCCCAATAACACTTGACCTTTTAGAACAACCATGGACAAATGGTCCGGAGAACAAGGGAAGGAACATAATACTTACAATCATTACACGCTGTGATGTTTAATGAAATCCTCCGTAATGTGACTACCTCGTCCCCATGGACATAACAGTTGAAGAATGGAGTGGTGAACGAAAAGTAACTAAAGGCATTGTGGATTTATATATACATGTATACATACATAGATACACAACACAGTATATATATATGTATATACAGGGTGCGATTTGCCGGTGGGGATGGTGGGGATTATCCCCCCCTCTGGTTTACACGTCCTACCCTCTGCTGAATTATTTTTATCCTTGGTGGGGATAAAAATTATCCCCCCCACCCAAAGTATTTTCACCATTACATCGTAATAATTAACAACCAAAATACACAGGGTCCGTCTTCATTTTGAAACATTTTAAAATGTTTCTCAAAATTATCCCCCCCTCTGGTTTTTTCACAAATCGCACCCTGTGTATATATATATATGTATATAAATATGTATGTATATGGAAGGCTGTTGATTGTTTATCAGCTTTTAAATAAGAAGATTAGATTAGTCTTAAGGTTAGTGGTTATTCGGGTTGATCTCTAAACGGTATTTGGGCTTCGCGGTTAAAGGCTTTGGTTGTAAAGTTCTGTTGAAAAGCTACTTGTGTGGAGAGCAGAATAAGTTGATAAGGCTCTGATTAGTAGTACTCTGGGATCCAGAAGTCCTATTGTTTTATGGCATGACTTGCTGGGGAAGAAGAAGAGACTTTTTGTGTATTTCTACAGTGGCCGGTCAACATGGTGTTGACTTGAAAACCTAAAAGTTGTCCTAAGATGGCCGTCGTCCTGACACAGTGTTACCTTTTCCTCCAGCTGGCAAAAAGTTGACTAGTTCTGGTCGTGTTTTGTTGTCTCGTATGAGGCAATTAAGCGCTTACAGATTCCTGCCTCAAGGCAACATGTTGGCGAAACGCGAAAAAAGCGAAACGCCCTGGTTTTCGGGGTTTTGAGTTCGTTTGACAGACTTTTGATCATTAACTGATTTGTGAAACTGCACAAACATTAATCCCCGGTCTGGAGGTCATGGTGCACAGTACCACTGATCCAAAATATTTAGTTTAGCATTTAAAAAAAAGGATGACAAACACGCAATGTTCTTACGTGTCCTGTCTCAAGGGGTCTTTGTGGTTTTTTTCTTTGCCTATTCCAAGGTTGCGGGTTGGGGCGGCTGCTTAATTAAAATGAATGTGTGCAAAGACACAAGTAAAGACTCTCAATGTGATTGTAGATGGGCCGTACTAATAAATTAGAGTTGATTTATTAGGTACGATTAATCCAAGGGCTATCAGGTCCCACACCAAAGTGGGACACGTTGAATTGATTGCCTGCATTAACTGTCACAGACGCAAGCCTTCAAGCGGACATGTCACCAGGTTGTCCAAAGTCTATCTTCAGGCTTCCTAGAGCAAGATGGCCACTGTGACCCACTCATAAAGGATCTGTATCTCTAGAAAACAGTTGCTTTGGATGAAAAGACAAATGATCTATTGGAGTTTGGCTACAGGTTTGGCCTTGGATGGTCTTCCGTGAAGGTGGCCCGCTACGAGCGCGCCGCTATCCGTAGCTGTGCGGGCTGCGTGGGTTGATGGGGGAGGAGTCTTCCCTCCCCCTCCGTCCAATCAGCTGATAGAGACGATGGCTGAGGTTCTGGACC
>NC_136942.1:1548570-1616070 GCF_949987615.1 Pollachius pollachius | reverse complement strand
ATCTCAGCTACATGATAGCAGTTATAGCAGCTGATATGGATATGGGCCTTTGGCACAAAGGGGAGGTAGTATGGGTGAAGACAGGTGTAGCTCCCTAGGTTGCCTTGCCAGCGCCCTTAATCACCCTCATGATAGTTCCCACTATGGGGGCTGGTTGGATAATTAATCACTGTAGTTGGACCAAGGCTAGAGCTGGTCAGGTGGATAATAATCCTTTGTGGTCAACACTTTAATTTGGCCTTAACTACTCCCTCCCTCCCTCCCCAAACTCTCTGTATTCCCTTCCTCTCTCCCTGTTATTCTGTCTCCAGAAGAAAGAGACAGAGGAAAAATAAAAAATCTGTGTGTGTGTGTGTGTGTGTGTGTAGGACCATGGGCTTCCCCATGAAGGAGCTTCTCCAGCATTCTTCTCCAGTTATTGCCCAGCATGAGGTTCTCCACACACACACACACACACACACACACACACACACACACACACACACACACACACACACACACACACACACACACAGACACACACACACACACTTCTACCTTCTCCCCATCGTCACTCTTTCAAAGTACTTCTGAGAACCCCCCCCCCCCTCACTGACCCCCAGGCTGTCTCCTCCTCCCTCATTGTCTCTGTCTTTCTTTTCTCTTTCTCTCTGCTGTCCAGTCCAGAGGTCCATCTTTTTTTAATCTCTCTCTAACTGGCATTTTGTTTTGTCTGTTTTGATCTCATCCCCCTCTCCGTCCCTCTCTTTTTCATCTCTGTGTCTCTCTCTCTTTCCACCCTCCTGTACATCGTCCTTTCCTTTTTCTATGAAATGCCAGAGGTCCTTTATTGTGTTTCTCAGAATGTCATTCGGCGGGTGAAGGGCTCTATTCTGCTCTCACAAGGGCCCCAGCACCCAGCCCCCCCCCCCTTCCTCTAGCTCTTGAGATGGACCAACACTCACACACGGTCCCCTGAAGTCAACGCCACCCTGCACATCATTCCTACCCCCCAAAAAACAATGCAATAGTGATAATACTTCTTCTTACCTTAAAAAAAAAAGTGGAAAGTTGAAATATTTGAAATGCCGCTTTGCATTTCACAGTCTTTGCTGCTGCAGGCTCAAAAACCTAAAAAGGGTTAGAAAACTTGCAGAAAACAATCCCTGTTGCATAAGAATCACAAAGTCTCTCTCAATCTCCATACCATACTCTCCCTCTTGCCCTAACTTCTCTCACCCTTAACTAGTGGCATTTGAACACACAAACACGGAATTGGTCTGAGGACTTTTATTTTGAAAGCTGTTGACATTTTGGAAATTAAGTTTTCTATTCAATTATCAAAGAATTGTGTTATGAAATTTGCAAAAAAGGTTTCATATGAGTGAACTAACGTTTGATAGCCTGACATGACAATACGTACGATTCCACGTACCCTTACCTCAAATTGTTTTCATCTTGTGGATGCACATCTCGTGGATCTTAAAATGCACATGAATGCGCTAGTGTTGCACGGTATACCGATACTAGAAAGGTATCACGCTACCCTTACGTAAAAAACGATACGATACGATTTTTTTTTTAGCATCTATACTTTTATAAAAAAAAAGAATACTTTTATTTTAAAAAATGAGAAAATATTAAAGAAAAATAGACTTTGAACGAAAGGACTTGCACATACACAAGCAGCATCAACTCTCAGTCATACTCCTGGCACGCAGAGGTCGCACCCAGTCACAGCATCAGCAGGCAGTTCAGTGAGCGAGTGAGAGGCAACGAGACGGCGACAGGTTCGGAAGCGCTTGCCGACAGTCCTCGGTTTGTGAAGAAAAAAGACGGGAGAAGTGAAATAAGGAGTTATTGTATATAACGGATCAGAAGTGTTCATGTAAACGCGTTCAATGACACTTCTGATCCGATTAGATTTCTAATCGGAATAGATCTATTCCTATCATGCAAGTACTGTATATATGGCATTTACAAAAGTGGTAAGCGTACCTCCGTATGTCTCTCACGCACAACCGTTATGTTGGTCTGGACTTATATGATATATGTACGGGATAATGTTGTGCAGAAAAAGTGGCATAACATCTTGGTGATATGGCACGGTGCAAATATTTATTTTGCGTTGCCTGCTTGATACATTTAGGGTTTCATATAATTTAATAAATTAATTAATTAAGAGCGCCACCAGAGGGCGCCCCCAACACATTTGCCGCCATAGGCTATCGCCTAGGTCCTTTTTTTTTCTTCGTTCATGGGCCCCTGAGGCCGTCTGGGCCCCGGTGCAGTGCACCGGTCGCACCGTCGATATTTACGCCACTGTACAGAACGCCGGTCATCATCGGGAAAATAAACCCCGACAGGGCGAACCAGACCCCGACGCGAAGCAGAGGTGTCTTGCTTCGCCCTGAAGGGTATTATTTTCGATAATGACCGGCGACGTTCTGTACATTATCCCGCTTATTACATGGCTCCTTGCCAAACGTAACAATAGCTTCACACGGTGCGTCTTTTTACAATTACCAGTCGTAGTGTTGGTCAGCAGAGAAATAGTCCGCCAAATACCTTGACGTCCCTTAGCAACCGGACACGCTGGGGTTGATAAGTTACTGGACTACTTGCGGAGTGCGAAGCAAGACGCGAATCAGGCAAAAAATCCACTTTCCTTGAGAGCGGACCAATTGCGAACTACCGCAGCTGCTGATTCCATCTCTCTAAGTTATAAAGTAGCCGCACCCCAAACCAATCTGAATAAGTGTATTCATGTTGATTATAGCGGACTACACCACCTCTTCTATTCTGCGGAGAGCCAGAGAGCTAACGTTATGCATTGTACATATTTATAATTTGAAATTCGTCCCAGCCTTTATACCACAGATACTCTAGGGTCTATAGCATATAACCGCGTTGTCTGATTACTGTTTAATTCATTTTTCACAATTTACCAGCTCTCGTTTCGAAGACCGAATCACCTCGCCATTCGTTTCAATGGGAATTGCGACGGTCTATACTTTCAACATAAAGTGTGCACATTAATAATTTGAAATTCGTCCCAGCCTTTATACCACATATACTCTAGAGCAGGGGTCACCAACACAGTGCCCGCGGGCACCATATGAGGCGCCCGCAGGCCTATTCTATAAATAATACAACTCATTCAGGAACAACTCTTTCCTGCCTTTTTTAAGTCATTGTTGATAATTATTGTGAGAAATCATTAACATGATCAGTGTCTTCACATATAGATGAGTATCATTAATCATTAATAATAATATATAACTAAAGGCAAACTGAGCAAATTTGTTATTTTAGAAGTGTATCAAACTGGGTGCCCTTCGTATGACTCAGTACCCATGAAGCTCTCAGGTTCAAAAGGTTGGTGACCCTGGTCTAGAGCATATCCGCGTTTTCTGATTACAGTTGAATGCATTTTTCACAATTTGCCAGCTCTCGTTTTAAAGGCTTGACAGACAATCAGAATCGAGTACTCCCCCAGACCGTGGTATAAATAGTAATACGCCTCAATTGGAATACAATTCTCTGATCTGTAGAATTAATTTATTCACGTAATTTGCTCAAAAAGCAGGAAAGGACCAAGCTGCTGAAGGTTAAACCATAGTGAGACCTAGCTGGACCATTATTCATCTCTTTTCAAGATATTTTAGATTTTCACCGTGGTATCGGTTCAGTATCGAGTCTCAAGGTATTTTCGGGCAGGTATCGTACCGAAGTCATAATTTTGGTATTGTGCAACACTAGTATGCGCATCAGATCTGTGCTCCTCCGGTTCATGCCCTGGCGACCCTCGCCTGTGACTTTTGCCGTTTGTTGTGATGAGCATGGGTCTTTGTCTGAGTCAATGAGCCGCCTGCTCCCAGTCTTTCGTCTCCTGCAGTTGCTTCAACTATTTGTTCTAACCCTCCCGCATAACTTAGTTATTAGTCCGTCCGTCCGTCTTTCCGCCCCCCCCCCCCCCCCCGACCCCACACACACACACAAATAAACAAACAAACACACACACACACACACACACACACACACATATCAAAACGCAGGTAGGCCTATCATTTTTTAATTGTTTTCAATTTGAAACAATACTCATACGTATATTTAGTTTAACGTTCTGTTTAAGAAATGAACGTTTTCTAAGTTATTGTAGGCTATAATAGGTATACCTGTGTCTGTGCACCATGTTGGTCAGCGTCATATGCCGGGGCTGGACGTCCACAGACAGGAGGATGATGAGGCACCAGCACGCAGGTTGGAATGGACGCATCGCGGCGCACCGGGACGCTCGATCCGCGGCGCAAACCTCCGGACAACTGACCCCCAGACGGTCAGACAGTGAAAGATGTCCCAAAAGAGATGTCAACTTCAATTAAGAAAAATGCTCAAAATGAACAGAAACGGGGTATAATCCTATTAATGATGAGCGTAAAGTTCCACAACGACTCCGTAGTTAAATATAATGAAATTACAACAGCATCCTACATGGGCATAGGCCTACGTTAGTCTGGTCTGAGCATGCAGTCTTCGAAATAACCTCTCGCTGCTAATAATGAAGTCACAAAACGCGGTTATATCCGACGTTCATCGCTCTCGGGGAACGACCCGAATCCAGAGCATTGGCACTTTTCTAAAGCGCGCGTCAGAGTGCGCGCTTGTGAGAACGCGAGAGAAGGGGTGGTGGTGGTGGTGGTGGTGGCGGCAGGGTGTGTGTATGTGTCTGAGTGTGTGTGTGTGTGGGGGGGGGGGGGGGGGGGGGAGGGGTCTATCCACTTAAAACGCAACCTTCGATTAAATGACACCTCTATAATCAACAAGGTCACTTGTTTTTTAAAGTATGATATCCGCGCCATTTCCATGAGTGGAATTTGCCTCCGTAGAGTGCATTAACAGCGCACACATTGTTATATGGATACTTCCTCAAGTTTATTGTAGAATGCAAATAACAAAATCTTTGGTCTAGTTAGTAAATGCAATGAAGCCATATTGATTCTATGTATACATATAAGAAATATGATTGTAAATGTGTGAGTATATTGTCTTTCAATCAAATGTTATAGCTTGTGAATTTCCCGAGTTTGTTATTTATTTTTTTGTCCTTCACCAGTCGAGGGTCAGTGTGCTATTCTATGAATGATGAATGTATTTGTTACTTTTTAAAGTGGTGGTTGTGTGCAGCTGTCTCTGGTGACCTCTGTAAAAAACCTGCAATGAAAGATGACCTTTCTTTTCGAAACAAACCAGGACACAACGCACCTCCATAAAAAACGAATCTAGGGGTCATGTTTATTTATGGACATTTTAATGCACCAGTTATGTATACAAGTAAATTGCAATTCATTTGTTGTGCCTGTCTGTCTGTTTGTCACAGTACGTGTAGATGTTGGGTTATTACTTCTAAAAGAACACCTTGGTCCACAGAATATCTATCCATCCATCTATATACTGTATCTATCTAGGCAGAGAGAGAGAGAGAGAGAGAGAGAGAGAGAGAGAAAGAGAGGAACGTCTCATTCTGGGCGTGCTGAGAGGATGGAATGAAAGAATGCTGCATGCAAAGGTGGTCCTGTTTTTAATTAAAAGAGTGTCTCTCTCTATCCTCTCTTTCTCTCCCTCTCTCCCTCTTTCAGTGTATCTGTGACTCAGCAGTTTGCGGTATTACCTTCTAAGCTTCTGCTAGTAACAATGTGAGCCCTTACTGAGTCCAGCACGTCCATTAGAACATCTCCCCGGCTTGCCCCCAGAAAACACACCGCAGTGTGTGTGTGTGTGTGTGTGAGAGAGTGTGCGCGCATGTGCGTGTGGGTGCATGCGCTCACTAGACACTTATCCGTCTGTCCGACCTTGTTGCAAGAAAATACATTTTGGCAGAGATTTGAGAGGCCATATTTCAATCTGAGCTTTGACAACAGCTGAGGGACTCCTCAGGCTGAAACCAGAGAGAGAAAAGACCCTTATAGGTCAAGAGAACCAGATCTAGAAACACATGGAGCTTCCCCCTATAAAAGCTCTTTCCTTCTCCCTTCGTCTTGTTCGGGACCAGTGTTGATGAGCCATGTCTCTTGACCTCATGGTTTCATAACGACCTTCTTTTATATGAAGTGCTCAGTAGCTATTGTTAATGTCATTTTGCGCAGGCACAGTACAGCGTGTACACGTGACCAGGCCGGTTCAGAAAGGCCAAACTCATTTCGTTGTGTGTATTGAATGCAGTGTTGGAGGGAGTGGGGGGTTGTATATGGGTTTTCCAGCGTTCAGAGCTTGGGCCATGATGTCCTAGATCAAAACCCTTTCTGTATCTGTGACCACTGGTCAGGCCTGGATCACCCCGTTGGTGCTGGTTCCAGCGCCAGAAGGGAAAACCTAGTCCAGGTCCAACTCTCTGGACAGAGTCAAGCTGGTTGGGTTCGCTGGCCCATCTACCCGGTTGAGGTTAGGTTAGGTTTAGGGGTTATGGTTACGGTTAGGTTTAGGGGTTGAGGTTACGGTTAGGTTTAGGGGTTAAGGTTACGGTTAGGTTTAGGGGTTAAGGTTACGGTTAGGTTTAGGGGTTAAGGTTACGGTTAGGTTTAGGGGTTACGGTTAGGTTTAGGGGTTACGGTTATGGTTAGGTTTAGGGGTTAAGGTAGGGTTATGGTTAGGGGTTAAGGTAGGGTTATGGTTAGGTTTAGGGGTTATGGTTATGGTTAGGTTTAGGGGTTAAGGTAGGGTTATGGTTAGGTTTAGGGATTAGGGATATTGTTAGGTTAAGGGGTTATGGTTATGGTTAGGTTAAGGGGTTAAGGTTATGGTTAGGTTAAGGGGTTACAGTTAGGGTTAACCTGTAGGTTAAGGTCAGGGTTATGGTTAAGTATAACAAATCAGGTATCGGGTTAGGGTAATTTATTTTCGAGTCTATGGTTATTTCCTTCACTTATAGTGACCCCTTGTGGCTAGTTGGTGTGATGGTTATGAATGGGTCAATGACAAATAAGGGTTGGCAAGATGAGACATTTGAAAATCTTTGAAAACTTTCATTTAAAGTATCCTTGAGTTTTGTTAGAATATATATTTTTAATTGGATTTGCACCATTCTTTTTACAAAAGGTAGGGCCAAATGGACCTAAAAATGTCAAGTGGTCAAACCACAAACAAATGTGGAGTCTTACGAATAACTACCGCTATTTAAAAAAATAAGCTTTATAAGGATTACTTCTTAATATTAATTATATTTGTTTTTGTGAAATCAAGTCACGTACTTGCTGGAATCAACTCGTTTTCTAAATAATCGGTGGCAAATTTTGTTAAGTCTTAAAAATGTGTTATTACACTTGAGTAGAGTATTACATTTTATCAAACTTTTTTTTTCTGCACATGATCATATTTTTAAGAATAATACTGGTTACCCCATTTGACAAAAAACAGTTACACCACCCGACGTGTTACATCCATGGTCAAAAACCTTATGGATAGTGACACTGAAATCAAGCAGCACAGGCAAGACAGTTCATTAGTTGGTGTTTAATCTAATTTCATGTAGGAACAACATTTGACAAATAATTTCATCAAGGTGACAATTTATAAGTAGTTTAAATACATTTGATGTAGTTTAAGAACATTTTCGAACAACAAACATAACTTCTTAACAAATTGTGTGTGAGTGTAACTGTGCACAGTGTGTGAGTGTGTAAAGTGTGAGAGAAATAGGTAGAGATGAGTAAAAGACGAGTAGGGAGAAGCACGTCTGGGTAGTGCATGCTCTTTAACATATTGAACAGTTAACTTATTGTGATGCATTAATCTGAAAATATTGTGGTTGAATTTATGTATTCTAATATGATTTGATTTTTTTGACAAAAAAATTCATAAATTTGACAAAATATGTCTTCTAAAAGTGTGTGTATGTGTTCATGTGTGTAAGAGAAGGTGGGTGGATTGGTTGAAGAGACAGAGAATCCTGTCTGAGGGTGACATGCTCTTAAATGTACTGAATGGCTTTGAAATTCAGCCTGAGTGGACTTGGACATTTTTCAAGTCCTCTAACATGAGCTTTGAATGTCGCAGATTCAATTGTTCTGGCTCAGAGATTATGTGCAGCATGTCCGTCTTGTAGTAGAAGAGGAGGTCAGCCGGATGAGGCCAGGTGAAGACATTCTTAGAACCCATCTGTTGCATGCAGCTCACTTCCACTTCTTCTTCAACAATTTGGATAACCTGTCCCACAAATGGCTTTCCATCATATTTCACCACAATGAACTTGCCTTTCAGATCCTGGTTGCAATCAGCTGAGGAGATGTTTTCTTCGCTGTGGAAAACTACTGCTACTGGATTGTAGCACTTGCAGTTTCCAGGTCTTGCACAGAAACAAGAAATTTCCCTCCACTGAATTGAAGCTGGCTCTTCTGAGTCAACTCAGAGTGTTCTGAGTTGACTTCATCTTCATGTAGTGTTTCCTTCAGCTCTCTGAGTGTTTCGGCTTGATGGAGCCAATTGAAATGGTGCTTTGCTAGCGAGTCAAGTTTCTTGTTGAACACAGATCGTCCGATTTTCCAGTCTGTGCAACTTTTGCGTAGTTGGAGTACGTTTTTCCTTCTGCTGTTGTAACTTGCCTGGACCACTGCTGCCATGTCTGTACAGCTTCCTCCAGGGGTCCGGCAAAGTAAATTTCATTGTAACAACATTTTGCGCAGGTGCGATACATGCAATCCTTGCAGGTGGCATCACATGCAATAACTGCAAGCAACTCTGAAATATTGTTAGATGGAATAATTCCTTTCTGGTGTAACTTGTCTACTAGAAGATTATCATTTTCATGGTCTATGCAAGCACATCTATTTCGGTCTGCTTCTTTAGCTGGTGTAACGTAAAAGGGACAGTATCTCACAAATTGCCTATAGGACACTTTGAGGTGTCTCATTGCTGATGCATTGTTTTATTAAGAAATTTGCCCTTTTCAAACAAAATGTTTTTTTTGGTACGAAGTTTTGACGGTTACACCACTTTGACATTTTTTCCATTATCTTCTTATTATTCGCTCAAAATTGATTAAGGACCTTTTGAATGGGCCTCTTAAATAGGATGTATTTAAGCCATTTTAAAGTATTTTTTCAAATTTTAACGTTTATAAATTGAATTGACCCGAATATTGTCTTGAGCTGTTAAAATAGAATAACCCGACAGTGAGTGACAAGGAGAGTTGGGCCAACCTGTGTTCTCTGCTGGCTCAAATGCTCCTTCAAGTGCCTGGAGGAGGTGTCAGGTGGGGCTGGTGTTTACGGGGACTCCTGTCGATAGCAGCGTCCGATGGTTCACAGCACTGCTCCTGGTCTCCTGGATGTGAACGTCCCGCTGTGGTGATGGAACAGAACACATTGATTGGACCATTCAAATAGATTTACTTTTTAAATAACATTTGACATTCATAATTGCTATGTAATTATTAGTTGAATATGACATGTACTAAGGCTGTAATACACACACACACACACACACACACACACACACGCACACACACACACACACACACACACACACACACACACACACACACAAACATACGCTTTTTTTTTTGGGCCCCATGGCTGCGCATCGAAGGTAATAATTAAATAATTCGAAATCGTTAATAATCTCAACAAACTACAGACGTTTTCTCAACACTGGATGACGACGCGTAGCTCCCGCCGTTTATAGCGAACCCTGGCGGCGTACTTGGTTACACCAAACATGACAACCGATCTGTCGACCCGATCTGTTTGCTGCCGGGAACAAAAAAAAAATGCAGACGCTTTTATCAAACCAATGGAGGCTGAGAAAAGCATAGGCCTACAATTTATATTTGAGCAGATACCACATTTAAGGAGGCCTATACATTTCCCACAAACACCCAACAATGTTGTAAATAGTTTTGTTCTTAATATTTTGACTAGCTTTCCGAATATAGAGGTGATTTTTGTTGATTTGTCTCCTTGTTGAGTTCGGCTGTTGTGGTGCTTCGGGAAGTGGAGAATGAGTTACAGCAGAGTTAAAGTATAGACTGGAAACTATTTTCATTAATTATTATAAAGCCAAGGCTAGCACTTTTTTTTTTCAATCATGTCATAGGGGAACCAAGCCGAGAAGGACATCAACGAGGGAGTTTTGCCAAAGTGAGTTTTACAAGCCTTTTAAGATGGCATTTTTGCACGTTACTTTGTTGACAATAATTTATTATTTTAGATACTTAATAGACTTGGCACCACAGTGGTTAATGTTTATGCCGAACATGAAGTGATTTAGCAGGTGTTTTTTTTTTTTTTTTTAAAGTGACCTACAGCTAGTCTGAGAAGAATCAACATGTCAATATTCCTAGCCGGGACTTAATTGTTGTCAAGACCTTTCCCGCAACACTACGTATGCAAACGATAAACCATAGATAAATACACATGCAGTGGCTGTGCAAAGAGTGCCAGTGTCCCATTTATACACTATTGTGTTTATTTAACAAACACAAATATGTACTGTATGAATCTTAGGAAATGTATCTTGTAATGTAATGTAATGGAGGTGGACATCGAATGCAGCGGGATGTAGTCCTATCGATTCTATCGACATTTACCATTGTGGATTCTTCCACATTGATTATGCTGCCCATCATGTTCGTCAGTGTTTTGGGTTCTCAAAAGAAAAATGGTATATGAGGGTTAGGGTGACACCGGCCACATGACCTCGATACGCCACCTCATAAAGGCCCACTTTATAGGATTACAACCACTAAAGTTTCCCAGCTCCCACGTTTATAGCAGTTCATAGCAAGTCGACAGTTAAGCCTACGCAACCATTGCTCCTAAAGACATTTTTGACATGTTGACCAGGTGAAGCCCTTCGTGTTCTTGTGATAAAATTACAGTAGCATTAAGTTGACTTCAAATTAAATGGAATACGTGACATTCAACAAGGATTACAGTTTTATATCTCTGAGACAAATATATAGTGTTGAGGACAACAAAGAAAACTATAAATCGTCAATGAATAAATATGAATTGAACAGCATATTGCTGTATGTCAACATTCTGTAAAGGGTGCTATAAATTGTTTTATATGAGTATTTTATAGGCCTAGTTGGAACCAATGGCAACAGTAGGTGACAGTAGGCCAATAGGCCTCAGGATACAATGTTGATTTCAGTCAGTGCTCTTTCATATTTGGCTGTAGTGTTGTGTTGGATGTGAATTACTATTGTTATTTTACCAGTTTAGGTTTGGTCCAGGCAAAGCCTTTCACAGATTTTCTGGAATGACTGATAATTCATTAGCTTTAGCAATAGTGGGTTATCACAACACATAAACACACAAATCATTTGTGAAACATCGTTTGAGTTATAACGTCTTGCATAGATATCCCTTATCTCAACGAGGGATGATCGATAAGGTTTGTCAATAGATGCTCCATGTACACCACATCCATGATTTGGTTATATTCTCTCTGTCTTTTTTCTTGTCCAGTAAGGTTGGTCCAGAACCCAATGTAGAGTCACCGTGACTCAGGAAAGATGGTGACTAATTCTGGGAACGTCGATTCATTCAGGGCTCAGCCGGTAAGGTGGTCCTAGCTCCTGTGTGATAGACGTGCAGCTTCCAGTGTCCTGAGAGCAGGCTATGCTCTAGTGCTCGAGGACAGGTACAAATCCCACATGACCAAACCTTCTCCAAACACTTAAATCCATCATCAGGGAAGACACCAAACACCGGGCACATTGAAAACTTGAATTGAAAACACACAAAATGAAAGGTCAACAACTACTGTAGAAACTTCTCTGGAGCAATATGGCTTAAAATCACAGGCAAAATAACCAACTTTGATATTTAAACAGGACCTACACTCTACGCCTTTTCCCTTAATGTGGATATTAAATTAGTGGACAATGTGAACAAAAAAATAAACCATCACAATTGTTACATAAACAAAGTGTATTTACAAAAAGAGACAAACAAAAACGTTGGCATATTATTCCCCATGGCCAACATCGGCCAACGTCGTTTGAATACATTTGAATTGTTGCATATATTTTAAAGCATTTCGTCAGCATAGCTACACTGTCTTTTAACTCGTTCTCAAGAAACCTTTTCATTTTATTCCAAATGTCCTTATGTCGTATTAGGCCTGCAACAAATATATATTTTTAAATGTTATATTTCATTATAGCCATGAGGAAAACGGATAAAAAAAGATAATGACAGTTGGAACCATTTTGTTACACGTGAATACATAAGCAATAACATCATCGTTTACCAGAAGTGAATACAGGCCTATGAATGAAGCCAGTGGGTGTGTCAGCTATTTGCCCTCTCACATACAAACCAGCTGTCCGTTGTAGAGACATTGTCGCGGTCATAGGTGATATCAAATGCGTGAACCATTCAAACAGGCATCGTAATGCAGTGTGTTTTTGTATGCTAGTGTGTGTGTCTGTGTGTCAGTGTAACCGTTTGTGTATGTGTGTTTGTGTATGTGATTGTGCCATTGTGTGTGTGTGTGTGTGTCTCTGTGTTTGTGTGTGTGATTGTGCCACTGTGTGTGTTTGTAAGTGTTACAGTTTGTGTTTGTTTGTGTGTATAACTGTGTGTGTCTGTGTTTGTGTGTGTGATTGTGCCGTTGTGTGTGTGTGTGTGTGTGTGGGTGTGTGTGTGTGTCTCTGTGTTTGTGTGTGTGATTGTGCCACTGTGTGTGTTTGTCAGTGTTACTGTTTGTGTGTGTGTGTTTGTGTCTGTGTGTGTATAACTGTATGCGTGTGTGTTTGTGTGTGTGATTGTGCCACTGTGTGTGTGTGTGTGTGTGTGTGTGTGTGTGTGTGTGTGTGTGTGTGTGGGGAGCCCTCAGCTGTAGCCGTGCTGCTGCAGGGCCCGGACCAGGTCCTGGAGGGGCGCTGTGTCCTCGGGCTCCAGGAGGGCGTGCTGCCGGCAGAAGTGTGTGAGGTGGGCGAACAGGGTGTTGAGGTGGGGGTGAAGTCCCAGGGCCAGGGTCTCCCGGTAGTGGGACCAGTAGAAGTGGGCCAGCGTGCGGAACAGCAGCAGGAACACTTTCTGGACCAGGAACACGAAGCCTCTGGGGAAGGGGGTGCCTGGAGGGAGGTACATGAGGGGGTTACTAAAGGTCCTCCTTTAGGGGGACACTATGGACACAAGACTACCTGATGGAACTTTACGGTGGAGAGGAAATGAATGAAAACTTTACACAATTTGGGATTAATGGTAAAATGCATACCATACGTACACATGTCAGAGATAAATTCTTTGTCTTACTCAAATGAAATATGTTTGTAGCACAGCCGTCTATATGATGTAATTCACGAATGCAATTGAACTCTTTTAGTTGGACTACATTCATGGTGTAAACGCGCGTCAATACAAAACAATAGAAAGACGGATGTAGATACATTTAGATTTTCCGCCAAGGGGAAACTTGTTTTATGCCTTTAGAGAACATATCAAGACAACTGGCATTAAAGACCCCAGTCCCATTGGTGAATGACAGTCCAGTCTATGGTCTGTATGGCCCTGGGGTGGGACAGACTGCAGGGGGAGAAGGGGGTCCCGGGCGGACCTGATTTGGTGGGGAACACGTCCTCATCCCCCAGGAGGTCCTGGACGTAGCACATGGCGTAGTCGAAGTACAGCGGCGCCGAGCACTTGAGCTTCTTTCCCTGCTCGTCCGTCCACACGTAAACCCTGGACGTACCCAAGCACACACACCCGGCCCACATCAGGTGTGTGTGTGCGTGCGCGAGCGTGTGGGTGTGTTTGTGTGTGTGTGTGTACGTGCGTGTGTGTGTGTGAGAGAGAGTTTGTGTGCATTAAAGGGAAACCCAAACCCTTACAACTTAGATGAAAAGGGACATAGTGAGTTGCATAGTAGCGAATGATAAAGATTGATCCAAATCTAGACTTAAATGCACAGTTCAAAAAGCATAGGGTAAGACGCAAGTATGGACTGCATGTGGGTGGACTTAGCTCAGGAGGCAGAGTGGCTGGACTAGTAACTGGAAGGTTGCTGGTTAAACCAGTGCTACTGCATGTGTTAATCGTTACTGGCAGTGTTGGGGTACAAGGGAACTTCAACCAAACAGTCTGGCAACGCAGCCCCAATTCAGACTGGAGCGGAAGGAAAGCCTGAACACATAGCCCTGCTAAATATGCATAGTATAGTCGGCCAATAGGAATTGGTTGAGGGTAGCTCAAAGAGTATGTTTGGTTTTCCTTCAATGCACAGAACGGACCAACGGCCGAAGGACTTACGTGCTGCCTGGCCCACAGGCCACGGGGCAGGTGGTTGGAGTGCAGAACTCGGACATAGCGCTGGTGAGCAGGTTGATGTTCTTGAAGAACGCTATCGCTGCAGCCAGGAAACAGATAGACACAGACACTTAACTGGGGGTGTCTTGCACCGTGCGTGCGTTTGTGCATCAGTGTATCTCTGCAACGATGATGCCACCAGCTCGATGACCCACAATCCAACAGTGAAGAACAGTGTGCGTTAGTGCAAGAAAGTGCGTTCACGCGTACGTACTGTATGTGTGTGTATTGGCATGTGTGTGTGTGTGCGTGTGTGTGTGTGTGTGCGGTCATGTGTATTGATGTGCTTGTGCGTATGGTCACGCAAGCGCATGTGTGTGTATTGACCAGTCCCTCCAGAAAAATGCGGCGTTTTTTTGTGATTGTTGCGGCCAAAAATCCTTGATTATGCGGCACGTTTTGTTAAAAAATGCGATGAAATATGCGGCATTGCACGGAAATCGGCAATTTATGCGGTAAAAGTGCGGCATATTTGAAAAAATGCGGCCCCCGCATGAATATGCAGACTTTGGCTGATTATGAGTTGAATTATGCGATCGCATAATCGCGTTTTTCTGGAGGGACTGATTGACATGCATGCGTGTATCAGTGTGTGTGGGGGGGTCCGGGCAACGTACTGTTGGTCGCGAGCCACTCTGCCTCGTCGACGCCGGGGGGCCGGGTGGTCAGGAGGCACATGTCGGCGTGGGGGATCCTCAGGCTGACGTTCTGCTTCTGGAGATACGGACGCTCCTCCAGATTGTTGTTATCAATCCCCCTGGGGGGGCAGAGAGAGAGAGAGAGAGAGAGAGAGAGAGAGAGAGAGAGAGAGAGAGAGAGAGAGAGGGAGGGAGGGGCAGAGAGAGAGAGAGAGAGAGACAGAGAGAGGGAGGGAGGGGCAGAGAGAGAGACAGAGAGAGGGAGGGAGGGGCAGAGAGAGAGAGAGAGAGTGAGAGAGAGAGAGAGAGACAGAGAGAGGGAGGGAGGGGCAGAGAGAGAGAGAGAGACAGAGAGAGGGAGGGAGGGGCAAAGAGAGAGAGGGAGCGAGAGAGAGAGAGGGAGGGGCAGAGAGAGAGAGACAGAGAGAGGGAGGGAGGGGCAGAGAGAGAGAGGGAGCGAGAGAGAGAGACAGACAGAGAGACAGAGAGAGGGAGGGAGGGGCAGAGAGAGAGCGAGAGAGAGACAGAGACAGAGAGACAGAGAGACAGAGAGAGAGGGAGGGAGGGAGGGAGGGGGAGAGCGAGAGAGAGAGACAGAATGACAGAGAGAGAGGGAGAGGAAGGGATGCAAAGAGAGAGCGAAAGGGAGCGAGAGAGACAGAGAGAGAGAGAGAGAGAAAGGGAGCGAGAGAGACAGAGAGAGAGAGTGATAAGGAAGATTAAATTTTGAAATCCATCTTCCGCTGTCAGAAGATAAAACTTTATTGAATCATAAACTCCTTTACACAAAAACACAAGCAGAAGCACGAGTTTACTACTCTTCTACCCAAGGCCCAGATTGTCTAATATTCCACAAGCAAATGCTAGCAAGTTCGACTGTGTAATAACAGTGGACCAATGCTAGCACTGCACTGGCTTACAATAAAACTGCATGCTCAACTCACACTCCTCTCTCCAACGCATACTATATATATACATACTATACACATATTATACCCTACCAGAACCGTCCCTCATATGTTAGGGTTACTGTTTAATACTAATCATGTAGTAGACGCTGTTATCAAAGCAGTAGTAGTCGTAGTGGTTCGGTGTCAGAACTTCATGGCTGTAGTCTGCGTTTGTATGCGCTGCGCTGTTGTGTCCCGGATGGCGAGCTAGGCAGAGAAGTTTGAATATATGCAAATCTCTACAGACATGAGCAATGCTGTGTTTGTTTCCTACTGTACACATCGTATTTAAAAATACGGTGCAATGTGAATATTCCAATGAGGGAAAAGTTAGTAAACGCCATCCTTTGAGAATAGGATTTCTGTCAACTCGAGGTCCAAGAGCTTCTTGCGGCATGTCAACTGCACAATAATGTATCGCTTGCCGTGCTTCCAGGGTACAACACAATAACTACAACATACTGCGGCAGGGACAGCAGCTCTATGGGAATGGCTGACGCAGTAGCGTCCAGTGTTTACCCACTGTGACCTTGCTTGGTGTGATAACGCTCTGCCCTCACTACAGGGTAACCGACCAACTGGGGAGAAGTGTATGTGTATGTATGTATGTGTGTGTGTGTGTGTGTGTGTGCATGCGTTTGTGTTTATGTGTGTGTGTGTGTGTGTGTGTGTGTGTGTGTGTGTGTGCGTGCGCGCGCATGTATGTGAATGTGGTTACAATCTGTCCAACAGAGAAGTAGGAAGTGAAAAGTGCTTTTCCAAAAGCGGATGCAAAAAAAGGGATGGGACATCCTTCAGGGAACTACAGTCGTTTCTAAACGGGTAACACAGAGGCCCGGTCGTGGCGGTGTCATGACAGACCTACCGGCCCCGTGTTTCAGCCTCTCCCCTCCATAGCTCCCGCCCACCTGGGTACACACGGGTAACCTGCTCTGCTCGTACGCGCATGCATTTGCATGTAAACACCCCCCCCCCCCCGCCCGCTCTCAGCCCCATGTTTACATTAGCCTCGACCGTGGGGGAGAAACGAATGCTGAAGTCAGCACCCCCAGCTCTCCATAAAGTCCATTCCAAGAGCACACACACACACAAACACACACCCACACACCGACACAGACACACACACACACACACAAACAGACAAACACAGACACACACACACACACACCCGCACACAAACACACACACACACACACCCACACACCGACACACACAGACAAACATTGTATTCCTGAATGTAGCCTTAAGTTGCAGTTGAACTTAAGTTCTTGTGGTTTGAGCAACCCACCTCTGCTGATGATATCTCCCAAATATGCGCCATTAGTACACAGACAAGCGTGTACACACACACACACACATAAACACACATGCACATGCACACACACACACACACAAACACACACACACACACACATTCTTATCTAGAGAACATTCCTCAGTTAACCATGTGCAGCCAACTCTTTGCTGTCTAGCTTCAACATCTGTTGCTCTGTCTGGGCTGTCGCCTCTTTTGTTGTGTATTTTTATTCCTTCAAAGACCCTTCCGTGCCCGTTACAGAAACCATTCCTTATCGGCTGATGGAAACGGACAGGCGGGCAAAAACAGGAGAAACATGAGAAAAGAAAAGGTGTAGGATTTGGAGTAAGACAAGGAAGAAAGGCCACTTTGACAGGGACCAGAGAAACATGAAGAATAGTCCTCCGCCTCCTTTTGCAAGTCGCTCGGTACACAAAAACATCTGGTCCATGACATCTGCCTTAGAGCGCAAACTGAAGTGAAGGAGAGCGGAGAAGACTCACAGTACTCACAGTTTTTCATGATTCGGGTCCGAAGAGTTGTGGATTGCGTCCGTCTCAGTTGCTGAGGGGTAACTTTGACAACCCCCCATGGCACTGAGCTACGAGCAAAGCTGTTGATTATTCCAGCCCCGCTTTGCCATCCCAAACACACACGGGTACACACAAACACACACACGCTCACACACTCCCAGTCACAGATGGCAAAGCCGTGATCTCACACATAGGATCCACACTGCTCACGCACGGTCCTTCTTCACAAACCTGTGCACCGCTGGGCTCCTTACGTAACAAGGCTACAGAGTAAAAGTCTTCTAGTCGTTGACCCCAGGGGCTACTAGTGGATGGCAGAGTAGTAAGGGTTGTGTGTTGCTGGCTCCCTCCTTTCGGGCTCAGTGTCAGTTTGCTTATGTTTCCTTTGTTTGAGTCCCCTACCCCGAGGCTCCTCCTATCTGGGATCCAAGTGGACAGGCAGGTTTATCCACAGTAATGACTCCCTCACTCTCAACTCCGCCTCTCTCTCTCTCTCTCTCTCTCTCTCCCTTCCCCCTCTCATGTACTTTCAAAATCCACCCTAGGCACACTGCTTCTTTCACAAGCCAATATTTCAGGGATTCATGTGTCATGGGATCATGTGTCAGAGAGAGAGGAGAGAAAGAGGTGAGAGAGACCTAATGATACAGTGAGAGAGAAGGGAGGGACACAGAGGTAAATTACCCTGATACAGTGAGAGAGGAGAGAGGGACCTAGTGATACAGTGAGAGGAGAGAGAGACCTAGTGATACAGTGAGAGAGGAGAGAGAGACCTAGTGATACAGTGAGAGAGGAGCGAGAGACCTAGTGATACAGTGAGAGAGGAGAGAGACCTAGTGATACAGTGAGAGAGGAGAGAGAGACCTAGTGATACAGTGAGAGAGGAGAGAGAGACCTAGTGATACAGTGAGAGAGGAGCGAGAGACCTAGTGATACAGTGAGAGAGGAGAGAGAGACCTAGTGATACAGTGAGAGAGGAGAGAGAGACCTAGTGATACAGTGAGAGAGGAGCGAGAGACCTAGTGATACAGTGAGAGAGGAGAGAGAGACCTAGTGATACAGTGAGGGAGGAGAGAGAGACCTAGTGATAAAGTGAGAGAGGAGAGAGAGACCTAGTGATACAGTGAGACAGGAGAGAGAGAGGCAGAGGTAAATTACCCTCTTCCAGTGAGACAGGATTCCTCATGTGGCAACAAGTGCATTAATCATTTGTATCCACCTCATAAACATTGGAGGAATGCATTGAGAAAAGCATAGTCTACTGGCCAAGAATTAAATAATGACACACACATGCACCTATATAAACACACACACAGGAACATCTCCAGTAACTACTACCTTACATAAGGTATTATACCCTTTATATATACACCCCCTTGTATGTTTGTGCGTTGGGCAGGGCTGTTTGCGGCAGCAGGACGCGGCAGGACAGTAAACAGACCTCGCGTCCGTAGCGTGACGTCATCGACCTGCAGTCCGCACAAATCCATGTTTGAACTTCTGCCGCTTCCCAGTGTATCTTCGGAACAGTCTCTGTGGTACAAGACACTCACTGCAGACAGCCTCTCTATGTGGTTAAGCATATTTATTAGGTGCATGAACAAATGTACAAGCTGAGTTTCACGACAGGTAACACACACAATACTCTCTATATGGAAAGGTCCACCAGCGTCAGTGTGAATTACAAAAAAAAAGTTTTTACAAGACATGTCCTCTGCGCGAGCGCTTACACACACGCACGCGAAATGCGTATCATGATAACACATAACACACAACCACGCACACACGTCTGCATATGTAACTATAAGCTGATAACCTCATTCGTTACCATGATGAAGGGATATTTACTTTGATGGGATGAAGGGATAATTAATTTCTCTAGCTCACTCTGTCTCTCTCTCTCTCTCTCACTCACACTCACACACACACACACACACAGAACCTACTTTCAACCAAACAAATTTACAATAAAAGCAGGTTTCATGAACGGACATGCACCCTTAAGCATAGGTCAGACACAGTGCATGGAAAGTGCTTGACAGCATAACTGGACCCTGTTCTCAAAACCCGGAGGACGAGCCGGGCTTCCTGCTCAAACCAACCCAAGCTTGCACTCTGCTAGCTGAGGTACACTCTACTGTATGACTGCGACAGGCTGATCTGAAGCCTGAGCAAGACGTTTTGACAGCGAAATATTGAGGTGACTGCAAACGGTTTCCAAAGACAATATTTTACTTTCCAAAATAATCGCCAAAACTGTTGTTTTTTAGTATCCTTTTGATTTTTCCGAAAAAAACAATTTAGAGTACACCATGTTTTTTTAATATTTGACAGTGCCATCTGTGTTGAAACTTGGGATTTTTGTTTCCGATTGAGTTGAACAAGTGTCACTGATGTCAAGTCATCAATTTGAGCCAGTTCTAAACAGTGTGTGTGTGTGGGGGCTCCATTGGCACTACACAAAAAAACCTCATTCCTCCAGTATGCTTTACAAAATCTTTCATCAAATGTACATTAGTGGTTCATCAAACACCATACAATCCATGACTACTGGAGATAAACCAAGTCAAAGTTTCATAAATAACTGTATGACCCATAGATAGCTTTGATAATTTGTATTCAGATTTCCTAGAACTGCTTTCGAAGGAAAGGGTTAAGTAAGGGTTAAGTTCCTGACTTGGCAAAAAGTATGTATAGTACCCACAGAGAGGCTGCCTTGAACAAGCTGCAGAAACACATGTAACTGCTCCGTTCATCTGGAATCAACGCTTCCCTTCCCTCCCCCATGCAGCCATCATATTTTCCAATTTATATATAGGGCTTGTACATCGCAACGTCACCTCACAAAGAGTGCCTCCATTTTGAAGCATAGCAGCATTAGTATGTTAATTATGACATTAGTAGGAAAGGATTTTTTTGGTCAGTGTTGATTCATTTATTGTGAAATGAGAGGTCATTATGAGGAGACATTGTCATTTGAAACTGCCGCACAAAGTTTTCATTAGTCAAGGTAACGTTACATTTAAGTTGATTAAGGATTTTACACTTAACTACAAATCCATTAAGTCCTCTCAAAATGTATGTAGTATTGCAAACAAAAAATCCCATGATGCATTCTGATGTACAAGCCCTATTGCACATTCTGGCAATCCGGAATCCGGGTTGAAAATAAAATAGCAAGATATATATTAAATACAGCCGATTAATTCTCCTCTGCAACGTCACTACACAAATAATGACCTTCACTGATACAGTTTTACTACACACTTTGCCTGAAAGCATACAAAAATAATCTACAGCAGACACTGACCGATATCTCAACCGCTCCAGTCAACATTCTCCAGCTCATGAGAAGACCATGCAACAGAAAGTGCTTGTTGAAAGTGCCTTCCAAAAAGAAGAACGAAACCAATAAATAGGGGCCACCAAAATATAAAGGCTCTAAAGCCGTATGCATCCTGGTCCCTGAAAAGAAGAGAGCGAGGAAGAGTGAGATCAAACAAGCCGGGAGTGCTTGGCAAACAGTAACTCAAGTAAATTACACGGAAGACATACTGTGGTTTCTAAATGCGCACACACACTCCCCAGAAGTGCGCATGGAAAGAGACAGAGACGGATCACCCGGATGCGGCAGACTTAAAACCTAAAAATACAGATACAGTTATTGCCTCATTTCAACGGTACAGCACGCACATATCACACGCCTAGCAAAACGCCCGCCTTGCCATACCGGTGGATTTATTCCAAAAATAGATAAAGTGTTTATATATGCTGTTTACATTTATATCGTTACGTTTACATATTACCAAGAAGTAAAGCCACGACCTAATACAGGTTCAAAGGTCACAATATTACAACAGCTCTGGGGATGGGAGGGGTCGGTATGAAAGCATTGAGATTTTTCCATGTTTTACGTGTGAATGGTGGACATATCCGCCACTTCTTGTCTGTGTGTCTGTGTGCGGTATGTTTGTGTGTTACACAGGTGTGCTTTCCTTGTATCCAAATACGTCTTTAACCTTTAACCTGAGAATACACTCCGTACCTCAGACAGAGCCCAGACACACTCACAGACCAACCACAGCCAGCACATGTAGGTCAACGTCTCAGTGTTTTAAAACAGACTGGTACACTCTGAACCAGAAACACAACCGTACATTTAATAAATAGATAATTAAACAAAAACAACACACAAATAACATAAAAAAAGAAAACATTAAAGGAAAGCTACAGTTTCAGGTATTTGGCATTGTTAAATAAGAAAAAACTAAAAAAAAAGTAACACATTTCCACTGGCTTAAATGCCTACATAAAAGGTATGTTGGGTACGTATATCTATTTTTGGTGTGGAGTAAAAACCAGCATGCTAGCAAGATGATTATATATCTCATTATATATCATTCCTTCACAGCCAGCTATCCTATTGGATAACAGTCGGCCCTTGATGCTCTGCGATGCTGACCTTCTCAATGAAAACAACAACGTCATACTGCGGAAAGCTAGGTCTGATTGGCTGCGGTCAGTGCACACTTGGCCTCTCTTTACATTTTGGAAATAAAAGTCGAATAGAATATAGTAATAGTAAGAAATGCTGCTGCCTGGACAAACATCCGTCTTTCATTGCTTCTGCACGCTTGAGACATCAAATCCGAATCAGATGAAGGAGGCCCGTCAGGATCGTTAGACCGTAAACATATCACATTCTCATCTTACTTACATGCGGGCTCTCCCAGACCAAAACACAACGACGACAACGACGACAACAACAACATATTGTTAGGAGCCCTCTGTGGTCCAGCTTGTATGACCTTCCATTTCTGTGTATTCCCAAACACAAACAAAAGGTGTGGGGCTGGTGGCCTGGAAACGGAGGGGGCGGTGTGTGTGTGTGTGTGTGTGTGTGTGTGTGTGTGTGTGTGTGTGTGTGTGTGTGTGTGTGTGTGTGTGTGTGTGTGTGTGTGTGTGTGTGTGTGTGTGTGTGTGTGTGTGTGTGTGTGTGTGTGTGTGTGTGTGTGTGTGTGTGTGTGTGTGTGGAGATGGAGGAGGCGTGCGCGTGGAGTCCAGTCTCCAGGCTGGGGTGTTAGGCCGGCCCGTTGGAGGAGAGAGGGGGAACTCTGGAGGGGGAACACAGAGGACATGGATGCATGGAGTACAGGCCGTCACACCACTGCGTCTCCCATGCCCATTACGCTGCAGAAGGCATTCCACTGGACTGGGATTCTCCACATAAGGAGAGAGGGATCTTTTCTCACGCATTTGTGTTAAGTCAACGGAGAAGTTACATTTGATGTTGTTTCAGTCAATCTTATTTCTTCTGTAATTCAGTTTGTTTACACACCAAAACATAGTTTCCATGGAAACATACACAGACACACACACACACACACACACACACACACTTACTGTTGACCCGCAGCAGGGCGTTCGGTCGTCGTGCTAGGGAGCGCGTCACTCTCCTTCCCGCTTCCTTTTCCTTTGTCGTCGGCCAACTTCCCCTCCGCAGCCATCTTGTCTGCTTCACTGTGAGTAGAGACACAGAGTCACTATCCTAGACTGAGTCCAATCACCACACACACACACACACACACACACACACACACACACACACACACACACACACACACACACACACACAGTTTATTTTCAGCCCAGCCAGTCTAGTGTATTTGGGTGTATAAAAGACATCGAGGGATAAATACAGCTTCAGATGTTGAAATGGTTCAGGATCAGATTACACGGACGGTTCTTTCCCTGGTTGCTCGTAGCCACGACTCCCTCTGCCAAGGCAACGGGAGGGGAATCACTGCGTGGTAACATTATACCCTTCGCTATGAGGAACCATAATGGCTATATCAGTAGCAGCACAACACAACACAAGATGTTAACCACAAAGTGTGCCTGAGGACTCTGTCGTAGTATTGTAGTCATGTTACAATGGTACTAAGGCATTCTATAGTGCTGGATTACTCCAGTTCAGCAGTGCACTGTCTCTGGTAGCAGAATCCAACGCTTTCGCTCAATCTCCAGTCTCCATTTAAACGATAGAAAGAGTCTTGCCATCATAGCAAAAAGAGGCTTATCTACCCAAGCAGAGACATCTATCATATCAGTCCTTTTGCTACGGTCAGCAGAATCCATGCCAACAATTTATTTGCACCTGTTTTCATTTCCTAAAGTGTGAGTGTTAAGCAACAGCGAGATACAGAGAGTTAACAACCTTTCCCTGCCGAATCTAAAAACAGGAACCTCGCCTTAGTCCCTCTTGTGTCCTCCATTTGTTTAGCGACGTCAGCATTAAGTCAGCCTTTGATTCATGAGGAAACGTTGTTTCCTGCAGGTTTCATGACTGGGTATCAATTTCCGTCCTGGACCGTGTGTGTACCTAATACCAGTGTTTTATTATTTGTGTGTTTGTGTGTGCTTCGATGTGTACCCATTGTGTGTGTACCTAACACCAGTGTGTTCATTATTTGTGTGTGCGTCGTTGTGCACCCGTTGTGTGTGTACCCAACACCAGTGTTTATTATTTATGTGTTTGTGTGTGTGATTCGTTGTGTACCCGTTGTGTGTGTACCTAACACCAGTGATTTTATTATTTGTGTGTTTGTGTGTGCGTCGTTGTGTACCCGTTATGTGTGTACCTAACACCAGTGATTTTATTATTTGTGTGTTTGTGTGTGCGTCGTTGTGTACCTGGCCATGACCACCTTGTCGTTGTTTGCGTTGCCGGGGCCCCGTAGGGTGCTGCTGCTGCCGCCGCCGCCGGCAACCGCGCTGGCCGTCTCCGGGGGGGCAGCGGTATCCATGGAGACGGAGCGGCCCTTGTCCTCCTCCTCGTCGCTGTCGGAGCTGCCGGAGGAGGAGCTGTCGGAGGCCACCAGCGGGGCCTTCCTGGCCACGCACACGCTCCACACGCAGGCTGGGGGGGTGGCAGAGGGAGAGGGGTTCACTGAAGGACGGGGGACGCGGGCGCATGCTGCCCTTTTGAAGATCTAATTATGTCGCACGTTTCAGTTTGAATAGGCCTCTGGGGAATAAGCCCCGCCTCCGAGGCTCCCGGTTCCCTCGGTCAGACGTCTGTGGGAGAATGAAGGGGGCTTTGGAGTGATCGTACATAGCAAACTCTGGAGCTGGTGGGGAAGTAGAAGCTGCGTCACGTTTGGAACGACACACTGTTTCCACTCTAGTTTCGACTGGGCTTTTGGATCGTCGGTGCCGTTAAAGCAGCATTAATAATCGTTTACTATTTGAATGGCACCGCCTCCAAAGACCCAGTCGAAAATAGATTGGAAAAGCCCCATGTTCCTTCCCATAGACATTATGAGAAGGACTTATTCTTCAGAGGTATATTACCGATGAAGCAAAAAAACGATTAATACACAATCGCTGGCTGACTCAAAGTGTAAACAATGGATATAAAAAAATGAGCTCGGCGTGGCAGATACCTCTAGGCTGGTTGAGTTAGTAGGAAATAAAATACATTTTGTTCCCATTTTTACCGTACATTTCCCATTAATCTGTGGCAAAAAGTTGGGAATAGAATGTAATTTTGGCTTTGTATGCAGCTCTTAAAGGTTGTATCAGTGATGTTGGGTGACGTCACTTCTGTTGGTGTTTGAAGCCAGATCCCAAACCAACAGAGTCCGCTCGCCCCTCCCTTCCGTGTTTCGTGCATCCAGTAAAAACATGTCACGAACGCAGGGCAAAACCCCACAACACCCACCCCTTGTCGGTGATTGGTTGGAATACTATTTATTCTGTTGAAGGCCTGCTTCTGGGGCGGGCGGACAACGGACCGTGAGGACAGATCAGATGAATGGGATCATTTATGTTTCGGCCTAGCATCGCTGATACGACCTTTAAGCAGTGTTGGTGGTGGGCGCATCCAGCCGCAACGCAGCCAACCTACGGTTCTGGTTGGGTTCGGCTTTGTCCACGGTCCTCAGCTCTGCGTCCACGGGGGAGCTGCACCTGGGGCCAGTCTCCGAGCTGAGGAGGACAGACGACCAAGAGAACACAGACGCCATGTGTTCACAGCAGTCAGGCGCCACAAAGCTGTTGACTTTCAGCCAGGATTTATGACGGTCCCCTTAAGCCAAAAGGGTTTTGGACCAGTGCTTCAACAAAGATTAGAAGCCCCTGTTGAGGTTTTTTTGTACTACTTCTGTCACTTCATTTTCAAAGCAACCCAATATATGCAAACATAAATACTTCACTTCAATCTGTCTTCTACAATGACATGCCACCGGCGATTAAGCAACAATAAATCACTCTACTTCTCAATTGCCACACCTTCATTCTACACCGAGCTCGGCGGGCACGCCCGGCCACACTCACCAGCAGAAGGGCTGGAAGTCAGTGAACTTGGCCCACCCCTTCTCCTCCGTCTCCGTGGAAACTGGTTTGGAGGCAGGACTGTCCCAGGCCGAGAAACCCCCGCCCGCCGCAGGAGCTTTGGAATTCACCTCTCCAAAGTCGGCCACCCAGCCCATTCCTGGGTCTGTACATCACACCACACACAGCATGTACAACGCAACTCTGGCACCCATCTGCACCTATGCTGTAAACCTGTACCATGTACCTTCTCCCATTGACAGCCTCTGCTGGCTTGAGTGGTAGATAGCTGTATACTTATTTTGTATTTCGCAAAGTGGTGGGGGGCAAAAGTGGGCCAGAATAAAACAGTGTAAAGAGAAAGATTCCCCAGACGGATTGGATAACGTGTCCAGTTCAGGTATGTTTCAACGGAGATGCCGTCCGCAGAACAAGAGTAACATGGTGCAGGTTTAAGCTGAGACGTGGCCCAAATCCAAGCCCCCTCAATCGTGGCATGACATGAACGGCGGCACATGCATACGTGGTTGCTCTCACTTTGCGTGTTCTCCGGAGGGGCCAGACTTGAGAAGGGGTCCAGGGGCCCGTTGGGCTCCGGCTCAGCTTCTGGTCTCCTCGTCTTCTCAGAGCCTTGGGGGTCAGGCGTCCTGTCAGACGGAGAGCTGGCGACCGCGGCGCCCTGGGACGATCTGGAGCCTCCAAACCTTTATCAACACGAGCACGAGCACACAGACACACACACACACACACAGACACACACACACACACACACACACACACACACAGACACACACACAGACACACACAAACACAGACACAGACACACACACAGACACACACACACACAGACACAA
This sequence comes from Pollachius pollachius, assembly GCF_949987615.1. Classification (NCBI taxonomy): domain Eukaryota; kingdom Metazoa; phylum Chordata; class Actinopteri; order Gadiformes; family Gadidae; genus Pollachius; species Pollachius pollachius. The sequence continues at coordinate 1,589,170 of NC_136942.1, read as the reverse complement.
ACACACACACAGAATGAGGCCCTGTGTACAGACAATACATACTGATATGTGTCTAACACATTTGTAGTAAGATAGTAATAACATAAATGTATACATGTAGAATGCATATAACCATTTGTGTGTGCATGTCTGTCGAATGTTTTTTTTAGGAAAGGTGTATACTATTCTACTATGCTTAACCCAAGAGTTTGTGCATGCATAGATGTGTATGGCACTAGTGTGTGTGTGTGTGTGTGTGTGTGTGGATCCCCGTACCGGTTGCGAGACTTGGTTTGTGTTGCATAGTTAATCTCCTTCTCCTCCCAGATGTCCTCTTCATCGTCATCAAACGACTGGATCTTCTCTTTGGAGCAGGCCTCAAACACAGCCGTGTTGGCCTGCTGGCGCCGGGAGGGACAGGGAGACAGAGAGAGAGACGGAGCGGGCGAGCCCTGGTTAAATCTGGAAAGCGTCGCATGTATGACGTAGATGCAATTTATTAATTTATTTTAAGAACAAAATGAAGCAAATCATGAAATGAGTACTCTTGACATAAGACCAGAGGCTCGGCACGCTGTCAGGCACTGCTCTGGGTCCCGAGCCTTAGTTAAAGAACCGTTGCTCTAAACCTGCACGTTGCGCTGGGTTGACTACTCACACTATCATGGCCTGCGTCGATGTTGATATTGATCTCTGCAATCTGGTCGAAGGTGGCTCTGCAAAATCACAGGCACTTCATTAACACACATCAGGCAACAGTCCCAACCGTTTCAATCAAGGAATGATCATCAAGAATCATTATAATCACGTACGCAATTCTGTCTTCAGCGTCCGTGAATTCCTCGTCGTTGAAGCCAAACTGATCGACAAAGTTAGCCGTCATCTGTTGGATCTGGTAGTCCGAGAAGGCCTTGAATAATGGGTACATTTTACAATGTTAAAGTCAGTTTTCAAGGACTCTATTGTGGACATTCTCAGTGATACATGCAGCTGTTTCCCACTAATATGCTCCAACCCGTGTCTGCTGGCTGCATACCATTGTCTCATGCATTCTCCTGCTCTCTTGCTGCTGACTGTTTGTCTTACTGCTGTTGTATGCTAGTCTTGTCCTGCGGTTGTCGCCTCATTTTTACTAGCTGCCTGAGTGATGCTTGTGTGGTCGACTGTATGCCATTTATGTCATGGCCTATTGTGATGTATGCAAGCAGTGGGTGTGATGGAAATGTTTCGATGTTTGCTGACGTCTTAACTTCTGACATTTCTCTTTAGGCCCTACCACCATCCCTCAAAAGGGTTAGGCCGCCATTCTAAACAACAATTTGCTCTTAATGTCTTGATTAAAGGTCAAAGGTCAAAAGCTAGTTAAATATTAGGATTAGGATTCAATATGAATATAAACATCTAAGTGTGATTGCTGTAAGGATGTGCGCACCTGTTGCAGGGTGAGCTCTTTGGGGAAGGGGCTCTCCATGTCGTCCTCAGAGGAATGCCTCAGGGAGCGAGTGCCGACCTAGAACACACACACAGACCGCAGCTGCAGACCTGCACGTACAGTATGTCTCCTTTTGACAGGCGTGAATGCGTTCACAGTGGATGTGTGAATGTGTGTTTACCAAGTCGATGGTGTTTTTCCTGTTTGTCTCTTTTAAAGTCTGCTCCACAAAGGTCTCCCAGCGCCCCCTGCAGTCTTCAGGGAGCTCTGCAACAACACAAACACACAGACAGACAATACAGACACATATAGACAGAGATAAAGACACACACACACACAAACACACACCCACGCACACACAGACATTCAATACATTAAATGGGAAGGACAATAATATGACATACTTGCATGATTGTAAATCAGTGGTATCCCTCTAAAAATCCATGCAACAAAACAAACAACCAAACCTGTGATGAGGCCGCTGATCTGAGCATGAACCGGTCCTTTCTCCAGGTTGTGGACCACTGTGTTGGCGATCCTGGTCAGGTGACCCATGTACCCTCTCCTCATCCCACCCGTTACCCTGGAAACCAGGAAGTTGAAATGTACGCACACACACAAACGCAAGCAAGTATGTATGTTGTAAAACCTAATAAAAAAAGAGTTGCCTACTGAATCTTATCGTTTTCTTCCCAAGCATCAAGAATCCTCTGGACTAGTCGGCAGTGCTGAAACAACTGAGAAGGGGCAGAGAGAGCGAGAAGTATAAGCTACAAGACCCCTTTGTTCCAGAATAAAAGGGTCCAGCCAAGTCAGGAGTGAATGTCCGGGTAGAGGGATGGCAAGAGAGACAGAGAGAGAGACACTTACATGTGCTACCATTGTGTTATGAGCAGAGCTTTCAGGGTTCTGGGCTGTTCCCAAGTCTGAATTTAGGGCCTCGGCCAAACCCTTCTCCTTTGAGGCCTCCTGGGGAGGAGGGAGCAGGGACGTTTCCTGCGATCCCAGGTCAGGTTGGAGTCTCATCTCGTGGGCACAGGGTCTGAGGATGGCAGCTACGCAGAGCTCGACTTGGAGGTGGAGGAAGTTGTTCCAGGTGTATTTAAAGAACAAGCCCTGTTTCACAACAAGGTACGTTTGTCAGCGAGGGACAGAGTACAAACATTATCCCTTCAGATCTATGGATAACAGATCAGAGAGATGGATAGATTAATTAATAATAGCTTTGATGGATAATCGTTTTTTCTTTTCATTTTAAACACTTGCATTTGACAATGTAAGTGTTAATTGTCCACGCCAATAAAGCTCTATTTAATTGAATTTAATTGACATTCACATCAGTACCAGCAGTTTGTAAGTAAGTAATTTGTCAGTAATTGATGTGTCTTATATTTTTTCTCAAATTCCCCAGACGGACGCATTTAAATGAAATCCATTCTAATTCTTCTCCGGGAGGGGCATGCCCCCGGCCCCGTAGAGGACCGCGATCCCCCCACCATAGTCTCCAATGGGCAGCACGGACATGGACCACGGCTGGGTGGGGCCTCACCAGCAGCACGTCCATGGTGTTGAGCTGCCAGAGGGTCTGGGCCACCACGGCGTGGCTGGCGGAGCTGGTGTACAGCAGCGAGGCCACCAGCCGCGCCACGTGCAGACGGGTGTTCCCCAGGGGCTCCTCCAGGAGACCCATGGAGGTCAGCATGGGACTGCACTACACGCACACACGCACGGACGCACGGACGCACACGAGCGCACGCACGCATGGACGCACGGACACACACACAGACACACACGGACGCACACGAGCACACGCACGCACGGACGCACACGAGCACACACACACACAGACACACACGCACGCACGGACGCACACACACACACACATGGACGCACGGACGCACACACCCACACACATGGACGCAAACAAGCACACACACACACACACGGACGAGCACACACACACACACACACACACGCCCGCACACATACACACACACAGACGCACACACACACACACACACACAGACAGACACATACATACACACGGACGCACACACACACACACACACACACACACACACACACACACACACACACACAGACAGACACATACACACACACACGGACGCACACACACACACACGGACGCACACGAGCACACACACGGATGCACACACACACACACACACACACACAAACAAGTTATTGTGAGAACTGTAATACACGAGCAATCATAGAAAGCCCATTTTGTTCATCATTGTCATACGCCATACTATGCTGTACCATGTTTAGGATGCTTGGTTTGTGATGGACAGCATTGATGATGAACAGATCTACTCCAAGAATGATTTGTGGTATGCACACTATGGGAGCGCCCGATAGGTTCTCCTGTTACCTTGGGCGGGGCCAGCAGCAGCTGGTGGAAGTGGATCAGTTGTGGTTGGATGGCCAATAAGATACTGCTGTTGACGTTGTAACTTCTCTCAAATCCCTGAGCATCCATAACGCCGTCAACCCTGAGGTTATACATGACGCATACATATACACACAACACATGAGCTGCAATGACTACACAGCAGGTTGGTTCAACAGTGGCTTAACATTGTCAGACTCATTGTTTGGTTTGAGGTGTGGGGGGGCGGAGCTCTGTCTGGAGGGGGGAGATAGGAGGGGGCGTGGCTCTGGGGGCCTGATTAGAGAACAGGCGGGTTGGTGACATGTGTTACAAATTACTCATCACCCGCTGTTTTTTTTAAACCACACCGCAACAGCTGGAGCGAGAGAGCGAGAGAGTGAGAGAGTGAGAGAGCGAGAGAGTGAGAGAGCGAGAGAGCGAGAGAGCGAGACTATAGAGATCATGACGCAACGGAAAGCATAGGTAGGGCACCGTGCCAGCAGTTACAAATTTGCTTAAATTGCATTCATTACATTTTTGGTTGTGAAATAAATAAATGGTGCACCTCGATCTACCACACAAGATATACTTTTCTCCTCCAACGTTTCTTAATTCATGTATTTATTAAGCGAGACAGACGGATACTGATTTCGTTTTATCTGACCATCATTTCTCCACATCATTTTAAATTTTTTAGCATTGGTGAAAACAGGCAAAAGGTTAGGATTGGATTGAATACGGCACAAATGAAGGGTCTGGTCGTACTCACACCGGCCTCCGGATCTCCAGCAGGGTGAGGAGAACTTGGACTCCATTCACGATGCAGCTCTCGGTTCTCTCACCTGAGAACATGTTCTGCAGCAACTGTCCCACACACTCCTGCCTGAATAACACAAATAAACAAGAGCTAACATCCAAATACACACTGGGAAAGTGTGTGTGTGTGTGTGTGTGTGTGTGTGTGTGTGTGTGTGTGTGTGTGTGTGTGTGTGTGTGTGTGTGTGTGTGTGTGTGTGTGTGTGTGTGTGTGTGTATAGACGGCTTTCACACCTCAACACTTCTTTCTATTGTTTTGTGTACTAGCTTGGATTGTCCTGTCTGTTTTGGTTATGGAGGTCTGAACCCTCCGCTCCTTTGATTTGTTCAGACCAAACCAACCAAGTTGAAAACAGGGGAGAACATAAACACATCTGGGTTTGCCTCCCATAGCTGACACATCTAGTGGCAGCAGACCACTAGCGAGTTTTGTTTTAGGTTGCAGGTGGTGTGGTGCCTCATCATAACATTCTTAGTGGTGTATCTGGGTGAACACGATGAAACCATGCCTGACTCCGCATGTCTTGCATGTTGTGTAATGCACATCAGCCCTAAGTTCCCTTGAAAGGTCTTAATAGTAGCACCAAACAAAATTAAATTAATTAAGAAAATCTAAATATAGATTCTATCTACTATTTAAGTATCTTGTTGACTTTGTCAAGAACATTTTTGTCCGAAAGCGGGCAGGAGGTTGGTGCACTAATGCCATTAAATCAAGTTAAGTATAGGTGTAAAGATGCCCAGTGTGTGTGCGTGTGCATGTGCATTGGTTCCTTACGACTCCAAGGCTGAGAGCAACGGGTCAGATTCAGAGATCTCTTGCATCTGATTGGCCTGGTCTCTGCTCAGACGAATGATGTCACACAAGGTTTGAGATGCGTTGGATTGACGCTGAAAGACACACACACACACACACACACACACACACACACACACACACACACACACACACACACACACACACACACACACACACACACACACACACACACACACACACACACGCGTTCCAGTCCAGTTGTAGTTGTAATAATTTAAAGAAATGTTTAAATAGTTTGTTGGTGTGAATTATTACCTCCTCGTCTCTCTCAGGGTGAATGAGTTCTATTAATCTCTGGGCTAGCTTCTCTTCATTCAGCCACTGTGGATGAGAAACACACAGATATCACTGTGTGTGTGTGTGTGTGTGTGTGTGTGGGTCAGTCAGTGTGTAGATTAGAGCCTGACCGATACAGGATTTTTAAGGCCGATACCGATACAAATATTTTCCCTAACATTGGTTATTTGTAGTTATTTATGAGTCCTCACCAAAATAAAAAGGGAATGCAGTTTAAAAATAAACTTTATTTTATCGTTTTAGTGTCACAACAGAAATGTCGAAATCAAAATTTATCAAAGTTTTGATAAATAAAATGTATAAAAATAAAAACTTAAGATATGAAACTCAAAGTCCTTTAAAGAAAAAAACAATAACCCCCCAAAAAGAAAAAAAAAAGAAAATCGGCCGTTTTTCTTTTAATTGGCCGATACCGATAGTTTGGAAAATGCCTAATATCGGCCGATATATCGCTCGGGCTCTAGTGTAGATGTGTGTGTGTAAAGTGAGACGTACGTGGAGGGTCTTCTGTCTGAGAGACGCTGGCTCCACACAGCTGATGAGCCGCAGGAGCACGTCCATCATGGCCGACGTGTCGATATGCTTCAGCACCAGGGACAGGAAACCCTCCTTCCCCCGCAGGAAGCTGATCACCTAATCAGATTCCAACCCAATGTACATTGTATAAAACCCCACTGCAAAACGGGCCTACGGATAGCTTCTAGGAGAAGACTGCAGAACAGGAACACATGAAATACCAGTCACAATTCAGCCAACGTTCTACATAAGCGAAGATGAAAACAACATTAGAAAATATCATTTTACATGATGGGCATTCAGCCCATGATCACCCAATGAACAACAAGTGATTTGTGGATATTTATTTTGCTACACTTTACGCCACTTGTAAAGCCTGAGGTGGAACTTGGTAGGTTGTCTTCACTTAAATCTAGGGTAGGCCATCTTGTGAACCCAGCCAGAATAAACAAGATATTTTAAGTGTCCAACTGAAAGAATTCACCCCTCCCTAAGGCCTTCCTCGTTACCCACTCTCCCAAACACATGAATAGCTCAACAGCTTTAGCGATATGTCTGCCTAGCCTTGTGTTAGACTCCTGTCATTCGCAACGAGTGCACAGGAAGAGTGCAAGTAGCCGGGTAGGACAGAAAGGTAGGTAGGCCATCATCATGTCTGAATGCCTGGATAGGCTTATTACATACCTGCGACACCCCAGATATCGGCTTTTAAAAAATAAATTGTCAGAGCATTTGATTTATTGATTGCTGTTACGATGTCAAGACAATTTTAACAAATATGAAAACAAATGCTTCTCAAATAAATACCTACCGTAGCTTTTAATGTCCCATGACATGCCACCAGGTGTGAGTGTGGTTAGCCTAACCAGCCCTTCCTAAAATCTGAGGCCAATCACACTCACACCTGGTGGCATGTCATGGGACCTTTAACCGTGCACCTTGATCCATGGAGAGCTATTGGAAGACAATGTCCATTCACGTATACCTGTGAGCCTACCTGCTCTGTCTTGCGTGTGATGAGGTTCCCGACGGTCTTGCTGAAGAAGGAGGCCAGCAGTGGGTTGAGCGGCGACGGCTGCTCCAGGAAGCCGTAGAGTGTGTCCAACAGTGGCTGTTCGTTACCCAGCTTGTCGTTGATGACGCCCACGTCACTGGTCAACAGCTCACACGCGATGTTCGGATACCTGCCGCCCATCATCACCCACCCACACAGACACAGACACAGACACAGACACACACACACACACACACACACAACCACGACTTCTTGAGGACAGAGGATCGTGTCCTAGACATCGATTTTTCTAGATCAAGACTGAAATGGATGCTTTTGATTACAGAGTTGGTTTAAATGTCACGGTGGTGTACTGGCTTATGCAAAAGCATGATGTAATTCACCCTTTGCAATAATGATTTGTTAATCAAGGAACTCACAAGCAATATGCTCAGAGGGCTGTATCTTGATACCATGTTTTATAAAAAAATGTTTATAAAAATTGGTGCAACTGGTGCAACAACTCAAAAGATTATATCTCCATTTGTTCTCTGACCTCATAAACTACACCTCTTCTGTATTACATATAACACAACCAATGTCCATGTAACATCATGTACAGTGAGTGACCGTTACTTGAAGCGCTTCATCTCCTCGACACCTGCAGGGGGCACTGTGGTGATGAGACGCAGTAGCTCCTGCATGCAGTTGTCCTGAGACAAGAACAGGAGGAGCCTAGAACAGGAAACAGGAAGTACACCTTACAACATGAAGGCATCAGAGGATATATATATATAAAAAAAGATGACATGCCCAATGTAAGCGTCAGCTGTTACTAGATGAGATGTCAGAAGGCGAATTCCTGACCTCCTGTTCTGGGCCTTGCATTCTTGCAGTACGTCCTCCTCATCCATAAGCTCTGTGAGTGTGACATCATCCTTCTCCAGCAGTGCCTCCAGGTGGGACGAAGCATGTAGGTCAAACTTCCAAAACATGGCTGACGTTATAGATGCATGCAGGCCTCTGCCAGCCTGCAGAGAATGTGGTTGTACAGACACAATTGTGACATTTCAGCAAATTCACAAGAAAGGCTAGGCTATGCTGTGGTCTGCAGATGGTACATGTGTTGAGAAAATGTAATAAATGTGTGATGTGTGAAATGATGCTAAAGTAAAGGGTGATTCACCATCACATAGTGTACATTCTGAGTAAGATCTGGCTTAGTCTCACAAGGCAGACTTTATTTTAATTATTTAGACTCTGATGGCAGAAAAGCTCAAATCTGGGCTAACATTATTTTCACTTTCTTTCACTTCATACTTATTTCAACCATTCATATTGCGAGAGTCGGGGATCTGTAATCGCATAATTGGCGGTCAGCACAAGTAAGTTAACTGTAAAAAATCTCTAAAAGATTCATGTCAACACTGTGTAGAATACCACTGTAGGAATACACTTATTCAAATCCCCTTCTGAAAGCTTTAAACTCATGCAAATTAGTTTTGCATAGGTAAAAAACAGGAAACAAGGCGCCCTTCCTCCTTATCTGTTTCTAATTTCCGGGCCCAGGCTCTTTTGCCATCTCCCCTCCATAAATGCTGCTATAACATAGTTGGACTGCTGGATCCGAGATTAGATCTGGTTTAGACTCACAAATCTGATTTTAGATTAACATCTAAAGTCTAATGACAGACAAGACCAGACAAATCCTTGGCCAACAGTGACGGAAAATTCGGCCAGCATCAGTCAACTTAACATTTCCCTTGGTCGGTGCAAAGACAAACTCAAACGTCCTATTCAGACGCCAACGTCCCTAGACAAATTGTATGGGGACTGGCCACTGTAGAAAAACCTGTGTTCCTCCTCCATACAGCACTTGCTAATGAGTTAATCTTAGGAAGAATAAATCAGTAACATAACAGGAAACAATGCGTAACTCCAACCTTCACACTCTATTGTTTCCGGCCAAGAAACTGCAGTCTCCACCCACAAATGATCCATTACATTGTCGAACATCTGGATCAGAGATTATATCAGCCTAAACGTTAACAATACGGTCCATCTCCCAAACTTTACAATTGCCCCATACTCACTTGCATAAACTAATTTAAACAAATTAAAGGAGCATTAAATCCATGAATTTGAAGAGAAAATGTGTGACAGCAAACAATGTCTATTTAAAGTGTTTCTCTATCGGTTTTATTGATGTTTCATGAATACTCAGTAGCGCTTTAAGTATGCATAGGTAATAACTACATGCATACACTAATTGAAGATAGTAACAGTTACGTGACGCTAATGCAGGATGCATGGTGGTTAGCCATTCTAAGCAGCTGACAGAGACATAAATCTGTGTCTAATCCATCACCAAGCTTTGAACAGACAGGTGCTTCTCACACTACCTGCAATGTTCATTATACCGCACAAACATGAACGTGTGAGTATCACATGTCAGGCCCACATCAATAAAAAAAGGGGCAGTCCAAGATTTCACACTCCCATTAGCAATTACTTTACCCTGAATGGCTATTGCATGTGACCTTGGTCTTAACACACTAAATAATATAATAAGGCACCCTGCCACTGGATGCCTCCTGCTCAGAAACAAAGGAAAACGCCTTGAACAGCAATTCACCTTTAAACATGATTTAGGACCATTTCGCCTTCTCCAAGACAAACAAGCGTGGAGCGATGCTAATTAGTTGACACTAATCCCGTTAGCCCGTCGGTGGCCAAACATGTCGAAACAAACAGGTGTTTGCGAGCCAAAGATCTCCCAACGCCACTTGTTTATCCATGAAACGATGTCTGCGATGTTCTGTGTACCGCTAACACGATCGGGTCCGGGTTAGTAGGCCTGTGCTAAAGGCATCAGCTGATGGTTCACAGCGATATTACACATCCCCAACATCTACATGCGTACCATCACATCCCCAGACCAACGGCTAAGCCCTCTCTTTTCTTTCTTTTTTTACCGCGGTTTCAGTCGCTAACAAGGTCAGGCGGCATGTTGCTCCTAAAAAAAATACATGTCATTTAATGGAATATTTACCCCCTGCTCTTCAACCGCTGGCTAGAAGACGTCCTGGTATCAGACCCACCTCGACATCACCTCGACGTTAGCCAGCTAACATGCGTCGCAGGCTCAAATCAACGCTCGGGCCACCGAAGACACAACAGTGGCCGGCTCGTATATGTATTTATCCGACTCGTTTAATCGATTGCATTCAGCGAGCTGGCAGTGTGAAACGACAAATCATTCAGTGTTGGCCGCCAGTGCGACTTATCCAACATGGCCAGTCCGGAGCTGGCGGTTCACGGCGGGCAGTCAGCTGCTGCTCCTGCAGCTGTACAACATTTGCAGTACATTCGAGTCGTACTCCGATGCAAATACACTCGCACCGTCCCTAGCTCATGTCTGTGCAGACGCACTATAGTGACACTTGGATGGTCACATTGAAACTATTGTTAAAAACAACAACAATGGAAACGGGAGCTGTTATACTGGGGAATGGCCGTTTAAAGTGGGGAAGTCGGATCAGGACTTAACGTTACATCACATGTGCGCTGTACACATGGACCAAACTGCACACATGTTATTCTGGGTGAAGGCTAACACCGTTGCCACTCTTAAGAAGCTGGGCTGGAAAATGAAAAGCATGAATGCGTAGCTTATTAACATTAATATTAGGTATTTTGCCTTTAGAGACAATAATATAAACCACAAGTCGTAATGCCCAATAGCAATTAAGTCGCTTAAATCGTCTGAATGCTATTTATTTGACGCATTGCGTAAAGACAGTCACGTGTGAAATTTATAACAATAATAAAGAAGAATAGCAATGATCCAATTGTCGTTCTGTGATGTTAATCTGAAATTGTTGCATTAAGAAACGTAGACAATGCACTACAAGTAGGCGACCTGTTAGGCCAGGAAACTCAAGTATTTCCTAATTTGAGAAATGTAAATTTCATATTTGAAACGAAACTAATTTGGCTGTGGTTGTCTGTAACCAATTTATGCAATTCTGGATTTAGACTGCAATATCACAGTAAGTGAAATTAATGGATGAGGATGTTTGTGGGTGATTACACGTTATGGGAAATCAATGCATTTTTTTTTAATCGAAAACTCCTTTAATGGACGGCTGCATCTCATTTTAACCTCAGGGAAGTTGAATGAATGAAAAAGTGTGTCCACGGTCCAAACGGCATGGCTCACCATCAAGATACCCTACTCGCATACATATGGGATGTCATGGGGTCGCCGTAGTGGCACAGCGCTTCGATGACGTCCGAGCGAATCGACGTAAATTTGTCAACAGAAAAAAAAAAAGAAGCTCGTGACGGACCGTGCATGCGCATTACACACCGACAGCGGGGACAAGCCAACATTTTGGGTACACACACCACTCCTGCTCAGCCCTCCCTGCTCCAGCCGAACCTCCGCACACACAGTACACACACACACACACACGCACACACACACACGGCGTTTCAGTAAGCAAGAGGTGCAGGCATGGCGAACGTTGTGGACACCAAGCTATACGACATTTTAGGAGTTTCGCCGACCGCCACCGAAAATGAACTCAAAAAGGTACGTGGTTTTCAAGCCGACGCCGCCAACAGCGAGAAGGTTCGTTCGACATCCATCCTGCCGAGCGTGGCCTTTCTAGCGGCTGCTCTTTAGCTCGTCTTAGCTAACGTTAGTTCAACACACACACACACACACACACACACACACACACACACACACACACACACACACCATGCGAAGCGCTAGCTAGCTAGGGTTTGTGAAGGGCTCCGCGGTGTGAGGCTCCGCCGTGCAGAGTACGGTGTGTGTGAGGGTACGGTGCGGGTCGACACCCCGTACCCCCCGGGACGGGGGCACTGAAGGAGCCTTAATGCTAATCCAATCGAAAAGGGGAGGAAGATTCGCTCGCGCTGCCTTTAGCTGACTAGCTAATTGTGTTGATCCCTCTGCAGTCGCCGAGCGTGTCCATTCATCGCTTCTCGACTCTTAAAAGTTGGTTTAAAGCATACATTGAAGCTTGCCACCTTTGTGCAATAATGTGGTGTTGGGAGTGAGTCCTTGTTTGGGTTATGTGTTGTCACATTGCTTCTTGCCAGGTGGGTAACGCTGATGTTCTGAATATGATTAACGCTACATTAAACCACCATCACCGTGTGATGCTTATGTATATACAAGCTGATATTTACATGATCCATATCCTTATCTTGAATATATAGTCTCTAGTTCTAACGTCCGTCGGCCCTGCTACAGAAAGAGGTCGTTGTCAAAGGCTGTCTGCTCAAGCTGCGTGCCTAGTTGCAGTGTCACGGTTTTCTGACAACAGGGCCTCAAACTCGACAGCGACCAGGCAACGCAGTTCACCGATGATAGCGATGTTAGTTTGTTGTCCCTTGAAGCGTTTACACTAGTAGCCCAACGATATCAGCCTCAAGCTAAACTATTATTAGGGATGTTAATGTTATTGGTTTGTGGTTTACAGTCCTACCGCAAACTGGCCAAGGAGTATCACCCTGATAAGAACCCTGATGCCGGAGATAAGGTATGAGTCACCAAAACACAATTATAATGTTATCATACAACAGTTTTAAGGGGGTCCTCGTAATTTTTATGAGGAATACAATTTTCTAAAAAAAAGATGTTATGATTAATTTCATATCATAACTGTTTGATGTTTCTGTGTAGTTCAAGGAGATTAGTTTTGCATACGAAGTGCTGACAAACCCTGAGAAGAAGGAGCTCTATGATCGCTATGGAGAGCAGGGACTACGAGAGGGAGCTGGCGGAGGTGGGCCAGGCATGGATGATATCTTCTCTCACATCTTCGGTGGAGGACTGTTTGGCTTCATGGGGGGGCAAGGGGGCAGAGGGGGTCGTAATGGGGGCAGGCGGAGAGGAGAGGATATGGTGCACCCCCTCAAGTGAGTTGGCACGAGGCTCCAGTTGGAATGCTCAAATGGCCCCTTTTTGGTGTGAATCAAAGAATATGAAGCTGCCTTTTTTGGGGGATTTTAACCTGGTTCGTTATCTGTCGCAGAGTTTCCCTAGAAGACATGTACAATGGCAAAACCACCAAACTACAGCTGAGTAAGAATGTTCTATGTAGCTCCTGTAACGGGTGAGTCTTGTTCAATTAAACATTTAGCACAATTGAACATTGACATGATAACCTTAACTCAATCGTGTTGGCTGTCATGTCCCCCTAATCCTGTCTGTTGCTTTGCTTATTGTCCTTTAGCCAAGGGGGCAAGGCTGGAGCCGTGCAGAAGTGTGTCGCATGTAGAGGGCGTGGCATGAGGATCATGATCAGACAACTGGCACCTGGCATGGTCCAACAGATGCAGTCAGTCTGCACAGACTGCAGCGGAGAGGGTGTGCTGCGACCGAACAAATACAGACTCTAAAATCCAAAAGACTGTAAAGTCAAGTGGACTTTATTTGTATAGCCCTTAATCACAATTAAAGCTCACAGGGCTTTACAGGCCACATCTTTAGGACACCCCCCTTACACTGTCTTTGGTTCAATCCATGGGCAGTCTTTGGATTTAGTCATGCTTTGGAAAGGCTAGAAATAGTATGAATGTACGAGCAGTCAAGGAGGTATTCAATTTGTAACAATCAGAAACCCGAAACATTTGCAGTCCTGCAGCAATAAGCAGAAAATGCTTTGTAATAATACTTCAGTTAATCACTAACTTTGAAGCAATTATCATTATTATAATCCATAAATAGTTCCTTGGAAATAAGGTGATTGACTATTGCAGTTAGGGGGTCGACCAAATGATGAATCAATCAATTGTTTCAGAAAAAGCTTATGAGCAGATGTGCAAGTTAAGAATACATTGACGTGCAGTGTAAAAATCCTAACGTCGTCTTTTCCTCTCCGAGTGCAGGAGAGTTGATTAATGAAAAGGACCGCTGTAAGAAGTGTGAGGGCCAGAAGGTGTGCAAGGAGAACAAGCTTCTGGAGGTGCATGTAGACAAAGGCATGAAGCACGGCCAGAAGATCACCTTCTCCGGGGAGGCCGACCAGGCACCAAACGTTGAACCAGGAGACATTGTCCTGGTGCTGCAGGAGAAGGAACATGAGGTACACACTGGGATGAACCTCTGCCCGGGCGTAATGCTCAGTGTATTGGTTGGGATGGAGGATTATGATGCATCCAGTAGGGATCGACCGATACAGATTTTTTTTAGGGCCGATTCCGATAGCGCATTTTTTTTATCATCAGCCACACAATTACACAATGATAACAAAAAGAAAGTCTCAATTTAAAGGAACATTTATCGAACTCGAATAATAATGGACTATCCAGGGAGGGTGCTCTGATCTGGTGGTTGATTTGAAGCAATGTGTTAAATGTCTAATAAACAATTATTTTTCTTTTTAGTATTTCAACCGTGAAAGCAGTAACCTTCATATGACCCAGCGCATTGGCCTGGTGGAGGCTCTCTGTGGCTTCCAGATCACCGTGGCACACCTCGATGGGCGCCAGCTTCTTGTCAAGAGCCCACCTGGCAAGGTCATAGAGCCAGGTACATGCCCTTTCTTCTGATGTTTGAAAAGTATATGGTCCCATACACGTATGATGTTTTATCAGAAGACTTTGTAACACAGAAAGCCCTTTTTCAGTTTTCAAGTGTGGTAGATTTATCTTTTGGTTTGAGATTAGACAATCGAAAACCGCTTGATACGGGATGAAATTGGGCGCACATAGCGAATTGTAAATCTTAGTGTTGGTTTGAGATTAGTCCGACTGTCGCTCTTTGTCTTGTGTCTGACAGGCTGCATCCAGGTGGTGAAAGGAGAAGGAATGCCCCAGTACAGGAATCCCTTTGAGAAGGGAGACCTGTACATGAAGTTTGAAGTTCAGTTCCCCGACAATAACTGGATTAACCCTGAAAAACTAGTTGTAAGTTAGAACACATGACGCCTGATTACAAAAAACAACAACAGCAGCATTGTATTTTCTAGATATTTAAAAAAAAAGGGGAACGCCTATTGTGTTAGACACGGAGTGAGCTTGTGGCTGTTCCCCAGGAACTTGAAGACCTGCTCCCCGCCCGCGCTGAGCACCCCATCATCTCCGCCGACGTGGAGGAGGTGGAGCTCAGCGACTTCGACCGAGCCCCGGGGGCGAGCAGCGGCGCCCGGCGGGAGGCGTACAACGACAGCTCCGACGAGGAGGGGGGTCCGCACGGGCCCGGGGTGCAGTGCGCGCACCAGTAGGAGAGACCCGTGTGCCCGACGACAACACAACACAAACGACAACATACGCACACATCCACATTCACACCTTGAGTACCACTGCTCCCACACAAGGCCCCGAGTTGACACATACGCGCACATTCCTCTCTTTTCTCAATTCCTGGGGAAAGGAGAGTCTCTGACACCCGTCATGCTCATTCTCTCCAGTTCTAGTGTGGCTGGATGTGTGACCAATATAATGTTTATGGACCGCAGTGATCGTCCGTCATCAGCGAGGTGAATATTCCTTTATCGGCTACGTTTAATGAAACCCTCCGAAAATCCATGCTAGGCTTCTCCATGTCACCGGGGCAACATGCCCGAATAGTGTATAGAATGCAAGTATTGCACCATCTGCCATCTTGTATAAGGTGTAGTCTAGTCTTTCCCATGCGAGCGCATGGTACCGAATTGCCGCAGAACTCGCACATCCAGGTCCCGTGTCAAGAATGTAGGATGTTGCATTAAGATTTGCCATCGCGACTTTCTGTACCTTGCAAGTGTTCCTGCAATCAAAGATCCCAAATTGGTAGGATCTGACCTGAGGACAGCCGTCAAAGCATGTCTTCACCTTGTACCGAGGTAATCGGGTGGGGTATCTCGGGCCCTTCCTGTAATTTAATGGGTTATCTTGGATCTGAGAATGACCCAGCTTTTCTTTGACTACTATATTGAATATTGATATTGATATTGAAGCTTAATATTGGAGATATTTGTAGTAATAACCAACGCGTCTTTGTTGGATACCATATTTTCTCGGGTCAATACCTCTTTAAGTTGCTTAGTGAGACATTAAGAATGCAACACATGAACCCAAGTTTGAGTTGTACCTCTGAGTCGAAGACTCATATTAATGGATATGTCTGGGAGCCACGGTGGAATGTTGCGTTTCCTGTAACCGTTTTTTATTATGTTTTGGGTTTGGACATTAGATCAAATAGTTTTTAGAAGGAAAAGGGCACTGATAATAAATAAACAAATAAGCACTTTCTATACTTAAGTCCAGTGACCAAGCACCATCTGATTAGGAAAACCTCTGTGCTTGACTCCTGTGTTAATATGCATCTTTGCCGTTAAGGAGGTGTGACGCCAAGCGATTTGCCCAAGGACATTTTGACACAACCCCTCTCCCAATGAGCCTGTAAATACTTGTTCTAGTGCAGAGGTGCATCTATGGTCCATTCTGAGGTCACAGCACTTGTATTTCAAAATAGCCTGTGGGTTACCTGTTCTGTTGCTAATGTTATGTGGACATAGAGGAGTGAACGGGAACCTCTCTAGGCTGGTGGCATGTATTGTATCATCTTATTTAGGCCACAGAGAACCTACAGAAAACTTGAGGTCAATTGCAAATGATTGAGCGTGTTTATGCCTATCTGTCAAGATGAACTATATTAAAAAGTTACCATATAGGACCGTTGTCTTTGTTGAATCTTTATTTCTTGGTATTTATATTCACTATTCTTCCCCAAGTCTCATTCACGTGTCATTTACAAGACATATTGTTTGTTAAGTCATGGCTGTGTACAGACATGGTCAAGCAGTTTGGTTAAATGTTTCTTCATGTAAATGACATGAACAAGAAAAGGATTTATGAATTTGTGCATTTGTTCTAAAACACACTACGATCAATGGAAGCAATAGAACAGATTGGGAACACTGGTATTGGATCAGATGCAATCCATACATCAGTTCTGAATCATCTGTTAAACCATTTCATTAGTAGGGAATGCGTTGCATGTATGCGATACACAATGGGATGGTGGGGAGCTGGTATTGCGTGAAAGTGGTTGGCTTTGTGTTATTCTGTGCTGTTCTCTGTGTCTGAAGTGTGGACCACTGGACCCAGGAGTTCTTTAAAGCCAGCGGTGTTCCTAATATGGACGAGAGAGGAGGAGGAAGTGCACCACAGTCAAACAACCGTCACAGCATCTGTACATCTTTAGAGCTTGACCAAGTGGTTCCTCACCGGTCTCGTTTGGACTGCATCACACAGGATCTCTCTCTCCTCAGCTGGTCTAGCCGGGCTCGGACCACGGTCTTCTGCTGAAGCTTATCTTCCTGGGAAGTGCCAAAACGTGCAAAAGCAACCTTTTCATATCTGCTGGAGGATTCAATTGTGTGTGTGTGAGAGTGTGTAGAACGTCACCTGGGGCAGATTGTGTGTGAGGTGCTCCAGTGCTTCTTTCTGTTTCAGACCAAGCAGATCCTCTTCTGCCTTTTTGTTCTGAACAATCGAAAGTCGCTCCTGAACCTTCAAAAGTAAAAACAAAAGAAATGTTGCAACGCTGACCAACACGAACCAAGTATAATTGATCATTGTTTCTTTCTCCTGACCCTTAGCAGCTGCCTGTCTCTGTCTCTCTGTTGCTTCTCCTCGACCTTCCTCTGCATGTCTACCAGGTTCCTCATCGTCTTCTCCCTCTCCATCAACGACACCGGCTCCCTCCTTTTGTGGCCTTTCCACAAACTTGCATCCATCTCCCTCTTTTCCTCTGGGAACTCGATCTCCTGTTGGGCAGAAGAAAAATGGTTGATTCTGGGCTGAGTAAAAAGGAACAGGACTGTCTTTAAATAGTTCATGTCTAACCATGCTGACCGCTCCTGAGTGCTTTTACAGAAGCTGAGCGGACGTTGGTGAGTCTTCTCTTACTGTGGTTGGTGGGACGCCGGTACGGTCCTCAGCTGGAAGCAGCTCGTTTCCTTTATGAGCCCACGGCCCTTCTGCACTTTGGACCGAGCAGACTTCCACTTCTGCCTGGTCCCTGCATGCCTCTCCTGTCATGTGGTTGGAGGTCATGTACGGCTCCGGCTGCAACTGCTGCTGAGTCTCAGTAGAAGGAACCAGGGGCTGTAATGGTGCAACCGCTCTGTTCTCTGTCGCAAAACCATGTTCTTGGAAGCTGCCTTCGGAGGGATCTTGCTCGTTCTCCACCTGGTGTTTGCTGATGTGCATTTCAACCTTTGGCACAGGCATCATCAGGAGGGAAGAAGTGGCGATTAGAAATTTTTCCTGATCACAATTCCGGTCTCAAAGGCCGAACAACATCGCACGACCCTAAGCATTTCAAATACTATAATAATCCTTCAGAAGATCACTCCAGATGGATTACATTTTCTTAGGAAGGCTGGCAGTGCAAAAAGAAAATCTGCCCAGCCCTACGTACATCATATTGTATGACACTGTTGAGACCCACCACAAACTGTGGAACACATTTGAACTAGTTGCCCCAAACACCGACCCCCGAACGGCGAACGTGGTTGAATTGGCCTTGATCACAGCGCGCTGGACTGGCTCGCCTCAACAGAGCGGCGGCAGTATCTTCTCCTGCCGTACGTACTCTGCACTGACCCGGCGGCGGCTCCACCAACACCTCCATGTGCGCCTCCCTGGCCTCGTCGACGACCCCCGTCCCCACGTGCACGCCGCACTCCCCTGGACCTCCGCAGACGGGGGCGACGGCGGCCGCCTCGGAGTGGCACTGCGTCTGCTTGCTCCACGCCAGCGTGATCAGAGAGCCCTGCTTCTCGTAGCCCTGCGGTGTTCTCCCGGGGCTCTCCCCTTGCTCTTCCTCCTCGTAGCTCCCTTCCTCTTCCGGCGGCCCGCGGCGGGGCCCGGCGCCGTCCGACACGCGCAGGACCTCCAGGTAGGGAGGCTCCTCTAGGGCCACACCGCAGCCTTCGGGGCAGCACAGAGGACGTGGTTAAAGGGGACGTTATACCACCCAGGTGTGGGTGGGATCAGCCGTTGCAAGACGATTTGAAAATCTGCCTCTTCTGACATCACAGGTGGGCGTGTGCGTCTTAGATGGGTGCTGGATAGGTCAGCCTACCGGCCTACCCAGTGGACCGTAGCAAATGTTGCTCATCTGTCCATCACACATCTGGGTGGACACGCCCACTTGTGATGTCAGAGGAGGCAGATTTTCAAAACGGTTTGTAACGGCTAATCACACACCTTTAAGGCTGGTATGTGGCGGGAGCGTGAAGGTTTTCCTGGTGGTGGTTGGGATCGGGATTGATTTGGGGTTATTTCTTCGATATTTATTATTTGTCATAATACCTGTGCAGAGATCCTGTCTCGGAAAAACTTCTTCAGCGGCCGGTACTGGTCCTGGTTCTGCTCCTGGTACTGGTCCTGGTACTGGTCCTGGTTCGGCTCCTGGTACTGGTCCTGGTTCGGCTCCTGGTACTGGTCCTGGTATGGCTCCTGGTACTGGTCCTGGTCCTGGTACTGGTCCTGGTACTGGTCCTGGTTCGGGTGCCGGTTCCTCGTGTGATGGGACGCTGCTCTCCGCTGGAGCCGCAGCGCTTTTATTGTGAAGGCCGGCATTGCTGTTCAGTTCTGTGATTGGCCCAGCCTGGCTTATCACTAACCCCACCTCGACCACTGAGGACTCAGGAATGTCAGGACTGAGGATGTTGTGCAGGTTGGCAAAATGCTGCGTTTGGAATTCCGACCGATATTTGTCTCTCAGAGCCTGAAGATGCTCAATGCTCTTTAGCGCGCACACACACACACACACACACACACACACACACACCATAGTAACATGTATTATTCATGTACCCCATTCCCAGATGATATTGTGTTGCGGAATGGCTTGTGGACAGGAGAGGTGTGCGTGGTGGAGCCTCACCATTCGGAGCAGCGATGGCAGTACAGCAGAAGCCTGAGCCTCCTGGCTGTCTGTCAGCTGCCTCAACAGGATCGCAGCACTCTCTCCCCATCGGTTGGCAGTCCCTGTGGACCAACCTACCCCTTCCTGGCTCTCATTCTGGGGGGGCTGCTTCCTGGGCCAGGGGGCTGTATGTGTCTGCGGTGGTTGAGAGTTAGACTGTTGGAGGGCAGCATGTGTCTGGAGGCTGCCACCGATTTGTTGCAGCCTTCTGAGGCAGCCATCTTTTAAAGAACCAGGCCTTTGTTTTTTCTCTGTCGGGGGAAGGGATCAGTAGTCATTGAAGGGGACGTATTATACCACCAGGTGTGAGTGTGATTAACCGTTACAAAGCCGTTTTGAAGGTTCTGACATCACAGGTAGACGTGTCCACCTAGATGCGTGCTGGACAGGTCAGTCCACCAGCCTACCCAGTGGACTGTAGCAGACTTTGCTCATCTATCCGTCACACATCACAAGTGGACACGCCCACTTGTGATGTCAGAAGAGGCACATTTTCAAAACGGCTGGTCGTGGCTAATCACACTCGCACCTGGTTTTATAATATGTCCCCTTTTAGAAGATATGAAATGTATATCAAGTATTTACACTAAGACGAGCCAAAACAGACTTACTGTCCTTTAAAGGGCACTGGTTCCCCCGTCCCTCGAGCTGGTGTAGGGAGACCCCATGCAGCAGACCCAGGAGGTACTGCCTCTCCGCCCTCTGCTGCAGAACCAGCAGCTGCAGCACCCCCTGGTGGGATTAGGTTTAGGTTAGGATTGGTCCGAGGTCCGGATCCAATGTAGAGAGTCTGTGTCTGCATGTAATACTGGCTGTTGTAATGGGGTAGCTTTAGTCTGAGCTATACCGTGGGTTAAACTGGTAACCCCTCAGTATCGGAGGTGAACCGAACTCTCGATGCATGTACCTGCTGCGGTGACACTGAGATGGGGATCTCTTTCTCCTCCTCGTCCTCATCGCCATGAAGCCACCGTTCCACCATCTCCTGCCTGCTGCCCGTGTTGCTGACACACGGCCTGTCGAGGAGAAGGTGGTTTCACATGTGGAAAAGAAAAAAGCGATCAGGGGTTACCAATTCGGCACAACAGCTTGATATAATTCCTGTTTTCGTGGGGTGTCTGGTCGTCTTAACCAGGTCTCCCAGAGCTGTCTGGCTGCAAGCAGAGCTCCGTAGGAGCTGCTCTCTGTCTGGGCTCTGAACGTGGCGAGCCTGATGTAAAGAAACAACAGCTTCAGGCTCTCCCTGTCAAGCCTGCAAAGACAAAGAGCCAACAGAACACAGCGTCAATGTCAACAAAGGCATCATCATTTGCTTGATTGTTTTTGGACATTGCAAAATCAACGAAGAAGACCACCTGATTTGCGCAAAACACTGTTGTAATGTGTTTTGCTCCTTCTGTTCTGTTTTGTTCTTCATATCGAGGGGCCAACTGCCGTACTGAAGGTGTGGTACCTTTTGCTGAGGTGAGTCAGTGAGTCCGTCTCCTGCTGGCGGGAGGCGTAGACCTCTGTCAGGACGGTCATGGCCGACCAAGACGACCGCACACCGGACTCAGAGGAGCCGGTCGGGAACCCCCGCCCGAGCGTCCTGCCAGGACATCAAACACCTTGACGTCAGTCGGCATTTGCGTCGATTAATATCGTTTTTTAA
Organism: Pollachius pollachius; assembly: GCF_949987615.1. NCBI lineage: Eukaryota > Metazoa > Chordata > Actinopteri > Gadiformes > Gadidae > Pollachius > Pollachius pollachius. The sequence continues at coordinate 1,567,306 of NC_136942.1, read as the reverse complement.
AGTAACCATTTCGGCGTGCGTGCGTGCGTGCGTGTGCGTGCGTGCGCGCTCATTACTTGTAAACCCTGAAGGCCCCCGGCAGCTCGGTCAAACGCAACAGGTCCCCAGACCCCAGTGCCCGCTCAGCCAGGTCCTCAAGCCCCTCCTTCTCCTTGTCTTGTTGCCATGGCGGCAGGGTCTCCCAGGCACTCCGACCTGTAGTGGGTCGAGTACACAAAGAGACACAAAGAGACACATGTCCCATGCGACGCTGAAGGCGACATATCACACCACCAGGTGTGAGCGTGAATAGCCGGTACGAGCCGTTTTGATCGGCCTCTTCTGACATCACCAGAGGGCGTGTCCGCCTAGCTGTGTGCTGGATAGGTCGGTCTACCGGCCTACCCAGTGGACCGAAGCAAACGTTGCTCATCTATCCGTCACGCATCTAGGTGGACACACACACACACTTTTTTCAAAACAGCAGATTTCCAAAACGGCTAGTAACGGCTAAGCCCACTCACACCTGGCGGTGTCATATGTCGCCATTTACAGGCTCCAGTGTAGCGATACCGTTGACCCCCAGGGGCAGTGTAGCCGTACCGTAGTGCTGCCTCAGCATCTCTGTGTACAGAAACCCGGTGACCACGGCGTACTTCACCTCCACCAGTGAAAGGAGGTCGGCCGGGGTCAAACAGCCCAGAGCGTGACCCCTGACCTCCAGCTCAGCCGCTCGCCCATGTCGGGGTGCGACGCTGTGAACGCCCTCCGTCACTAGCCTAGCGTTGGTGGAAAACAACTCATTGACTTGCAGTGACACAACCAGAGGGAATAAAAGCGACAAGGCAGACGTTCATGGTTTCTCACAAGGCGGGTCGAGTTTCACAGAGAGCTTTGTTTTACAGGAGGCGTTTAGGGATACGTCTGATAGGGGGGATACCTGGCCCAGCACTGTCGAGCGCTCCTCTTCAGACGCAGCGCACGCCTGTGGCTGTGTTCTGCCTGTACGGGTTCAAGAGGAGGTAAGCGTTAATGTCCAGACGTGACGGATGATTGTGTAACTACAGGAGAGAATAAAGGTCAAAACGTGAGCTGTGATGGAAACAGAAACCTGTGAAAGGTCTGCGTCATCAGAGCCAGGGGGTGAGGAGACTGAATACAATATGTTCTGAGCGTGTTTGAAGGTGCTAGAATCTGAGCGCATGTTATCTGGGTTTCGCTGATGCGTGGGTTCCTGTGTGTCCTTTAGATGTCCGTTCTTGTGTTTCCCCATGTTGAGCAGCTGCTGGGACCAGTATAGCTGAAATAACAAAGACAGCGACCTCGTACATACTGGGGGAACAGGAATGAGTCATGTGCTGTAATGTAACGTATGATCTCATAAAGGCCTAGGTGAAAAGAAAATCACATTCCTACCTCGTCTTTCCTTTCTCGCTCCTTCTGCATTTCTAAAAGAACATCCAGGATGTGTTCCCCCACACATGACCACCCTTCATCTTCCCCAGCCACCTGGCGAAGTTGAAGATGGTATAATAAATGATTTAGTACAACGAAATACTGATGCATGAGCATAAGGGGCAATGCACCTGCATAGTATGTCATGCGTATTCCATAACAAAAACGAAAATAATGCATTTATCCACATTGGTTTACCTTCTTCATAGCGACAAGAACATCATCTGCCGTCGAGGGGTAGTGGAAGACTTTCCGGTAGATTAGGCTGATATCTTCAGAGGAGAAGCTTTCTCCGGCAGGGACACCCAGAGCACGGTACAAGCCATCCACGACGCGCACCTCCAGAGATGCACACACAGAAATGAAATGAGCAAAACAGTACATATCCCAAAGTTGATGCATGGTAAACAATAACAAAAAGTGTCTCACCTTCTCATCCATGTTCCCACCGTTTGTAGTCGATTATAAATTATACACAGTGTCCCTATGGTTACCACAGTCTTTGGGAACAACATTGGGTTCATGTTACAACCAGGGACGCGCTGCCCGGTCATAGGCCCCTGAGGGAAGGTCCTTTCTGATCCGATTAAGCCTATCGCAGTCCAGCCGAGGGGGAACAGAAACACTTGACACGCCTTACTGTGGCCCTAACCCTAAAATAAAGGCTGTGTCTGCCAAATGGCTGAGATACCATGCTGCCACTTTCTATGAGATGTTTGTTATTTTAGGTGAGCAGGACACCTTTAGGTAACATATTTATATTATATGAATGTAGAGGTGATGTCAAGCAAGATGGAAACATAATACTTTAAGCAAAATTGTCAAATGTTAAGGATGAAAAACAATATTTTTTTGTTTAAGAAATGTACATATGTACTTGACAAATAGAAGAATGTGACGCAAACAAAGAAGTTAGCATTACGGTACTGCTAAGAATAGGTAGGGAGCCTAATCTTTTCACTCCGCAGTTAGAAAGCCTTTGCTCCCTGTTGTTACATGTCTTATGGTTTTGTCAATCTACATTATTCTAAATACCCCCATGTTATGCTCACTTAATCACACATCACTGAGTAAACACATTGTCACTACCTGCTGCTTCTGGCAAATTATTAATCACATTCAATTTCGTACCATTCATTAAATCCATTTACTACTTCCATTGGCCTAGACAGCTTGTAAAGATTTCATAACATGTTGTGCAATGGCTATATTGTAACTTTATATGGAAAAATTGCAGTTTTTCACCTATTTGGTTGGAATTCAGTTTGAAATAGAATCCAAATGAACTTGCAGCCATTTGAAACATTTTTTTAAACAACTGTGGGAATTCAATAGACATGAGATTTGCCTTTTGAGTTGGGTACCAAACTTATTGAACATCCCTACAAAGATCAGCAACATTGCCTCATGCCAATTCCAGCACTCACTGTTGGCTATATTACATCCTTATATTAGTTCTCAGCATCAATCACACCAAATGAACGATCATGCAGATAAGATCCAGTCGGATCAACAGGTTTGTGACGCGTTCATGAGTTGGAGCCACGGTGCCCTGCAGATTAAGACTAACCCATATATATAGTTGGTGGTTTTGGGCAACGCAGTATGCCTATGCTACCTGATGCAGATGTAGCTGATAAGAGTCAGCACATCTCCTAGCCTCAGTGGTCTGTAACACTAGACAGCCTTAAAGTGGATGTTTTCAGGCCCTTTTCATCGGTTTACATTTCCTTAAACGTGCTCTAAACATTAACTACAAATGGATGTTCTCTATCAAACCCATGTCAAAATGTTGTGTTTTTGTCATTTGACTTTTCCAAAGAAAGAACACACATTACACAACGATATTTAGCTTTTCATATTTATACGATTCAACAGCACTAAGCAGTATTACCGTGTTATGTTGCATAGTGTACAGTATCGGTTCTCAGTGTTCACATAAACAATCGATGAGCTACCACTACAATTGGAGGGGATGTGATTGAGGTTGAAAAGGTGAGATATACATATCGTCCCTGCTCAGTGCGACATTTGGCATTTGAATGCATGTTTGCTTATATTCTACTACATGTTTTAAAAAAAAATTTAACAGAAAAAGGATGTCCAGAGTGGAGCAAAAAAAACAATACGTAACTCAGTTAAAGGTATGTTAAATAATTATTCTCTTAATTTCGTATGCAGCTTCCTTGTTCAACATACGATGGACATTACGTTTTTTCCATCTGTCCATTTTTCTCATGTTCCCCATCATAAACACCGTCATTAGGTTTCTGCAAAGGAGCTGCAGCCCCACCTGCAGGCTCCAATCGGAAGCAGTAACTAGATCAAAGCCACTGAGACAGTGTTTTTCACTTTCAGCAGAAATGTAGTTAGTTATTATCTTGTAGTTCTTTCAGTTACTCACCTCACGGTTCTTGTATCGTGATGACGGCTCTCCTGATTTTAAGGATATTAAAAGTGTAATATGATTGGGAAAAAAACCTGTAAATGCGCCTCGCCTTGGTGTTATGATATTCACAACCCATCAGTCTAGTTTCCTCTTCAAGTAGTATAAAGTAGTATAAAAACAAAAAAGTAATATAAAATTGTAATAAAATACAAATTAACATTGTGTCCCAACACTTGGTAAAGAAAAGTTAAAAATCACAAAAGAGCCGCTCATAAATAATTATGATCGAAGGTAATCACAGACGATGAATAACGGCATGGATATATAATATGCCCTATTCAACATTACGTTTCAAAGAGAATGTAATCCTAGTTCAGAGGTCAATAATATAGTGGTTCTTTGGTTTTAGACATTCTGCTTCTGGAACGCAATGGAAGGCTGCAGTCCTTAAGGGGTTGGGTGTGAGGTGTGTTAGGCAGATATATATATATATATATATATATATATAAAGCGATTAATAATGTGTCTGTATAGAATAGAAAAGTTGAGAAGTATCTCCCAGTGCAGTCGGAGGCTATACTTGAATGGGCTCACTTGCTCCCTCGTTCACTTAGGTCAGGCAATACAGGGAATCTAGAAACTGGCCATGTACCGCTGTGAAGCCGTCTGTACCGGACATCTCTGTTAGAAGAATACAATGGCGGTGAAACTCGGCTGTGCATCATGGGATATATTTCGGGAATAAGTGAGCATCACTTTATTTCTTGTCGCACTCTGGGTACTAAGTAACCCAGAATGTAGCGAGCCAGATCTGTGCACGCCCATTTCGGACAAAACTACAAAGCGGGGACACCCTAGCCGTTCGGTTTCGTTCAGTTCGCTGTACAAGGCGCCGGCGGACCCCCTTCAAACCCGGCCGGGGGGTTGTGGCGTGCGCCGGGGTCACAGGGAGCCGTGGGGCAGGGAGGAGTTGCCGTGGATGATCTTGGGGCACTTGTCCGGAGAGATGCAGTAGTTGCTGTGCAGGACCAGGCCGGCGGGGCACTGGCACCCGGGCACACAGGGCTTGAAGCAGTGGCTCTCTATGACCCCCAGGGGCACGTCGGCGTTGAGGCAGGTCACCGGGCACGGGGGGCCGCACTCGTCGAACACAAAGCCCCGCTCCACCGGGCAGCCCACCGCTGGGGGGGGAGAGAGAGGGGTTAGACCGCCACCGCGGGTGCTAACACTAGTAGCCCCCGGCACAGCCAACACACCCCCCACCACCAGCACCAACTCTACTACTGGTAGTACTACCACCACCAGCACCAACTCTACTACTGGTAGTACTCCCACCACCAGCACCAACTCTACTACTGGTAGTACTACCACCACCAGCACCAACTCTACTACTGGTAGTATTACCACCACCAGCACCAACTCTACTACTGGTAGTACTACCACCACCAGCACCAACTCTACTACTGGTAGTACTACCACCACCAGCACCAACTCTACTACTGGTAGTATTACCACCACCAGCACCAACTCTACTACTGGTAGTATTACCACCACCAGCACCAACTCTACTACTGGTAGTACTACCACCACCAGCACCAACTCTACTACTGGTAGTACTACCACCACCAGCACCAACTCTTCTACTGGTAGTATTACCACCACCAGCACCAACTCTACTACTGGTAGTACTACCACCACCAGCACCAACTCTACTACTGGTAGTACTACCACCACCAGCACCAACTCTACTACTGGTAGTATTACCACCACCAGCACCAACTCTACTACTGGTAGTACTACCACCACCAGCACCAACTCTACTACTGGTAGTACTACCACCACCAGCACCACTGGTAGTACTACCACCACCAGCACCAACTCTACTACTGGTAGTATTACCACCACCAGCACCAACTCTACTACTGGTAGTACTACCACCACCAGCACCAACTCTACTACTGGTAGTACTACCACCACCAGCACCAACTCTACTACTGGTAGTACTACCACCACCAGTACCAACTCTACTACTGGTAGTACTACCACCACCAGCACCAACTCTACTACTGGTAGTACTACCACCACCAGCACCAACTCTACTACTGGTACTACTACCACCACCAGCACCAACTCTACTACTGGTAGTACTACCACCACCAGCACCAACTCTACTACTGGTAGTACTACCACCACCAGCACCACTGGTAGTACTACCACCACCAGCACCAACTCTACTACTGGTAGTATTACCACCACCAGCACCAACTCTACTACTGGTAGTACTACCACCACCAGCACCAACTCTACTACTGGTAGTACTACCACCACCAGCACCAACTCTACTACTGGTAGTACTACCACCACCAGTACCAACTCTACTACTGGTAGTACTACCACCACCAGCACCAACTCTACTACTGGTAGTACTACCACCACCAGCACCAACTCTACTACTGGTAGTACTACCACCACCAGCACCAACTCTACTACTGGTAGTACTACCACCACCAGCACCAACTCTACTACTGGTAGTACTACCACCACCAGCACCAACTCTACTACTGGTAGTACTACCACCACCAGTACCAACTCTACTACTGGTAGTACTACCACCACCAGCACCAACTCTACTACTGGTAGTACTACCACCACCAGCACCACTGGTAGTACTACCACCACCAGCACCAACTCTACTACTGGCAGTACTACCACCACCAGCACCAACTCTACTACTGGTAGTACTACCACCACCAGTACCAACTCTACTACTGGCAGTACTACCACCACCAGCACCAACTCTACTACTGGTAGTACTACCACCACCAGCACCAACTCTACTACTGGCAGTACTACCACCACCAGCACCAACTCTACTACTGGTAGTACTACCACCACCAGCACCAACTCTACTACTGGTAGTACTACCACCACCAGCACCAACTCTACTACTGGTAGTACTACCACCACCAGCACCAACTCTACTACTGGTAGTATTACCACCACCAGCACCAACTCTACTACTGGTAGTACTACCACCACCAGCACCAACTCTACTACTGGTAGTACTACCACCACCAGCACCAACTCTACTACTGGTAGTACTACCACCACCAGCACCAACTCTACTACTGGTAGTACTACCACCACCAGCACCAACTCTACTACTGGTAGTACTACCACCACCAGCACCAACTCTACTACTGGTAGTACTCCCACCACCAGCACCAACTCTACTACTGGTAGTACTACCACCACCAGCACCAACTCTACTACTGGTAGTACTACCACCACCAGCACCAACTCTACTACTGGTAGTACTACCACCACCAGCACCAACTCTACTACTGGTAGTACTACCACCACCAGCACCAACTCTACTACTGGTAGTACTACCACCACCAGCACCAACTCTACTACTGGTAGTACTACCACCACCAGCACCACTGGTAGTACTACCACCACCAGCACCAACTCTACTACTGGCAGTACTACCACCACCAGCACCAACTCTACTACTGGTAGTACTACCACCACCAGTACCAACTCTACTACTGGCAGTACTACCACCACCAGCACCAACTCTACTACTGGTAGTACTACCACCACCAGCACCAACTCTACTACTGGTAGTACTACCACCACCAGCACCAACTCTACTACTGGTAGTACTACCACCACCAGCACCAACTCTACTACTGGTAGTATTACCACCACCAGCACCAACTCTACTACTGGTAGTACTACCACCACCAGCACCAACTCTACTACTGGTAGTACTACCACCACCAGCACCAACTCTACTACTGGTAGTACTACCACCACCAGCACCAACTCTACTACTGGTAGTACTACCACCACCAGCACCAACTCTACTACTGGTAGTACTACCACCACCAGCACCAACTCTACTACTGGTAGTACTCCCACCACCAGCACCAACTCTACTACTGGTAGTACTACCACCACCAGCACCAACTCTACTACTGGTAGTACTACCACCACCAGCACCAACTCTACTACTGGTAGTACTACCACCACCAGTACCAACTCTACTACTGGTAGTACTACCACCACCAGCACCAACTCTACTACTGGTAGTACTACCACTACCAGTACCGCCATAACTACAGGTTGGACTGTCAATAGTACTAACACTACTAAAGGTAGTAATACCCCCCCCCCCCCCCCCCCCCGCTGACAGCTTGTATGGGTGTATTACACACACCCATACAAGCCGGTGTGTGTTTGCGAGCACAGGTCTGTGTACAGGAGTGTCGTCTGGGTCGGGTGTGTTGCGTGTACCTATATTGTAGCAAACCAGTGTGTGTGTTACTGTGTGCTAATGTGTGTGTGTTTGCGAGCGCAGGTCTGGGTGCATGTCGGTGTGTATAGAAGTGTGTTCCGTACATGGCAGCGTATGTGAGTGTGTGTATTACTGTCGGTGTGTATACCGTGTGTGTGTATTACTGTGCGTGTGCGTATCACTGTGTGTATTACTGTGTGTGTGTATAACTGTGTGTATTACTGTGTGTGTGCGTATTACTGTGTGTATTACTGTGCATGTGTATGACTGTGTGTGTGCGTGTGTGTATTACTGTGTGTGTGTGTGTGTATGGTATGACTGTGTGTGCATGTGTGTATTACTGTGTGTGTGTATGGTATGACTGTGTGCGTGTGTGTATGAATGTGTGTGTGTGTGTGTGACTGTGTGTGTGTGTATGACTGTGTGTGTGTGTGTATGACTATGTGTGTGCGTGTGTATGACTGTGTGTGAGTGTGTGTGTATGGTATGACTGTGTGCGTGTGTGTATGAATGTGTGTGTGTGTGTGTGACTGTGTGTGTGTGTGTGACTGTGTGTGTGTGTGTATGACTGTGTGTGTGTGTGTGTATGACTGTGTGTGTGTGTGTGTATGACTGTGTGTGTGTGTGTGTATGACTGTGTGTGTGTGTGTATGACTGTGTGTGTGTGTGTATGACTGTGTGTGTGTGTGTGTATGACTATGTGTGTGCGTGTGTATGACTGTGTGTGTGTGTGTGTATGACTGTGTGTCTGTGTGTATGACTGTGTGTGTGTGTGTGTGTGTGACTGTGTGTGTGTGTGTGTGTATGACTGTGTGTGTGTGTGTGTATGACTGTGTGTGTGTGTGTATGACTGTGTGTGTGTGTGTGTATGACTGTGCGTGTGTGTGTGTGTGACTGTGCGTGTGTGCGTGTGTATGACTGTGTGTGTGTGTGTGTATGACTGTGTGTGTGTGTGTGTATGACTGTGTGTGTGTGTGTGTATGACTGTGTGTGTGTGTGTGTATGACTGTGTGCGTGTGTGTATGACTGCGTGTGTGTGTGTGTGTGTGTGTATGACTGTGTGTGTGTGTATGACTGTGTGTGTGTGTGTATGACTGTGTGTGTGCGTGTATGACTGCGTGTGTGTGTGCGTGTGACTGCGTGTGTGTGTGTCCGGCGCTCACCGCACAGCGCGGGGCTCCTCCACTGCAGCACCACCCCGGCCTCGCGGCACTGGCCGGCGTACGCCTCCAGCGCGTCACACAGGCACTCGTCGGCGTTGGCGCCGCACGCACACAGGTCGTACACGCAGGCGCCATGCCAGGCCTCCGGGGGCACCACCCGGTGGCAGGGCCTGAACGCCGCCGACTTCAGGACCTTGCAGCGCCCGTTGGCGCCCTTGCGGGCCTGGTACCCCGCCTCCCGGCAGGGGTCCACGTCCTCGCCGGGGCGGCAGGAGGAGAGGGCGTGGCTGTGGTTCGTCACCTAAAGGGGGGGGGTGAACAGCAGGGGGGAGGTGATGTTTGAATGATTTTTATGATTTTTGAATGATAAAATGGTCCCCAAAGGAGCTGCCTAAAGCTCATGCTAAGGGGGTGTGGCCTAGCTAGGGGGCCATGATAAACACAAAGAGGGGGTGTGGCCTAGCTAGGGGACCATGATAAACACAAAGAGGGGGTGTGGCCTAGCTAGGGGGCCATGATAAACACAAAGAGGGGTGTGGCCTAGCTAGGGGGCCATGATAAACACAAAGAGGGGGTGTGGCCTAGCTAGGGGGCCATGATAAACACAAAGAGGGGGTGTGGCCTAGCTAGGGGGCCATGATAAACACAAAGAGGGGGTGTGGCCTAGCTAGGGGGCCATGATAAACACAAAGAGGGGGTGTGGCCTAGCTAGGGGGCCATGATAAACACAAAGAGGGGGTGTGGCCTAGCTAGGGGGCCATGATAAACACAAAGAGGGGGTGTGGCCTAGCTAGGGGGCCATGATAAACACAAAGAGGGGGTGTGGCCTAGCTAGGGGGCCATGATAAACACAAAGAGGGGGTGTGGCCTAGCTAGGGGGCCATGATAAACACAAAGAGGGGGTGTGGCCTAGCTAGGGGGCCATGATAAACACAAAGAGGGGGTGTGGCCTACACATTACACATCCCATCTCATTCATACTACGAACAGTGGTAGATCCCGGATCAGTCAACAAATACAAATATGCCTAACTGTTTTTTCTTGAGGTTTGAGGATGAGAAAGCACCGGGAATGTTAAAACACAGACACACGCGCGTGCAGACGTATGGAGGCGTACACACACACGAACGCATGCAAGCATGCAGATACAGACAGACACACAGGTGGACACATACACACACACACACACACACACACACAGACACACAGACAAACACATAAACATAAGTACATTTCTTCTCAATAAATTAAAAATAAACACTCCGTGGTGTGCACTATGATTTGTATATACATGCATAAAATGAACTTTTTAGCAAAGTATAAATCACTAGGTTCTGATCGCTCCTCCTCACCTGCCAGCTGTTCCCGAAGCTGGCCTCCGATAGGCTGAGGCGTCCATCGGGCGTGCGCAGGTCGTCCTGCGGGAAGTCGTTGAAGTCGCCACACAGGCCACAGGTCTGCTTCCTGTAGGAGCCCGGAACGCTGACCTCCAGGTGGGACCGCCCGCTCCACAGCACCTAGCGGGGTCAAAGGTCAGCGGGGACGACCAGAGGGGTCACGGGGTCACCAGATGCACGCCGGTTGCTCCGCGGAACAGACAGCTGTCAGCTGTCACGCACATCTGGACGTTAGCTAGATGGTTATCTAACCTAACCACGGACCGAGGGCCTCGTCTTTCCCGCTTTGAATTCTGTTGCAAAATCCAAGATGAATATTGAAAAACTATACAGACAAAATAATGAGAAGAAGCATACTCCTACGGAGACCTGGGTGTACACATTGTGTATATTTCAACATCACCAAAGCATCAGGAATATCTCCATGTGCACGTTGGGTGAGAGAGAAAATTCATGTCAGTAGATTTCCACATCCCAATTCATACAGGCAAGGCAAGACAGCTTTATTCATATTGCACTTGTCATACATGAGGCCGACTCAAAGTGCCTCGCATAGGAACACTGTCATACAATAAAATAAAATAATAGATAAGTAAAAGAAAACATAGGCAAAGTTAAAAAATGAGTAATAAAATAAAAAGATACAAAATAAAGGCAAAGTTAAAAAAGCAATGTATTTAAGAAAAAACATACCGGAGATATATACTATTCAGAATGAGCACGGAGGAATAACCACATGAGTGTGATCAGCCCATAATAATAAATAGAAACCTTTATCCCAATGTTGGTGTTGAGCAGGATGGTGTTGGTCTGACGCTCCACGTAGACGTAAGGTTCTCTCAGGTAGGGCAGAGCCACCACTAGGTCATTCACCTGAAGACACACACACACACACACACACACACACACACACACACACACACACACAGCTGATTACTCAGAGTAGGCAATCCCAGGGATTTCTTTGTGAGGACGGCACAAAATGTCCTCACTTCAAGAAATGTCATCACTAGAAAGATGGTTTGGCTTTGTACCCACATGTATGTCAAAACTCACACATACACAAACACTAACACACACACACACAGACAGACAGACACACACACCCACACACATACACATCGACACACACACAGACAGACAAACACACAACCACACACATACACACAGACACACACACACACACACCTTGACGACCCAGTCCTGGAGCAGCTGAACTGAGAGGTCTCCGATGAACACGGTGACCTCCTTGGTCCAGGAGACTCCCTTACGGCCGCGGTCGTCGTTGGTGGTGTGGATTCTACGGAGGAGAAACCTCTTGAGTCCTGAGTGTATTTCAAATGCAGAAGGTACCAAGCAGACCGTGGTGTCTCAGGCATGATTACCGTGTGATGGATGTTGTGATTACCAAACCATTCCAAAAGCTCCCGTTTGGGAATGGATATAGAGCGCACAACCTGAAGTGAGATATTGCTTTTATACAAGCGATTATGTTTTTTAATCATTTATTTTGCTCCACAAACAGAAATCGTTCTGCAACTGGATCTGAACTGGACTGTTGTCAAGGCAACCACAGGCCAGTTACCAGGTATCATCAACATTTATCTGTAAAAATATATCCATTTATTGTGTAACCCGTGAAATAAGAATCTGTTGAAACGCTTTGGATTCCGCAGAGTTCACTGCTTATGACTCCCAGCGCTGTTATACTCTATAGACGGGCACGTTGAACGTCTCTTGTCCAATCAAATTACTTTGATTTCCAATCAAATGACTCTGATTCCCTGATTCCCTATGAATCAATCACAGAGGACTTGCATATCATCATGTCAACATTTCTAAGACAACCATAGCAACAACATTCTGGCTGCTGCTATGGTTACAGTTTGAGTACAGCTGGACTCTACGTCACCCTAGAGACCGCCGTACCTGAAGTCCCCGCCCTGACAGTCCTGGGCCAGGACGTAGGTGCACGCGCCCTGGAAGTGCAGCATACGCCCGTCGAAGGTGCGGTAGTGGGGGTCCCCGAAGGCGATGCAGGTGGCCGGGCGCGGCAGGCAGTGGGGGCAGCACAGCCCAGGGACCGCCGCGGGCATCTCCGTCTGCAACCACAACCGGCACGACAACAGCGCCTTGGTGCCTCCGCCAAACCTCGAGGGGGATGGCGGAGGTGGCTATCTGTGGACCCTTGGCCCTGGCCGGAGTCCTGAAGGCTTCCCGAGCCAGACTTCAGAGTTGGGTCGGTTGCTCTCGTAAGTCTTTGATCCTAAACCTTTTTTGCCTCCAGAATAGTCTCAGCAGTTGGTTCCCGTGAGCTCCCCCAACCCCTTCACAAATGACAACTAAAAAGACGTGTTCATGTTTTCTAATGCAGAGATTGCAGCTGTACGTGTTTGTGTGTGCGTGCTTGTGTGTGTGTGCGTGCGTGTGTGTGCGTACGTTTGTGCGTGTGCATGTGTGTGTGCGTGGGTGTGTTAGTTTACTGACTGCAGAACAGGCGAGGGCGGGGCAGCGCTCGGTGCCACAGTGCACGTCTCCGGCCACGCACGTGCAGCTGGTGCACTCGTCCACCGCCCACTGATCGCCGGGCTGGTAGAGCGCACCTTGGTACGTGCACGACACCCCCGAGGCTGTGAGGCGCACACACACACACACACACGCACACACGCACACACACACGCACACACACACACACATGCTTGCACACAGACACATTCACACACACATTGTAAAACATTATCACCCACACACACGCACGCACACACACCCACACACACACACACACACAATTACTATTTTACCACGTAATCTTTTCACAGACGCTTCCATCCAAAGCGCCTTCCATGTACCGGTCATTAAGGAGCAGGTATGGATTAAGGGCATCTTGCCAATGGACACCTACAGGTTAGGCTGTGGACGTTGAATGGGCAACCCAGAACCTTTCAGCCGGGAGTCAAAACACTTAGGGCTCAAAGACACACACATGGAAACGCTTTATACACGCATGACTTGTTTTTGTGTTTGTAACTCATGATAACCTGATTTGGGCTCCCACCAGCTTCAGTACCTTGGCATTCATAACAACATTTCCCGGGCGTCTTCATGGGTATCTGTTCTTCCTGACACACCAGATGTAAACACTCTTCAATGCTGCACTCAATGTGTCCGAGCTGAGAGAGAGAAAACATAGTGATGCTGGAGTCAACTCCCCGGTCAAGTCATCACATTGTGAACATTGTGCGGTCTCTTCTCCGTCAGGGGGGGGGTTGGTTCCTCCGTCACCTACGTTACAGGTGCAGGTGACGCAGTCGTCGTCGCTGTCGGTCCAGCTGCTGCCGCTGGGCACGCGGGCGGCCTGGCCCTCGATCACACACTCTGCCAGGACGCAGAAATGAATCAAATCAATGAAATACTGTTTATTAGAGGACACTTCTCGACAGAAGAGTCCTCAAAGTATTTGATTTCATAACAGCAGTGTTAGGTGAAATACTGTTTATTAGAGGACACTTCTCGACAGAAGAGTCCTCAAAGTATTTGATTTCATAACAGCAGCGTCAGGTGAAATACTGTTTATTAGAGGACACTTCTCGACAGAAGCGTCCTTTACAGAAAGTGTTTGATTTAATAACATGATAAACACAATACTGAAGTTCAATACACCATAAAGAAGTGGGGGGATTAGCATGGCCTCAGTCCCAGACCTTCTGCCTACGGCGGCGATGTGAATGAATTCCGATGACCATAGCACCGCTCTTTGAACGGTGCTATGTTAGTGAGGGAGAAGGAGGGAGCATCTCCGGATGCAAGAAGACATTCTTCAAATATATTTCAATGAACATGAAACTAGGTTATATTATTTGGATAAAATGTAATATTATTATTAGGACCCTTGTTCCCCCTGGGGTGGAGGGCATGGGGGGGGTCTTACCCTCGCACACGGAGCAGCAGGAGTCCGGCAGGGAGAGCTGCTCACTGACGGGGCAGGTGAGGGCGGGGCAGTTCCGGTGGAGACACGTCCACGTTAGGTCCTGCAAACGAACGCACGCACGCACGCACGCACGCACGCACGCACGCACGCACACGCACACACACGTACAGACAAGAAAAAGGAAAGAAAGAAAAAAATACTATATTGACATCGCACATTGAGGGATGGGATTCAGAGGTGATTGATTGATTGGTTACTATGGTTACCTTGCATTGACAGGTGAAACATGGGTCATCGGTAGCCAGGACTTCATTACCGATCAGGGTGGCAGTGCAGTTACTGAGCGGTTCTACACACACACAGAAAGTAGCGTATTAACAACATAAGGAATACACCATCTCATGCAGTGTGATCTTATCTGTGTCTGCGTGCGTGCGTGCGTGTGTGTGTAAGAAGGCACTGACGTGCACAGACAGGGCAGCAGGAGGCGGGTCCGGAGAACAGGATGTTGTTGACGGGGCAGTCCACCAGACTGGGGCACTGCTCACGGTAACACCGCAGGTGTTGCTCTCCGTCTGGCATCAGCTGAAGAACACACACGGTGTCGGGGGCATGGGAGACCCATGGTCAGGTTATGAGTACCGGCTCACCTCCACGCCACTCTGCCCAACTCTACTCGCTTTTGGAACCAGCGGCGTTTTCCACTGAAGATAGAACCGTATCAATGTCACGGTCGTCTTGGACGACACATGAAACTGAAGGGATGTCACCTTCAACGCGACACACAGGAACAATTGACCCGTGAGAGGTTTTGTGGAAGCCAATGCATGCCGATGGCCGACTACTAGTGAAGCTAATAAAAAACATTGCTTCTATAGTAGCTTATCTATCTAAAACATTAGCGGGTTTGTGCACGTTTTGCCCTAGATGATGATTCTAGTGAGGATTTTCTCTAACCTATGGGTATCTGCTCTGGGTATCGCCTCTGTTCCCTCAGAACCCAGCCAGAGTTCGACCCAAATAAATGCCAGTTGGCGGGTACAATTCAAACTTTATCCCGATGGAAAATGAAAACAGACGGGTAGAGTGGAGTCGACTGGAGTTCAGACCACTACCACGCGTTGGGAAACAGCTCCTAGTAGCCTACCTCACAGGTGCAGATCTGGCAGGGGTCGTCTGCAGGATGGAAGCTGTCGCTGGGACTGTAGACTCTGCCCTCGAACAAACAGTCTGCTCAGACAGGAACACACGCAGTCCGTCGTCATACAATACACTCATCACCTCCAAGGATGGACTTGTTGGTAGGATAGAATCAAGGGATATAGTAGTGAAGTGATGAAGTAATTAAGTGATACTAGAAACAGTGTATTGTAATACTAGTATAGTATCATAATAGTAAATTACTGCAACAGCAATAGTGTAGTTCAATGTAATAATAAACCACAACCGGCACGGTTGTGGTTTATTATTGTAGTAAATAGTACATAGTATTATTGTACTAAATAGTACAATAATAGTAGTATCTGTATAGTGTAGTGTAACGGTAATAGTGCAATGACAGCACTAAAAAGCATAATGAATGAAGTGTGAGGTTGACGCTGAGATAACATCCCTGAGCGCAGGCTATGAACACGGAACAGGGTGCAGTTCCTCACCTGCGCACACGGGGCAGCACTCGCCGGCCACCCGGATGGTGTTGACGCAGGGCGAGAGGCAGCGGATCTGAGAGCAGGTGGTCACGCCGCCCACGCACATGCAGTTCATACAGGAGGCGGAGTCAGCGAACCAGCTGCTGGCCTCCGCGTGTTCCTGTCCGTCGTACATGCACCCTGAGACGGTCAAATGGAAAATAACCACGGGATGTGTCAGAGGGATGCGTCCGTTACACACCTATCGAATCTCTTAGGTGTGAGACGTTCAAAAAGTATAACAATATGCATCCTAAAGCCAATAAACTCAACTCAAGATTGTAGGGGCGTGGCCTGGATGATGTCCATCACTTTAAAATATTAAATACAATATATATTTATATTCTACTAACATTGTATTTGTTCTTATACAGATGAGCTTGAGGGGATGCTTTGGTTATTCTCTTGGTTAGTGTAAGCGGTTTAATGTAAATGTCAAGCTTTATTTTTAACTGTAATTGTGTACTGTACTGTATTGTATTTTACTGTATTGTACTGTACTGTACTGTACTGTATTGTATTTTACTGTATTGTACTGTACTGTATTGTTTTGTATTGTACTGTATTGTATTTTGTATTGTACTGTACTGTATTGTTCTGTATTGTATTGTACTGTATTGTACTGTACTGTATTGTATTTTGTATTGTACTGTATTGTTCTGTATTGTATTGTACTGTATTGTTCTGTATTGTATTGTATTGTACTGTATTGTACTGTACTGTACTGTACTGTACTGTATTATGTCTGTGTTACCTCGGCAGCGTGGACAGCAGGCCCCTGGATCCTGGACCTGGTGCATGCAGGCCATCTTGGGACACTCTTGGGACACACAGCTCACTTCTCCTTCCTGGAAAAGGCCCCAGGGATTATCTTATCGACCGCTCGTTATGCTATAGGTGGTACACTGCGTCTGGGTTTCACAAGGCCGCTGGTCTGTCACACCTGGCATGTGCACGTGGAGCAGGGGTTGGACTGGTGGGTCCACTGCTGTCCGTTCTGGTACTCCCGTCCATCCAGCATACACACTGAGGGCCAGACAGACAGACAGACACAGGGATAAAAGTGTGGAAAATTACTGTTGATGTCTTTTTTAAGAGACCTTGATCCTATTGTGTGTGTGTGTGTACTCCCTAGGTGCATACCGTCCCCACATGCCCCATCCCCATTGTGTAGTTATTATTGTGGTCTATTTGTGTTGTATTAACCAGTGTCTAACCCAGTGTCTAGCTATGTGTTTAACCAATGCCTTGACCGTTCCTACTACACCTGTCGCCCACAGCCTGTGACTCCTAGTCAAACATTATGCAGTCCTCCCTTTAAAGGGGAACCGCAGCGCTCGGCCATATTCTAACGTAAGACAGCACTGCTGTTTTTTCATTTCTGGGTTGTATCGTCATGGTTGGATACACTTATAGTCCGTTGCTTAAGATTCAAGCGTTGGCAAAATAACTGTAGCGTTCTGCTTCATAGGCGTGGTGGCTTCCCGAGAAATAATGGGGATCTTATTGGTCCTAATTGAAGGAGATCACTACGGTCCAACTTCACAGAGATTCAGATATTGCGGACGGCGATGTTGACCCCTTTGACTTCCTGACGTAGGTAATGATGGCAAATGGACTGCATTCATAAAGCGCTTTTACCCAAAGCATTCACCCACTCATGCACACATTCGCACGCCGACGGCCAGCTCTTTAGCAGCGGTTCGAGGCGCCTCGCTCAGGGACGCCGCGGCACTCTAGGAGGAGCCGGGGGATCGAACCCGCCAACCTTGCGGTGACCAGCCGACCCGCTCTGCCTCCTGAGCTCCTGCCGCCCGGTGGTGTTCTAGAGGGGGGGGCCCACCTGGGCACCGGGGGCAGCACTGCCCGGGCTGGGTCACGGGTCGGGGGCAGGGGGCCGGCGGGCAGGGGCCGCGCACGCACGTGACCGTCCCCTGGACGCACGTGCAGCGCTGGCAGGGGTCGGAGGAGGAGCTGAAGGTGTGTCTGTGGGCGTGCACGACTCCCTGGTAGAGGCAGGAGTCGCACGCGGGGCAGCAGCTCTCCGACGGGACGGGGTGGGAACACTGGACGGGACAGGGCCTCTTCTGGCAGGACACCACCTCGTCCTGGGGGAGGGATGTTACGGGGGGGCGGCAGAGAGAGGAAGTGGATAAACATGAGAATAGGGATGGAGACTGGGTCGATGAGGGAGCCGGAGGTGCGGGAATTCATTTAGGTTCATGGAGCAAATGGAATCATACAATCATAGGTTTGTCAAGCAGCGCGACAAGAAGTAAACTAAAATGTAATTTGTGCTTCGGCTTCCAACTCAATGCCAAATGAAAAGCCGATATATAGAAACACACACACAAACTTTAGTATAATCAAAGTAATCCAAGTTTGAACCTATCGGTCTACTGGGTAAGGAAACACAAACCCCCAGGGTGAAGTA
>NC_136942.1:1516070-1543570 GCF_949987615.1 Pollachius pollachius | reverse complement strand
AAACAATATATCGCTGTCGGAACCACACAGCCGCCACGACCAGAGAGAGAGGACATGGCTGTTAGAAAGCGCAGGAAAAACCTACTGGTAAAGGATAAGTCTTTGGGTTTGTTTTGTTTGCAGATGGGAAATTCCAGGTGTGTTTTTTGTTACACCAGTGCACCGAACTGGTGACCTTCAATCACCAACTTAAGTGTTTTGCTGCTATAACAAGTGCAATTACCTTTTTGTTTTTTGATTAGTGTCTATTAGTTAGTTACTCAAATTATACCAACTTTTCCTCTTCATTCAAAATGTCTAAATTGTACTAGCCTGACATCGCCACACCAATTAGAAAATGTGTATTAGGCTGGAACCTCTGAGTTCCTTTTCAATTTACAATTTAAACGTTATGTCCGGATGCAGACCAAAATACCTTTAGACGCGATTGGACGGACATACAACCAATCAGAGCCATGAAACATGTGACCTGGCGCAAAGTGCCACTATTGGCCAAATTTACTTTTACAAAATAATGTCGAAGTACGCCAAACACATCTTTCTTAACAACAAAAGCTTTAAGTGCAGTTGTTTGATCTTCTTTAAGAGTAAATGTACCGTCCAGGCCGTTGAATACTGGCGCAATAGTGGATTCAACAGACCCTTCCACGTCAGTGGCAGCCATCTTGTCCTCTAGTTTTCAAACCCTATTAGATAAACGGTTGTGATTGGCCCGCTGCCGGGCGGGCCGGGTCTGCTGGAGCGGACCGGAGGGGGGGGTGGGGGCATATGCCAGAGCAGATAAAACATGAGCTGGAAGATCCGTCTGGTTCCCAGACTGCACCTCTACTGCTGTGACAACAGGATGTCAGTGAAGGTGTTTGGCTGAGGGGCAGAGGGGGGGAAGGCTGATGTCTGATATCATGTGGGAGTCACAGCAGAAAGCACAGGACAGTCGTGGAGATTAAAGAGGTACAACATTCACATAAGTTAACAGTGAGTAAAAACAAGAGCAAGCAAAGAATAAGTACAGAAACGACCGCTTGGCTCCTGCACTTAGGCTCCACCCAGTCGCGAATGAAGCAACCCCAGCCTTAAGTGGGGGTTCTAATGCAAGGGGGTCAGGGACCCTTGCGTCCACCGCAAGGACCTGAGGTGCGCCTCCCAAAAATGGTAACCTGTCGTCGAGGCGACTTTCGTCGAGCAAGGGCTGTGACTGGTCCGCTCACCTAAACCCGGCGCAGAACCAAAACAGGTTCATGACTGCGTCGAAGCGTCTTCCTTGCGTTGCGCCAACCTGGGACATAACTGAGCCTTTACCCCCCGAACTCGTTGGGTAAATGAGCCTGAATCAGTGTTGGGGGAGGGACTGCTAGAGAGGAGAGACAATACAACAAATCTTTCCTCTCTCCCTATCTCCTCCTCTCCTCCCCTCTCTCCTCTCCCCTCTCTCCTCTCCTCTCTCTCCTCCCTCCTCTCCTCTCTCCTCCCCTCCTCTCTCTCCACCCTCCTCTCCTCTCTCTCCTCCCTCCTCTACTCTCTCCCCTCCCTCCTCTCTCCTCCCCTCTCTCCACCCTCCTCCCCTCTCTCCTCTCCCCTCCCTCCCTCCTCTCCCTCTCTCCTCCCTCCTCTCCTCTCTCCTCCCCTCTCTCCTCTCCTCTCTCTCCACCCTCCTCTCCTCTCTCTCCTCCCTCCTCTCCTCTCTTTCCACCCTCCTCTCCTCTCTCTCCTCCCTCCTCTACTCTCTCCCCTCCCTCCACCCTCCTCCCCTCTCTCCTCTCCCCTCCCTCCTCTCCTCTCCCTCTCTCCTCCCTCCTCTCTCCTCTCCCCTCTCTCCTCTCCTCCCTCCTCTCCTCCCTCTCCTCCCTCCTCTCCTCTCTCCTCCCCTCCTCTCTCCTCTACTCTCTCCCCTCCCTCCTCTCTCCTCCCCTCTCTCCTCTCCCCTCCCTCCTCTCCTCTCCCTCTCTCCTCCCTCCTCTCTCCTCCCCTCTCTCCTCCCTCCTCTCTCCTCCCTCCTCTCCCCTCCCCTCCCTCCTCTCTCCTCCCCTCTCTCCACCCTCCTCCCCTCTCTCCTCTCCCCTCCCTCCTCTCCTCTCCTCTCCCTCTCTCCTCCCTCCTCTCTCCTCCCCTCTCTCCACCCTCCTCCCTCCTCTACTCTCTCCCCTCCCTCCTCTCTCCTCCCCTCTCTCCACCCTCCTCCCCTCTCTCCTCTCCCCTCCCTCCTCTCCTCTCCCTCTCTCCTCCCCTCTCTCCTCTCCCCTCCTCTCCTCCTCTCCCCCTCCCCCCCGTCTCCTACCATCACAGGCCGTGCAGCAGCTCCTCTGGACGGGGTGGCTGCAGGAGGCGGGGGGGCAGCGGTCCCTCTCGCAGCGGGCCGAGCCCCCGCTGCAGGTGCACACCGAGCAGGCGTCGGAGGCGTCGGCCCACCGCTCGCCGTTGGCCCGTTCCCGCCTGTCGTACAGGCAGCCTGCCCGGCAACACACGGACACAGCAGCTCTTCATTGGCCGAGCCGTAGCCGTTTGGGTTCAAAGGTCCCGTGGCGCGCCACCAGGCGTGAGAGTGTGGTCGGCCGACACAAGCCGTTTTGGAAAATCTGCCCCTTATGACATCACAAGTGGGCGTGTCCACCTAGGTGGACACGCCCACTTGTGATGTCATAAGGGGCTGATCCCACTCACGCCTGGTGGCGCGCCACGGGACCTTTAAGGTGGTTCGATGTTTTAATACAGTATGTACTGGTGGTGGAGGTTCATTCTACTTTATACAGAGCTAGCACACACTGTAATCTTTGAAAAAGCATGTTGTTATACCACATTTAATTTGCGGTCATATTTTTAGGGTTGTGATGTCATATTGTCACATTTCATCTGTTTCTATATTAATATATAATTTGTTTACAGTTCGTTGAATCAAGCATTGATAACAATTTGTGCTCTACAAGTTACATTTTATTTTGTAATGTATAACTCTGTTGACGCACAGTGTGCGTCAACACAAGTGTCTATTGTGCGTCAATCTGTTCATGCTGTTCACCTTCACAGGTCGGGCAGCAGTCCTGCGTGATTGGATGAGAGCAAGGTGCCGAGGGGCAGGGCTTGCGCTGGCATTGGACCATCCCATTGGTGCAGAGACATGATCGGCAGGTGTCAGTCGGGTGGTAGAAGCGCTCTGTGTGTCTGTAGCTCCGCTGCTCATACACACAGTCAGCAGGGGGCGCTGAAGGAATAACAAACTTTGTTGTATTTTGTTGACATCATTTTTGTACGTTACCAAAACTAAGGGAAATCCATTAGAACCCAAACAAATCATAAGATACAAACATTGTCGCCGCCAACATCTATTTTGTAACATTCATAATACTAAATTAATTTGAATATCAATAATACTAATAAGAAAAAAGCAAGGTCCTTATAGTGACTTAACAGACATTTATCTTTGTGATTGCCATTTGGATCAATCCCCTACTCCTGCAGTTCCTCACCAGGACACTGGGGGCAGCACTCTCCAGCTAACAGGTTGGGATCCGTGCACTGCAGTGGCGGGCACCTCCTCATTAGACACTGGACGTTACCGTTCTGCCGTAGAAATCAGAGAGCAAGAGTTTGAGAACACCACAGCGATGCCCCAGGTTAGGACATAAAGCCATAGTTGGATAATTGGATAGTTTTTACAGTTTTGTTTCTTAGTTATTTGTGTTGTATGTGATATGTTCTTCCCCCTCTTAATTACTGTATGTATTTTTTTAGTCTGTGTTTGTCTGATTATTGTCTATTTGTAACTTGTGTGTAACACCAAGGACCATGCTGGAAACAAGTGTTTTACTTTTGCATGTCATCCTTTGGATTACTGCTTTAGCGTCTTGATCCAGAAACAAATCAACTCGAATCAAATCAAATAGTATCGTGGCGTGGAAGGTGCGGTCTTACTATACAGGTGCAGGTCCTGCATTTGTCGGTGGGATGGGGGAATTCCTGTCCGTTGGGATACTCCTTCCCTGCATATCGGCAGCCTGCTGGGGAAGAGACTCCGTCAGAAGAGCATGCGTGATCTCAGGGAAATGTGAAAGCTAGCATCTCGCTGTTTGCATCTTGGACTGAACTTCCGTTAGTCACATTGTGTATACAAAGATATATTTTCTGCATTTGTTTAATGTTGTTTTTTACTCTTAATTAAATTTTCACATCCCTTTTCATTTGTACTGTAATTTTATATTTGAAGGCAACAGGAGATCATCTGAGAGCTTTGATTGATGTTAAGGATTGGGGCGGGGGAGATATGAACTAGCGTGGCATCGCAGTCGGGCTCGTTGCTGTTGCACCTTTGCCGGTTTCAGTGTGTATGGTGACCCCATTCTACTGAGGTACTTCCTGTCAGTATGTTTGGTTTAAATCGGGTTGCGGGACAAGGCGGGAAAGCTGTGATTTTGTTCGGGTGTTTCACAACCCAGCCGAAAGGTTTTGGGTTCGAGCCCCAATGTCCAAAGTGTAACTGTAGACTTATGACAACATATCGCATCACAATTGGTAACCACGTTGGCTCTAGGACCGGGTACAAGTGTCTGCAGGGTGGCTCGATGGTGGTCAGGGCTGGTAGAGGAGGATCCCGGTGAGCGTGGAGCGAGGGTCACCATTGCAGTTGTTATGGCAGCAGGTCCCGGGTACGGGGGCGTTGCAGTTGGGACGCGGGCACTGGTTCGACCGGCAGTCCACCCTCCCCTCCGCGCACACACACCTCTCACACACATTCACCGGGCTGGGGAAGGCCTCCCCGTCCACAAACACATGGTTCTCAAACGAACAGTCTGAAAAAAAAATACAAAACACACAAAACAGCAGCAGACATGTCAGAGCGAATGGGAGCCCTGTTGTGCACGGCTCTGCAGTAGGCTGGAGGGCAGTGTGTGCACATGGGAGGGTTTAAGGTGTGTCTTTGTGTTGGTATAGTGCTTTTCAGACCTGTGGCCACTCAAAGGGCCTCAGGTAGTGCCTCACATGCCTATGCCATTCTCAAGACACATTCCTACACCGGCTGTCAACCATGCGAGGGTACAGCCAGCCGGTCGCAGCGGTTAGGGTTAGGTGTCTTGGTCTGGGACACGCGACACTCGAAGCAGCCAGTAGCCGCATCACAACAACCGGAGCTACCACCGGAGCCGGTGCCACGAGTGTCTATGTGTGTTTGTGTATTCTGTATGTGTGTATGCATATGTATATGTGTATGCGTGTGTGTGTGTTTGTGTGTGTATGTGTATTCTGTAAAGGTTTGTGTTATATATGTTTTGGTGTATGATGAGGGTGTGTGTGTATTCTGTAAATGAATGTGGTACATATGTATATATATATATGTGTGTGTGTGTGTGTCTGTGTGTGTGTCTGTGTGTGTGTGTGTGTGTGTGTGTGTGTGTGTGTGTGTGTGTCTGTGTGTGTGTGTGTGTGTGTGTGTGCGTGCGGGTACCTGGGCATTTGGGACAGCACTCCCCCGGAGGTGTGTGTGGGTTGGTGCAGTTGAGCGCGGGGCAGGGTCTCTGCAGACACTCCACTGAGCCATACTGCAGGGAAGGAGGGCTCAGGGTCAGACACCGGACACGGGAGGGAAACGCTATTGGCCGCTTTCAATCAGATGATCGGAAGCTCCATAAAGGCCAGCATCTTGGTACCTCTTGAGAATAAATGATATGATAACCGAGCAATCAGTTATGGTTGTTGTTGTTCTTATTGAAAATGGTGAAAAAGAACCAAGAAGGCAGCTTGGAATATGCATGACACCCCGTGAACCCGTGCTACATTCTACGGGCCAGGTTTCCCTGTAACGACGCCTTGATAGCCGGTACCACACTCTCTCCGCTGCAGCAGTGCCTCACAGTGACAGTATTCTCCCCTTTTGGGAGCCAGGTGCGTCAGTACCCTATGATCGATAAGAAATAAAAGTCACGACGTTGAACACAGCACAACAATCTGTAAACTCACCTGGCAGGTGCAAACGTGACAGGGCTGATCGGGTGTCACGAACCTCTGTCCGTTGCCGTAGATACGCTGGTTATAGGTACAGCTCTCACACGACGCACAACACGAGCCTTCAGGTACATAGAGGCAGGTGAGGGGAGGGGGTTATGCAAACGGAACACACCGGTGTATAGGAACAACTCAAGGCCACTCAGACACTGACGGCGGCCATGACGCGGACCCCGATGGGTGGTCTTGCTCAAAGACATACTTCAGTTTAGTTTGGAATGTTTAAGGCAACCCGTGTGTTATATGCAGCGGGATTATTTCATGTAGATCTCATACATTAGAATTGTTACCATACATTTTGTCATAGATTTCCTGTATTTTGTATTTTTGTATGCCTTACCTTGCTTTCTACGTTTTATATATTTTTCTTAATTATATAATTTTTTCTTTTTAATATTATCCTTGGGAGAATAGTGAACAATTTTTCCCTGTTATCAGTGAAGAAATCTGAATCTGATAAGAGGTACACACTCACACACACACACGCAAACACACACACACACACACACACACACACACACACACAGACCTACCGGTGTTCTTGGCGGGGTGCAGGCACTCGGTGGGGGGGCACTGGGTGTGTGTGCACACCGTCTCTCCGTTCACACAAGCACAGCTGGAGCAGGGGCCCTCAGGCTGCCAGCGGGCCCCCTCCTCATACTCCTGGTCCTCCAACACACAGGCTACACGTACGCACGCACGCACGCACACACACACACACACACACACACACACACGCACCGAGGGAGAGCTTGTTTTAACGCAAAGATTTCAGTAAGAAAATATGTAATCGTGCGTGTGTGTGTGTGAGTGTGTGTGTTTGTTTGTGTACGTGTGTGTGAGTGTGTGTGTGCGTGTGTATGTTTGTGTGTGATTGAGTTTGTGTGTGCGTGTGTGTGTATGTGTGTGCGTGTGCGTGTGAGTGAGTGAGTGAGTGAGTGTGTTTGTGTGCGTGTGTGTGAGTGAGTGTTTGTGTACGTGTGTGTGAGTGAGTGTGTGTGTGTTTGTGTGCGTGTGTTTGTATGTGCGTGTGTTTGTGTGTGTGTGTGTGTGTATACCTTTACAGATGGGACAGCAGAAGTGAGGGTCCATGATCGGGTTAGAGCACTGAATAGGAGGGCACCTCTCAGTGTGACAGACCACATTGCCACCCTGTGTGTACACACACACACACACACACACACACACACACACACACGCACACACGCACGCACACACACGCACACACTCAGGCTTATTAAAATTCTAACTGAATTATGCATCTATTCAACAAAACCATGCCAAAAAATATATATATTTCACCTATTTTCCATGCAAGCCTAATTCCATTACCTACTTCTTAAATAGCGTTTGTGATCGTGTCGCCAGTCGGCGGCCGTGAGCCACATCAATCATAGCGCTGGGGGATCCGTGGGGGCTCCCACCGCCCCCAATACATCAGGAATGATCGAATCACATTCCTCCTGCGTTTTGTACCACCCATACATCATGCTTTTTTTTTACTTGGAATTTCATCCCAAGATGTCACAAGACGTTACGTTCATGCCGCTCATATCGGATCCAAACTGATTGGTCATTTCTGTAATTTAGTTTCCACTTTTTGGTCAATAATAAAATAGCATCGTTTGGTGATGTGTACGTTCTCTGCATCGCTGTACCCGGGGTGGGGGGGGGGAGCACAGTGCAGGTCTGCCTCCCCCTCCGAGATGATCTGGGTCACTTCCTGCCCCCCCCCCCCGCCCATCTCTGTGTCTCGATGCATTCCAGCTCCTCCTCAGGCCGCCGGCTCCATGTGGGACACCAGACCCGCTCCGACGTACCTTACAGCGACACTGCAGACACGGCCCCCCGCCCGGCGGCTGGAACAGCTGACCGTCAGCAAACACCCTCCGGTCGTACTCACACCCTGGAGGAGCACAGGGGAGAGCTCACTGCGGACGCTAGCACACCTGAACGCATCGACGCAGGTAAAGGCTGCGGTCAAATCAGAACAAAGGGAGCTAACCCTGACGGAGAACAGCAGGGCTGATGACTCCTGGGTACTTTTCTTTCACTGTACCTTTTTAGATTTGTACTTTTTATTCTGTTTTTTTGGATACTTCTTTATGTATTTTTGTATTCTGTCTTGCCGTGGCGATGAAGCCCTTGTGAATCCTAATGTGTCTCCAGGAGCGATGAGGTACTCACTGTCACAGCTGGGACAACACTGTCCCCTGGGTTTGGCGGGGTGGCTGCATGGCAGCGTGGGACACAACGCATCCAGGCGCTCACACAACACCTCCCCCGCCTGGACCCGAGAAATGGAGAGGAGTAAGGAGTCAAGGAGAGGAGTAAGGAGAGGAGTAAGGAGTCAAGCAGAGGAGGCATTTTATTCTGAACACTCAAAGCAAAAGGAAGCTCCCGTCTGTGAAGACAAAGGTGCATAGGATCTGTTATTCCAAATAGTTTGTTGTACATTATATTTACTACCTTAACTTTACGACAGCGTGGAAGCTGCAGTGGATTCGATTTGAGAGATGTAAAGAGAGAGAGCAGAAAACAACAAAGAAAAGCAAGATTTTGAAACTAAACCCCCAAAAATGTTCCCTCCCTCTCTGCTCCCCCCTCCTGATGTTCCTCGAACATTGAGAAGCATTCACACACATGTGTTTAACAGGCCCGATGGATTCCCCCAAAAATCCAGGGAAGAGGTGGCATGTAAGAAATGTGCGAAGAAGACTCGCTACCGGCCTGGCACTGCAAGGTTCCTGTAGGCCAAGCAGGGCGGGACGGACTCCCCCATGGACGGGAGACCAGCTGGGCTGGTGGAGGTGTTGGAGGCCCAGTGAAGGGGGCTAATCCCTCTGACCTATTTAATACCACAGGACAGACACAGGGACTCTCAAGCCCTGTTGAAGAGCGCCGCCTTTAGGAGGGGATGGTAAACCGAGGGCCTGACTCCCAGTAGCCGCCAAAGATTCCATGGCACTCGTCCCAACAGGAGAGGTGCTGACAGCGGGTCACCTGACCCCAACTCCTGAACTGGGTCTTATACCGTCACGGCCCCATGGTACCCAGTGGGATAGTTCCATCATTCCTCACCTCTCCACAGTGATAGCCCCAAACACACACGCACGCAGGCACGCTCATACACACACACAAACTCTATGGAAAGCGCCTTTGGTGTCGTAAAATATATAAATGCAATAAATGATTACTGTTATTTAATTGTCATAGTAATGGCTCCCACAGGTCAGGTCAGGTGTCCTGTGTTCTTCCCTCCATGGATCACCTGTGGAGCACCGCAGTGTTGCTGTTGCTGTTGTTGTTGTCGTGGTTACTCACCGCGCACCGGCAGCGGAGGCAGGGATCTGCCCTGGACGGGACGTCCTGTCCATCCTGATACACCTCCGACTCATGGTCACACTGTCCGCAGCTGCAGGGGACAGACACCAGAGGACGCGTTTCACACTGCACGACTGAAGCTCGTTATTCTCTAGCGACCGTGACAACCCAAAGGGCTCTGCAGGTGATCCATGTCCACGCATCCAACCTATTTAAAGGTGCAGTGTACTGAATGGAGAAGTTCTGTGACATCCTGGTACATAGAGAGAAAACATGTAATGTTCTAGGGTGTGACGTTTAATGTGACCCCGGTATCTCCAAGCAGTGGACACTGTGGAATATATATAAACTATGGTACTGGAGTAGAGTAGCAGTTGTTGCTGGATGTGTCTGTGTTATCCGGTCGATGGATGGCAGCAGTGCGGACAGAGACTCAGGCGGCTGGCGATGCTGTCTGTGTCTTACGAGGGGCAGCAGTCTCCATGGCGATGCACCGGGCTCAGACAGGGGGGGGTCGGGCAGGAGAGCGCAGCGCACGCAATGTTCCCCTTCTGCAGGAGGAGAAGAACCAAGTCATCCTCAACCGTGGTCCTGTCTTTGTGTGTGTGTGTGTGTGTGTGGATGCATGTGTGTGTGTGTGTGTGTGTGCGTGTGTGTAAAAGAGACAAGAGAGGGGATAAGGAATGCTGTCTGACCACACATGTACACGTCTGACAACGGTCTCCGAAGGGGATTGATGCGCCGTTGGGGAAATCCCGGCCATTTAGACCACAACCTGCAAGACACACACACACACACACACACACAAAACAAGTACACACACAGAAATCAAAACCCTCACAGAAATACAAACAGCAAGACAAGCACACATACACACACACACACACACAAAACACAACACAAGTACACACACACAATGTATAAGATGGCAGCAGCCCCACTGAGCGCCCTGGGTGCTGAGGCTGTAGGTATGGCGCCCTACCGTCACACACCGCGCAGCAGGCGTCAGCCGGAGCAGAGGCCGGGTTGGTACAGGACGTCTGGCAGCTCTCCCTCTCACAGAGTGCCTGGCCCCCCTGGAACAGGGGACACACAACAACAAACCCCTCCGTACGCTGCCTCATCGACTGCAGAACCCTCATCACCTGGATGTCTATGTGCTGTCCATAGTGTCTGTTTCGTTAGGATAGCGTGAGACCAGAAGAGAGTTCTCACTTATTTTTATTTTTATTTAACCAGGAAAAGGTCCCAGTGAGTTACAATAACTCTTCTCCTAGGGACTCCTGGCCAAGACAGGACTCCTATTTAGGAAAAGGGGAGGGAAATGTAGCTTATATATACTGTATCTCTATATATAATTGGGGATGAATACAGATAAAATGTTATGATACGACTTAGGATGATGTTTTATTCTAATGATGATGTTCTAACGAAAGGTGCGCTCACATGAGATGCGTTCAGACGCTGGAGAAACCGTTTCAGGGAGGCGAGGGGTCAGGCGCCTGACTCGGCGACACGTTGCCGTGGATGAGACTGGCTTTGAAGTCGAAGCCGTTTGAACTAATTCAAAGACGTAACGCGTCGCCCAATAGACTCGCAGCACAGTTCAGGGAGACGAAATGTTTTAAGCTGTGGCTGATGTTGTGTGGTTTTTTTAGAGAACACCTGACGCAGCGACAGACACTGTGTCGTCACGCGTTGCGAACCAACGCAGATCTTAGTGTAGAAAAGAGTGTACGGTAGTGTTAACACGGCCGATAGCTGAGCTGTATAGCTGGAACAGTTCTACTGATGAGGAGTCAGACATACACACCTCACAGCTGCACACATCACACGGTCTCCCAGCTGGTCTCCACTTTGATCCACTCTCATATCGGACCCCTGTGTGGACACAGCCTGCACACACACACACACACACACACAACACAGCAGTTAGGACTGGGAGAGCTGCATACTACATCAAAGTCTCAATACACACACAAACACACCATGGAACGATGAGGATGATAACGATAATATATTATGATGAAAAGCGGCATTAGAAATGTTGACAATACTTGTCAACGTGGGTTAGTTATGAGGGACATGGCTGCTATTGACCAGCCTCATGGAGGTTGGTTAATGATGACCTCTGACCTTTGCATCGCTGGCAGCATTCTCCAGGTACGCTCTCTGTCTGGGAACAGAGGAGGGGGGGGCAGGAGACAGGGGTGCAGTCCCTCTGACCGCCCTGCAGCCAGTGGGGGTGATGGGAATGTTAGTCCTACACATGTGGTTAGATCTGATTTGTGTTTGTGTGTGCGTATCTGTGTGTGTTTGTATGCATGCGTGTGTGTGTGTATGTGTGTATGTGTGTTTGTGTGTGTGTGTTTCTGTGTGTGTGTGTACGTGCGTCTGTGTGTTACTCATCCGAGGCGGTGCGTAACACTCACCCTGCAGGTACAGGTCCCACACCCATCTGCAGTGGAAACGTTCTGCTGAGCCCCGTCCCCATCGCAACCTGAGGGCGACATCCAACCACAGTCACTCCACACGTAAACACTGTGCGTGTGTGTGTGTGTGTGTGTGCAGGATGTATAAAAGGTGCACCCGTCCTGCTGATCGCCTGGAAAACACCTCAACCGCATCCGAGGGGATAAGAGTGCCAACATATTTCTCAATGAATCCTTAATTTCATCACGCTATATTCGCTTGTGTGTTCTTATGAAGAGCAGCGAAGAAAATACACGTTTATGTATTTCCTTTTCAGCCCCTCCCTCCCCCTCTCTCTCCCTCTACACTCTCCTCTTCTGTTCCAGGTCAGAACATCTCCACACGTTCCCGGGGGAACATCTGGCTCTGCTTTGGGCCCAGTAAACACAGGAGGGACCACGCGGGGCTGATGTAATGCTCTCCCACGCCCACAGGCTTAATGCCAGGGGAGCCAGGAGAGGCTGCAGCAGGCCCCCAGCTGTGGAACGACTGCGGCCGAGGACTCCATTAGCCTTGAGCGGTTCGTTACGGAGGGAGAAGAGCAGGCATGGGTCACTCTTAATGAGACGGGATCAGGATTCCCTCTGCTTTTTTTTGCTTGGATTCGTTCATTATTTGGTTTGGGCAGTCACGGTTGGGGAATGAACCTGAACTGGGGGGGGGGGGGGGGGGGGGGGGGTTCAAACAACTGAGTCATGCCTTGTCGTTTCAGTGGATATTTGTTTTTATTAAGAACATTGAATAGAGGAAAGGAGGCGTGTAAGAAGGGATGTGAATGTGTTTTGGCCTTCATGGACAAGACAGAGAAAGACAGAGAGAGCGAGAGAGAGCGAGAGAGAGAGAGAGCGAGAGAGAGAGCGAGAGAGAGAGAGAGAGAGGGTGGGGGGACATAATAATAGAGAGAGGGGTTAGTGAGGCTGCCTACTGTGCCAGCAGCCAACAGGCATTTCCTCTGAGCAAGCATGCATAAGATCAAAGTGTCGGGGGCGAGTGTGTGTGTCCATGGGTGTCTATCCAGTGGAGGTCTACCCATGGCGGCTCGGGGCAAACACACGCACAAACAATTAGAGAGAGTCGGGAGATGGGTGAAAGGCGGACAGCGGGGAGAAGACAGAGTGACTAGACACTGGCTTTATAAACTATTCCCTTCCGACAGTGACTCAGTGTGTGTGCCCACTCAGCATGTCCTTATCATTTACAACATACATGAAAACTTGAGAAGGAACTTGCAGAAGAGCTAAACGTACAACTGGGGGGACAAGAGCCTTAAAACGGTTTCATTGACTGCAACATTTAGCGTATCTTTTATGATTTCAACTCTAAATATTTGAATTCCCTGCACATTCTTCATGCCTAATGAGGTCCTTTCCACAGAGAGTAGGCTGAAAGAGTGTCTCATAATATACCTCCCTCTGTCCAACCCGACTGACATGAATCAATACAAATTGGCAATTCAATGTCTTGGTTCATCACGAATATGAATGGAAATGCATACATAACTTTGAAGACTAAATCTGGGGGAATAAATCATCTGACTACATCTCGTGGCCTCTCAAAATTATCTGCTCCCATTATAATGTGTCCGAATGCATTCGATGCGCTGATTCAGCCTAGAGGATGTAGCCAGAGCACGCTGCCACTAATGCAGTAAACGTGACAGTAGCACTTTGATCTTTGAGGTAAGACATTTTGTCAAGTACTTTTACAACCTTATTCCCCCCGCCCCCCCCCCCCCCCGATCGTTCACAAACTCTGAACTGACACAAAACACTTGAATTCCAAAAGAGAAAATTGCTCAATTAGTATTGTTTACATTGACGGGCAAAAGCGTGCTTGCACTAAATGCTCTTCAGCAGAATTGCTACAACAAAGAAACGTTGATGAATGGCGTTGGTAAGAGATGCGAGACGGCTCAGATGGATATGATCCTTCAGACCGGTATTGCCCTTTTAACTCAAATGGCTTGTCGTTCTCCTAACTTCCTGTGTAAACTCTGACCACTTCTGGTTTGAATATAAAAAAAACACAAATGATGAGTCGCTTCAGCAAACACTGATCATCGCACCAATGGAAATCTTCTACAATCTTCATCTTGAGACTAAATACAAACAGACCCATGATGAATCTAGTGCAATCCATGAATTGCATTCACTTAAAAAAGTAAGCGGAGCATTGCAGCTGTAATGACGATAACGATGACGAAGAGTGTTGTGTTCGGGGAGAGGTTTCGGTTCTTCTAAGCTGTGCCGTTTGGGGCCAACAGAGCCAGCCGGCTGTGGGGTTCTCTGGGGTTCTCTCGCTGTTTACATGGAGAGCATCCTGGGGTCAACTCTAGTGGTTACCAGCCGTTGCACTCGACATGGTTTCCCGTGGCGGCGTCCAGCCACTCGGTGAAACACGAGCCGCAGTTGTGCATGTGGCAAATTGCCCCCGGGTAGCCATGGCAACGGGCATGCCCGCAGAGGTCAGGGCAGGTGATTGGCCCAGAGCCAAGGGGACAGCCACTGAACCAGTGGAGCTCGAAACACATCCTGTAAGAAACCATCAAAGGCAATTTGGATCAGGCAACACACAACAAACACTGCTTTCCCGCCGACACATTCCTCTGTTTTCTCAACACTTCCTTGTACCTGTCATCCGGTGTGATGGGCAGCCACAAGTCCGTCCTATCGGGTGCTGCCGTGACGGAACCGTCGCTGTAAGTTTCCTTTGGTCCCGCCCCTTCCACTTTCGGTCGGCCAACGGGGGCGCCGCTGGCCTGCGCGGCCGGGCTCATCCAGTCCTGTGCCGCCCAGTGGGGAGGCAGCTGGGAGACACGGGGGCAGGTCCGGGGCACGCGGCCCAACGCCTCGGCGCTGGACTCCAGCAGCAGCTGCTGCGTGTGGAAGTAGAAGCGCAGGTAATGCGGCCCGTGGAAGAACCAGTTACAGTTGTCCTTGTCGTAGCCGTCCGTCCGAAAGCCGAACGCGTCGAAGCCGCCGCTGTCCAAGCCCAGCGGGTCGAAGCCGTGCACGCTGAAGCCGCTGTCCCCGAAGTGGTCCAGCAGGACCTGCCACGCCTCCGCCTCCGTCCTGTAGTCGATCATCTCTTCTCCTCGGGGGTCTTCATCCCCCTCTCTTTTTCCTTTCCGCGTGGAATCGCCGTCCAAACGTTCGCCGAACCAGCTGACGTTGGCGCGGTTCAGCCCGTAGCGGTTGAAGCCGAACACGTTGTGTCCGTCCTTGTCGAGGAAATCGCGGTTAAAGCCGTCCCGGCCAAAACCTCCCCTGTCCCACCCGCTACGGTCGTAGCCCTGGCGGTCGTAGCCCTCCGCGTCGAAACCAAATCCATCAAGGGCTCCGCCGTCCACGGGGACGTGGTTTGCGTTGCGTTTGCCGAATCCTTGCTTCTTATCCCTTCTTGGATCATCGGCATCTGTGAGGTTGACGGGATGGGTGTGTGTCTGCGACGGTGTCACGTTGCACGGCGCGCCGATGGTGATGGGAACGTACACAACGCAGAGCTGGGCCGGGGAGGACAGGACGTCTTCGGGGGCGACGTCAAACGGCTTCATCCTCATGTGTCTGTGGGGAGCGGGATAGAGCGCGTCCCGGCCGCGGCCATCCTCTCCGGGACCGCCTCCGGCTCCGTGGGCACCCTGGTGTTTCTCCTGCCATTGGGTCCAGATCTTGTCCATGAAGGCCATATGTGAGAGGTAGAGAGGGTCGTACGCGGCCAGGGGAGACCCCATGTGGCCCCCCACCCACAGCCTGAAGAGCCCAGAGAATGTCTGCAGGTTGCCGGAGAACAGTTTGAAATCGTCCAGGTTCAGAACCATCTGGAAGTCCACAGCGTCTGGGAGCCATACCTGATTAAACACAAGGACAGCACCCGAGACAGAAGAGTTCAACGGCCTACCTATGAGAGCACCAACAGCCCAACAATAACGTCCAGCTGGTCAAGTCAATATTCCTTTGAGTGGTTTGATTAGTCTAGTAAGGACAGAGCCCTTGCCATATGACCATATCTTATCTTGACCAGTAGTGACACAAATGCATCATCATACATTGCCTAATGCAAAGGCAACACATATGTTGTGGAGATACAATACCTAATCATCATGATTAGGAGGCTTAAGTGTTCAGAGTACAGCTGGACACATAGCTCTGAACAACCGAATGGGCTTGAGACTAAAGGCTCGGTTATGGTTCCAAGTCGACGCAACGCAAGGGGGTTAACGGACCCCTTACATCCTTGCGGACCCTCCTTGCGTCCACCGCAAGGGCCGGACGCACGCCTCCCAAAAAAAATGTTAACCTTGCGTCGAGGCGACGCAGAAGCAAGTGCTGTGATTGGTCCGCTGACTAAAACCCGACGCGGAACCAAAACAGGCTCAGGAA
Organism: Pollachius pollachius; assembly: GCF_949987615.1. NCBI lineage: Eukaryota > Metazoa > Chordata > Actinopteri > Gadiformes > Gadidae > Pollachius > Pollachius pollachius. The sequence continues at coordinate 1,527,404 of NC_136942.1, read as the reverse complement.
TGCGCCGAAGCGTCTCCGCGGTCGTTGCTCTGCGTCGACGTGGAACCATAACTGAGCCCTGAGGCACGGCGGCTAGCTGTGGAAGACGTGCGCTAGGAGGGTTGGTCAAACCGAAGTGTTGAAGCGCCGCCGGAGGCAGGGGCTCCAGCGGGAGCGTCCGGAACCGCCGCTGAAGGGGTGTTGGCGGACGCAGTCGGACCCCGGCTCCCCGTCCCCCCCGAACAGACCGGCCTGCCACGCCTCCGAGGACGCCATGGCGCCCGAGTCTACCGTCCACTCAAAGTACGGAACGGCCAGTTGGCACGGCGACAGAGACTGCAGCTCGCGCTCCAGGAGACGCAGGAAATAGCGGTGCCAGGGCAGGAAGTCAGCGTGACCCCCCGCCTGGGGAGAGAACTCGGCCCTGAGCTGGACAAAGTCCTCCCATGTCCCTACGTGCATGTGCGTTAAGTGCAAAACGTGCACACGCACGCACACACGCACGCACACACACACACACACACAGACACACACAGACACACACACACACGTAAAGGCATGATCACCCATTCATGAACTATGGCTTTAGTTTAACATACCAAAAAAAAAAAGTTTGACATACATAAAAAACTATATTATTTTGTTTTCTGTCGTGTAAATGTCTGTCGTGTAAATGTTTAAGCTGCTGCTTAACCAATAATATGATTGAAGCTGGTGGTCATGTTTTTTTTAATGAGTAAACCACATAGTAAACTATAAGTGGCATCCATTAAAGACCAGATTCCAATCTCGTGTCAGACGGTATGCAAGATGCGTAACGTTCCGCGTCGCTACTCAGAGACCTTTACATGACCCTTGTGCCGGTCGCAAACCTACTCCTACGTGAAGACGTGCAGACAACCCAGAGGGTTAGTGACGCATCGCTTGGAGGTTCACCTCAACCAAACACTTATCTCTATAAACGGATACCTGCATATGAAGGCCGAATCTCGAGGCAAGACTTAAGTATTTGAACCGCACTGGTTTCTGTTTTTGGTTTGTTTGTAGTCCGATTAGCATTGACAAATAACGTACGAGCCGGCATAAGCTGCATGCAGTCCGTTTAGAGAGCAACAATCTCGGAACCCATTGGCTATCGTCTCACGACGATTATGCTATTTATTATCTTCGAAATCTGTTTATAGGGTTAAGCCGAAATGAAAAATATCTCCAAAGAAATCATCAATCATCATCAGACGATAGTCGATGGTTTCCGAGATTAACAAATCAGATAACATATCTTCAATGGTGCTGACAAGCGTGTCAGTTCATGTACACTTGGGATTCAGAAACGCTTCACTGCTCATGTATGTGTTCCCGTTTACTTCACGTGGAAGTATAAATGCTGGAAGATCTGCGTTGTGTGTCGATGCTGGCATCATGCTGTGAGGAGCACTCTAAATCCATCTTAACACATCCTATCTGAGCAGCTAACCTACATGAAAATGTTAATGTTTAAAGTCTCAGTCTCAATCAATTATTAACTTCTTAGCCTCGCAAACCTAGCACTGCACGTACAGAAGTTACTCTGTGACGTAGCCGCCGCATACCTGGTTTAGCATGCAGTCTTCTTACAGCCCGCTGGTAAAGCTTCACTTCTTTCACCGTCAGGTCTCTGATCTCCTTCCGCCGGGTCGAGTGTGAACAAACACAGCCTCCATTTCCCCCGCCCACGGCGCACCCGCCCTCCTGACAGCCTCGCTTCAGCCTCTGGCTGTGCGGCCCGTGGTGCTGGTTCCTGTGGGAGAGGCAGGCACATCCGGCCCCGCAGCCCACCTCCGAACACTTTTCCCCGGGGGAGAAGCTCACCACCGCAGCCCCCCCTGGAAGGCCCTTCACCAGGGCCTGGCAGCGAGGACGGGAAAGGTACTTGCAGGTGTACATGAAGTGGGAGTCCTCATCGCAGTTTCCCTCCACGCTCTTACTCGGGATAGCGTTGGATACGTTGTATTTGATTCGCCAGGAGTCAATCTGGCCAGTGGAAGGGTGCCTGGGCTTGGGTTTGGGTTTACGAATGCAGCAGGCTCCCAGCATGCACTGGTCCCTGCAGGCGCTATGGGAGGGGAAGTTGTTGCGGCTGGACCCGGAGCAGAATAAGAAGACTTCACAGAGACCCAACATGGGATTAAAAGCCCAGCGGTGTTGAATAGAGCGTCTTCCCTCACAGACTTTCTCTGGCCTGGGTTCCCAGCATGCCTAGAGATGGAGAGGAGTGCAGGAAACCTCTTACGGCCTCTTACCTATCATGCTTAGCCCCCATCCTTACTCCTTATATAGCCGCAGTACAAATAAACGAGCAGTATAACTTTTGGACAACACGGACTAGGAACATGAGCACACACAGACTGATTTAGGTCAGTCCCAAACCAACCGACCGACAAACCAACTGACATGCGACAGGCAGACATAAAGCTATGCTTTCTAAACACATAACTAATGCCATTTACACCACTGGCCTACCATTAAATACCTACCTGTATTGAGCATCTACTAAGAGAAACACAAGGCAAGCACTAAATAGCTATAGGCTACAAGGAGACTAACAAGCGACAACATTAAACATCATAAGTGGAACCTGCTAGTTTCACTTATGATTGAGACCCACCTCCAGCATTTCAAAGGTTTTGAAGACCTGTCAGGTGATGAAACATACAATTGGCATGTTTGTCATTCCAAACATGTTACCAGGAAATAACTAATTTGTGCCGCTTCCAAAAATGACAGAAAAAAAAAAAAAAATGCAAATACCTAAATAACCTAAAAAACTTTTCTACCTTTTATCAGGGAATCATAGCAACATTTCTTCTGATATGCCAGGAGGCTAACTCCTCTAGTGAACACAGGGGTCTGCTGTAGCTCGGGATGTACCTCTCTCTGCTGCCTCTGGCACACTGGGCCCTTCGTGTTCGGAGGGCAGGAGCAGCGGAATTCATTGGAAAGGTTAGAGGTCAAGGAGAGGCATAGGCCTCCGTTTTGGCAAGGGCTAGACATGCAGGGGTCGAGGGAGAGGGCAGCCATCTGAAAACTAGCTACGTAACATCAGCATGAAATTCATATTAGTGACAGATAAGGGAAGCACAGAGGTAGCGGGCATTGGGTTTTGAAGGGAGGAAGAGAGAGTGTGTGTGTGTGTGTGTGTGTGTGTGTGTGTGACGGAATAGAGGGAGAAATGAGTTTGGACGGCGCTCACCCACGACGATGGCCTCGCACGTGACCTGTCCCGAGGTACAGGTACAGGCGGTGTACGAGAGGGTCTGCCAGCGATGCCCCTCCTCCACCTCGTGCCCCTCCCACGTGCACTTCCGCCGCCTCACACATTCACAGCCCTCCAGGTAGTGCACGCGCGACTGGAGATCTGTATTCTACATGGAAACACCCAGGAAGAGCCAACGATGCAAACATTCCCTTAATGTTGTCAATAAAGTACATTTGATTTGATTTGCTTGAATTATAGGTATATATTATAGAGACGGATCCATAGCACGTTTTGGCATCATCATCACCATAGTCTCACAAATTAGACTATAGCTCAACCTCCAACATCCATCTGTAGACACCGGGTGCATGAATACCTGGGCTTTGACCAAGTCCAGCATGACGGCCATCTGCTCCAGCCTCTGCTCCAGCCCTCTCAGCCTCTGCTCTTGGGGGGTGGGCGAGGCCAACCTCCCCCCCTGTGGATGCCCCGGAGGCCCCAGGGCCATCCCCCTCTGGGGCTGGTCCATCTGGAGCACCTGCGGCCCCTGGTCATCCAGAGAGTCCATACCGGTGCCAGGTGTGAGTTGAGCCGGTGAAGGAGGTCCATCTGGAATAACAAGGGAAGGGACGGGGGATCAACGGGCGGCAGTGGCTCAGGAGGTGGAGCGGGTCGGCTGGTAACCTGAAGGTTGCTGGTTCGATCCCCGGCTCCTCCTAGCTGAGGGTCGAGGTGTCCTTGAGCGAGGCACTTCACCCTCACTGCTCCCGACGAGCCGGCTGTCGCCCTGCGTGGTCGACTCCGCCGTCGGTGTGAGGATGTGTGCGTGAACGTGAGGCAATGTTGTAAAGTGCTTTGAGTGGTCAATAGGTTAGAAAAGCGCGGTATAAATGCAGTCCCATTTACACTACTGGAGAGGGATGGCAGCAAAAGAGAAATAACACAACACGCATCAAAGTCAAGCCGGCAATCTATAAAAACCTTTTGGAGGAGGCCTGTTGGACCAGTGTGTTTAAGGGAATTTCTGCCTCAGGGAGGGTAAAGATAAGATCCGAGGAAAGCCTGCTGGATACACCCCAACAATGGTGTTCTTTGCAAGTAAATACATCACAGAACAACCAAAAGGGTAATAATAAGTACAGGTTTTTAAGACAACGCATCAGCATTTCAACTGAAGATGAACTGTATCCAGGCCTATTTATGGCTTCCTTCCACCCCACACAGACACCACTGTGTCTGCTGTCCCCCCAGTAAACCAGCATGCTTTACTAGGGGGACTGTTAAATAACATCGTCCTAGGAAGCTGTAAATTACAGTAGTGCTGGCATAGGTATAGAAAGGCACCATGGTAAGACAAAGAGAGTCTCCAGACACTGTAGCCTCTGGCATGAACTTGATTGGCAGATGGAAATCCCCCCAGAAAATGCTTATATACATAGACACTTCCCTGAACAAGTCCCTGAACAAGTAAACACACACACACTTGCGCACACACACACACACACACTCATTATACTTATAGTCATGCATGGGTTCATGCCTATGTGTATTGTCGTCTGCACATGGATTTAGTTGAGACTACCCTGCGAGTCTAAACTAAATCCATGTGCAGATCATGTCATGTTGCTTTGTGTCTGGGTTTTTCTCCCTCCCTCAATTACTATCGCCAAGGGATCCACAGACCCACATTGGAGAACTTGTATCTTCAAAGGCCCCTACCCACAGTGGGGTTATAGAGTCAAGGGATCCCTCCTTCTAGAAAGGAAAAGGGTTGATTTTGATTTTGAAAAGTTAAAAACGGTCAAAAATACTGGTAAGAATAAAGGGTTACCTGTTACATTGGGACAATGCCAGGGACGCCTTCCATATGCTTTAAGGGAGATCTCAGCTGTCTTCAAATATCCCTGCATGCACAGAGAATTGGGCGGATTAATGACCGAGGCAAAGGGACTTTCAACACAACATTTTTTAAGAAAAGAATATGGCTGAGAATTTCAAAGTGGTCTAAGACAATGACCGCAATGAGCATCTTTAGATGACGAACGATAGGCAAACCAAATCATCCAGAGTGTCCTTTCAAATTCCGATTGAAGAGGTACATGGGGTGTGGAAGCAGAGACTCACGCTGAACTTGCTGTCGCCGTCCCCCGCCGCGCTGCCCAGAGTCACCTTCAGGTCCCGGGGAAACCCCCTCAGATCGATCCTCTCCTCCCTCCGACGTCGGACAACGACCGCCTCCTCACAGTCCACAAACAGACTCACTCTCTCCGGCTCCAGGCCCAGGGCGAAGCGCACCCAGCGTGCCCCAGAGAAGGGGTTCCCTCCTGGGAGGAACAGGCTGAGCAGGCCCCTGGCCCCGGGCCCCTCCGCGCTGCGGTCCAAGCGCAGGCTGCTGTTCCGGGTGGAGGAGAACACCTGCAGGAGCGTGGAGGAGCGGGAGGAGAAGGAGAGCAGGGTGGCGCTGGTGTCCGGGGCCTGGCGCCCTACCAGGTGCACCCCCAGGGAGCCAGGCCCGGCCGAGGTCAGGAGGCGGGAGTACTCCGGTGGCAGGGTCAGGTGGGGGGCTTTGGTGCGGAGCTTATAGGCCGTTGTGGACCCAGAAGGATCTTCTTCGTGGATCTTGGATATGCCTTTTATGGGCTGGGACATGTTTAAGGCAGCGAGTAGGTCGATCACTGATGGATAGGAGCACACACACACGCACACGCACACACACACAGAATACACAGAGAATGGAATAAAACAACGTCATGCATATACACTCAAACACAAACACACACACACACTCTAACTTAAACAGGGTCAGCACACACACATATACATAAGCATAGAGAATAGGTAGGACAGTCTTCCACTCTGACCTATTCAAACTAATAATACGTGTTGTGTCCTGTCCTGTTCTATGTGACATCTTGTTCCTCTGTGGTAATTAGTGAGTGTGCCTACACATTCTTACCAGTCTACACACACATGACTGCATCAGTGATCTCAAACAGTACTCAGGACACACAAAACCGACCATCAGGATGGGACAGGAAACAATAATAACTGCTATTTTCAAGCCTCTTTAAGAAAGCCAAGACTATTTTATATAAAATAACTATAGGTTTTCCTTATTTTTTATATATTTGTAGCATGCTATTTTAACATGTTTAGGTGACAACAGAGACATGCTCAGATGTGATACATGTGATAAATTGCAACGTAAGCATGCTTTATTGAACCTACCATGCTCGGTGCTCTGGCCTTGCAAACAAAGCGGAAAAGTCGAAAGTATAAACACATTTATCTCCAGGAACAGAAGAGTCCTCAATTTGCCAGTCTCCATTATTTGGACCTAATAAATGGACAGAATCCCCGTAGATTACAAGTGAAGTAAATCAGCAATACTCCAGGACATCCTTGGCATTTTGTCAGGTTCAGACGTTTTTTGGCTTCTGTTTGAGCCTATTCATCAAGGACTAACGGACCTAAGTATATTAAAAAAAAGTCAATCACTTCCAAGGAGTTTCTCGAATACTTTTCAGCCTGACATGCAGCGCGCCTGCGAAACACGTAACATCTGGACGCGTGAAGGGTCAGAAAAGAGAGCGCAATCCGTTCTCTGCAATCACACACATATTCCCCCGAGGGCACGGTCCCTTTCACTTACACACACACACATTAACACACAGACGTGGAGACCCTGGACCTATTAAAGAAGGTGGCGACCGGGCGCGGGGAGCCTGCTTCGTTGTTTCTAATCACGCATTGAAAATAACAATGATACCGCTGCAAAAAAAAACGCGGGAGAAAAGTCTTCAGGTGCAAACTTGTGATTCGACGGCTGTTTCTCCCCTCGCCAGAGTCGGGTCGGGAACGGGTTCTGTCAGAGATCCACCAGAACTGTTTAGCGAATCCCAGATGGCACCCTTTGCATGGTCCCGAGGCGATCCTTGACTTCTGTAGTTTTTCTTCTTTTTGAAAAAAAAAAAAAGAGTTGCTTCAACCCGCAGAGACTAGTGGTGTTGATTTCTGAAGACTCTCTTTTTGGTAATGAACGAAACCAGGCCTGGATACTGGAAGGGAGCCACGACAGAGCGGTCGAAATAGTCCCGCGCGTGCTTCTCTGTGCGTGTGTGTGCGCACGCGCGTGTGTTTTTGAGTAAGTGTGCACGTGCGTGCGTGCGCGAAGGGGCCAAAAAAAAAGGAAGATTCATGTTGTTTCTCTGCGCTCATGAACTCGGTCCCCCATCCGTCGGCCTAACTCTACTTTAAAAAAAATGTTTATATATTTGTTCATGGCTTATCTCTGATCTGCTCTTCGAATCACATTTCTGGAATCTGCAGGGCATGGATGAATAGCCTAACCTCTGTTTGAAGAAGAATAGCTGAAATACTCACACTGGCTTATAATAATTGTTACATATGTGCTTATAATATTTATAATATATCGAAAAGTAATTTGTTCCTCCGTAGACCCGCCAGAGCCCCGTATTGTTCTACAGCCCGCTGAGCATTGTTCGGACACAAAGGCATGCACAAAGACGGTGTCTGGTTCTGTATCCGGGTGATAATATCGGTTTCTAGACCGCCAGACATAACTATAGCATAACCATCTGCATACCATCTCTGGAGCATGTTGGATTCATCTCAGATTTCCCCAATCCGACAAACCCAAACAGATTACTTTAATTGTGAAAAAGCTAGCCTACTGAAATTATAAAGGCTACTCACAGAAACATGCTTCTAAACCAGATGTACATATATAATTGTTTTACTATCAAGAATCAAGGGAATAGATAAGTGTCCGTGTTTTTGAAACAGGTAAATAGGTGAACTAGTCATATCCATTTACATAGCTCTGGCACCAATGGATTCCAATGTCTAAGACTAAGTCATAAAATGTGTGAAGATCGCCCTCCAGTGGTTCAAATTCGAAACTACACCCATCCAAGAACTGAGTGTCTATCCCTATACAGTACACTGCGTCGGTAACCGTATAACCTAAGGAGAATGTATTGTAACGGCGACCGAGACGCACACGGAGTCAGGTTATAAGTGAACTGAAGCACTGCGTCCCATACACCGCACGACTGCAGCCTACTTTCTTTCCCAAACGACCGCACGAGAAAACAGCACACCATGTAAACAAAGATGACACAGTCAGTGATGGTGGCGACAACAATAAACACAGATGTAAACATTGAACAACACACAACCAAACAACACCCCGAACCCATCAACCCCACCCAACCCAGCAACAAATAAAGACCCCAAAAAACCTACATCAACCGAAAACACTTAACTCCCAGAATCCCCTGCGCGACCCCGGAGGGGTCGCCATATTATTTTCGGAGGGGTCGCCATAGTATTTTCGGAGGGGTCGCCATAGTATTTTCAAAATATGCGTATCAGAGTGAGACACACTTAAGACAAGGGAAAACTGCCCTAAATCTCAAGGAAGAAACCTGGAAATAGGTTACAGGATACACAGTAGAGGGATCCCTCCTTGCTGGGATGGTGAAGAGTGTAATATATGACAAGGTGGGAAGCTCATGGAAGCATAAAAAAACAAAAAACAAGTTAAGCAATAAAGACGTTAGAAAATAGCAGATTAATGATGAGTTAAAAATCAAGTGCTTGAGGGACAGACAAATCTCTTAATGACTTGTGACTCCAGTCTGATTCTAAAGACGTCATCTGATTGGTTAACATTGAACCTGGATCAGGTATGTCCCGCCCCCACATTTTAAGCTTCTGAGGTCACGTTTGTCCCAGAATACGCACCATAAGCTGATGTCTGCTCTCTGCGCGTGGTCATTGTTTAGTATCGCTGAGTTGATGGACTTTATAGAGATTCTAATTGGTGGAACTTAGGTATTGTGTGAGCCTGTGTTTGACTGAAACCAAGAGGGCAAACTGGTTTCTGATTGGATCACGTGACAGAAGTAGACCACTTGTGGCGGACAGCGCATGGCGGGGATCTGACTCCAGCAGGTCAGTCTGTCGATCACAGGGTCCGTATGGTCTATATGGGAACAGGAAACCGGCCTGAGAGGATGCTGTTCCGACACACACACACACACACACACACACACACACACACACACACACACACACACACACACACACACACACACACATCCTTAGACTCCTTCTCATACTTGTGTTCACTTTTTATTATTTCTCATATTTGTGTCACATACTTGCAATCTGATCTTTCTATTGAAGTGACTGCAAACATATTTATATTCCAAGGAGAATATAAAATAAATATGTTATCACAAAAAGTTGAGAATTTAGGTGAAATACTGAGGTCATGGTGACCATGGGTCTTGGTGTCTTCATCCTTGTGAAAAAATATAAAAATGCTTAAAAGTTATGTTTAACCATGTTATAACTCGCAGTCTGTTAAAGGACATATTAAAGAATAAATAGCAATAACCTTTGTCTGTTGACACAATAGAGGATTCAGGTCAGGGAGACGTGTGTGTCACGGGTCGGGGGGAGATACCTTGGGTGTGTGAGTTCGAGGATGTACCACAATATATCTTATGATATATTGCGCATTGTATCGTGGGTCTAACTTAATGCTACGGCGTGTCGTTCTACGTTGTGCAAATGCCAAAAAATAAAGTAGAGAAGGCATTCAGGGAGTAGCAGAAGCCCTTAAGAGCCGCAGTCCTCTGTTGTTCAGCTGCAGCCGCCCAGAGCGAGTCCCCGGGGTCTGAAGCCATGGAACCGTGGGGTCCGAGGAGACTACTGCTGCTGTTGCTTCTGCACACTGCCACAGGTAAGCGCACGATAGGTTCCACAACAAATCTCTTCCTCATGCTGTGTGTGTACGTGCGTCTGTGTGTGTGTGTGTGTGTGTGTGTGCATGTGCGTGCGTGTGTGCGCGTGCGTGTGTGTGCATGTGTGTGTGTACGTGTGTGTGTGCATGCGTGTGTGTACGTGTGTGTCTGTCTGTCCATCATTTGGCCTGGCTAACTGCCTGTGTGTCTGAGGCCTTTGTGTTCTGTACTGCCTGGAATAGCCTTCAGAAGGAGCTTCAGCTACAGGACTTAATCACTCTAAGTGAATTTAAATCCATTGTTAAACACATGAAAGCCCAAACCTTTTTGATGTTTTAACGAACATCTGTTTATATCTCTGCTGGGTTAGATGTTTAGGGTTTTATCTAGGCTGTAACTTCACGTTCAGCGGCCCCTTTTTGCCAGGTCTCTCTTGAACATTTCAAGGGACCAACCTTGTAAATTAAAGTTGAAAATATATTCTCACCTGTGTGTGTGTGACACTGCGCCTGTCTGTGTGTCCATCTGCCTGACTACCTGTGTATGTATGTGTGTGTGTGTGTGCCTGTCCGTCATCTGTCCTGTCCGTCGGTCCTGCCCACAGCGTCGTCCGGTTGGGGCGGGTGTCTGGAAGCTCAGGACATCTTCGCGGCGGTCCGAGAGAACAGCCCCACGGGGGAGGTCATCGCCCGGCTTAGCACCGACGTCACAAGCCTGGGAACCCGCTTCAGCCTGGCTGGGAAGGACGCCGACTGGTTCTTCCTGGAGGATGGCGCCCTCCGGCTTAACGCCACACCCGGGAAGATCCTGGACAGAGAGGTGGAGGCACCGGGATCCCCCCGGGGTGAACCCTCATGGGGTCTGGGAAGGATGTTTTTAAAATGGGCTAAGGCAGCGTCCCTCAAACCACGGGTTGTGGACACACGCCCGGCCGTGCTTCAGCGGCGACTGGGCCGCACCACAGTGCTTCAGAACATCGTTGTATTTAATGATTGTTTTAGCATGTGCTTCACGTTTCTTTATATTTGCCAAATACTCATCGACCAATCAGACCATGCAGTCATCAAATCCCATCACTCACAATCAACTGGAAGCTACTTTTTGTTTACCTTCGTGTTAGTTTGGAAACCCAAGTTCTATTTATGTTCCGGCTTATTATTGTAGGTCTGACTACCTGTGTATGTGTGTGTGCCTGTCCGTCTGTCTTTTCCATCTGTCATCCCCACAGTGTCGTCTGGCTGCTAAGCTGGCAGAGCACGATGTTCCTATTTAATCACATCGTGTGTGTTTTTCAGGTGCAGGGATCTGTCCTGATGGCTGAGCTGGCCTGCCATGAAGACAATA
>NC_136942.1:1473570-1508570 GCF_949987615.1 Pollachius pollachius | reverse complement strand
AAGGACCTCTCTCTCTCTCAAGCATGTAGCCATCATGCAGAAGAAGACACTCCCCTGTTGAAGGGAATAAAGGCTCATGGAGGAGGTTTATTTAAAACCTCCCTCTGTCTATACGATTCAATGAGGTTTGTGGATAGCAAAGAGCAGGAAAACATGGTTACAATTTAAAAGGATTGATTGACGGACAGAATGGAGATATAAATGATCATGAGATCTTATAATACGCCTTAAATGTAAAATTCAAATACATATTACACATATAACAGAAAACATTTTAAAATGTAATATAACGGTTTTGAAAAGAGTGGAGGCAAAATAATGAGGTCAGAGAGGCTCCACTGCCTTTCATACATTAACAATGGCACCATCTTGATGTCGGATGAAGGTCAGCTTAAGAGAGGTATGGAAAACACAGACACTAGGGTGATTTTTAACCATGGAAAGGTCCCCTGCTGGTATACTGCAACTATAGTGTCAACTAGGTGGGATTGATTCTCTGCCAGGTGAGAGAAAGCAGTCGGCCAGTGGCTTGTGTTAAGTCTGGCTCCTTTCACTTCAGGATAGAGTTAATCTCCCACGGACGCTCTCCATGACACAACGTCCTCATGCCTGCTCGCTCGACTTCCTTACGTAACAGAGGTCTGGTGTCACGAGCTTCAAGACACGTCATGTATTCTGTTCAAAAAATAACTAGTTCGAAAGGTTGATGAATGTATGTACTGGGTCGAGGACAAATAGCTTTTAGGATTATTAATTTATAAACACGGTATGTGTGTACACTGTAAACACTTAATTTTTTTATTGAGGGGATTTCTCAACCAAAACATTTGAACTTGCTTGTTCGAGTGCTCATATACTGAAGACTTACAGGAACGTCGTTAGTGAAAAGCTTTTCGCTGTATGAAATACAAAATAAGAAAAAAGGTATACATTTATCCTATTGTTAATTACCAGTGGTCATAAATGTTGGTAGAACTAATACAGGGGTAGTAAAGCCAAGTCAAAGCACTTATTTTTACTTGGCACTTAAAATAATAGATTCAGCCACACGCACGCACGCACACATGCACACACACACACACACACACACACACACAACTGTGGCAGCAATGGAGTATTTTGTTCTTCAGGCGTTTCTGCCTGGACTCCTTTTCAGCATATCGCAGAACATACATGTTAGAAAAACACAACGGTGTACAAATGGGCTGGTGATGAGAACGAGCGCATGCCACTGTATTGCACTGTGACGTTCCACAGTCTTCCTTGGCAGCGCTCCCTCTTCTCCCAGACACCCAACATTCGTATATTCGGATACAGCGAATTTCAAAAGATACAATATCAAACGACACGAACGAGAGACGTCAGCGACAGGCGGCCGCTTCGTATGGGCCTGCTGGGGTAAAGAATGCGTAATAGAGATAAGACGTCAATTAAAAACCGAAAAACAGAAACAGTCCTACTCCTCGTGGTCCAGTGCATTGCAGAAACCCATGTCGAACGCGAGCCACGAGAACAGTGCTTACATGGCTGCAATAGAAGAGAACGCGCATGTGCATTATAATGACTTAACAGACGTTGACCGAGGGAGTGAGTTAGGAACCTGCGACAAAGGATGCATTTGGGGGGGGGGGGGGGGGGGCCTGGACGAAGCTATCCCATGACACGATGCCAGTGTTTGTAAGGACACCTCGATCACACACACACTCATGGTATGTCGGGGGGGCCGGACACTATGGGTGTGTACACATGTCTCATCGTTCGTGTGTGTGTGTGTGTGTGTGTGTGTGTGTGTGTGTGTGTGTGTGTGTGTGTGTGTGTGTGTGTGTGTGTGTGTGTGTGTGTGTGTGTGTGTGTGCACGCAAGCACGCACCTCCGTCCCAACGGAGGACTGTGTTTGCGTGTTGAGCAAAGAGACACATTCAAAAAGGTAGAATAAGTTATTGTCTGTGGTCTCCCTGGCTGTCGCTGACCGGCCCGTCTCGGTCGTTATTAGACACCGCAGGGCAGCGGTGGAGACACAGAGCGTCCGTCTTTGTAGCACAGCCCGCCGGGGACACTAGAACTCATCGTGTCTGGCCAGGGCCTCTCCGAAGTCCGTCGCCTGGCTGCCCACAAACAGATCGTACTTGTCCACAATTTCTTCCCTGGTCAGAAGGCCATCCTGACCAACAGAGAGGGGAGAGAAGAGTCAAGCAACTATGTACTCATTGGTTTGACAGGTAAAAGGTCCTGATTGCTAACCCCCCCCCCCACCCATCCAATTTGCCTGAAAGCTCAGGTTGTTTATTTGTCAAATACACAACAAAAACAGGCAGTAGCAGCCGGCAATTAAATTCTTGTGATCCAAGCTCTGCTCAACAATGCAGGTAAGTATGATTTAAGCCTAAATAAATCTAGGATATTTATGCAGGAGGCAGACCATAACGTTTAAAGTTCCCGAGTGATCTAATGCATGAACAACATGGTGTGGGGTCTAAGATGGGCAGGGCGGGGCATGTGCCAACACATAAATACAAGCTTCTATCAGCTGAAAGGATCGGCGTTGTCGGGGATCACAAGGATCTCCGGACACGGGCGGACGTACCTTGTTGGTGTCGGACTCGTAGACCAGATGCTTGGCTTCAGCGTCAGCGTGGTCGTAGTCGCTGGGAAGGATCCAGTCCCGGGTCTCGTCCTTGTCCATCTTGCCGTCTTTGTTCTTGTCCCTGAACTCGGTGAACTGCTCCCGCTCCGTCTTCACCCAGTCGGGCTCCGAGGGGTCACCCTCCTGGTTGTACATGTCCCCTACAGGGGCCGCCGGGAGCAACACACGCGCAGTGATTTACTAGGTCAACGAGGGCGGGGGAGGGCTGCTCGATTATGGGAAAAATCATAGCCACGATTATTTTGGTCGATGTTGAAATCACGATTATTCAGACGATTATTTTTGAGTTTGAAAACGTGCTGTATTTATTCAGCATGTCTCTCCCAAAGAAAACGTTGTAACTGAGAACTTTGAAATTTCGCGTTGAAAATTACACAAAATGGTCAAAAGAAAATGTTCCAATCTAAAAGAATGTACAGAGATGTATCCAGCTGTTCTGCCCTTTATAAAACATAAAAAAAAAAAAAAACGCTAAAATCGAAATCGCGATCAAAGTTCGATTAATCGCCCAGCCCTACGAGGGCGCACTCACACTAGGCAGAGTTACCCTCCCCACTGTGCCGCTGGCCTGTTCTCACACTAGGCAATCTCACCTGGGCCTGAGTACGGTGGCCTCTTGTGGCTCAGGTTGCGTAGCCGTGCGCGTGTCGTCTCATTAGCATCTGTACCGTGGCCCGAGCTCACCTCTCCCAAGTGTACTCAGGCCACGGAATTTAACGTACTGGAGTACGGCTGGCGTCCTCCCACTAGCCAAACGATCGTGACTTTAGGGGGCAGACGTACTTGGGCACGGTCCAGATGGCCTAGTGTGAGGGCGCCCCGATTCTCCAGGGTCTCCCCCAGACGCATTATAGATGGATCAACATCCCAGCTGAGTCAGTGGACTGTACCCCCTGGTAGGTGGGAACGTCCTCCCAGATATAGCCTGGGTGGACATTCCCACGCGTGACGATACTAATCATATATACTACAGGACCGATTTTAAAATGGCTTGTAAGGGGTAATCGCCATCACACCTGGACTCGGTGGTGAATTCGGGGCTCGGTTACATAAATGCCTTACTATAACACAAACACACACACCCACACAACAAAACCCAAGTCACTCAAATGAAAAGGATTAGATAATGATGCTACAGGATCATGTACTTCAATGCTGTAGTTCACTACGGGTTATGATTCCGGAGGGCTATCCATTACTAGAGCCTTGCATAAATCGACAATGCAAATTCCATTCCCATTCCACAGGTCCCGGAGACACTAGCAGCACTGTGACTGAGGAGATGCTGTTCTCGTGTACTGACCTATGTACTCATCCAGGTCGATGAAGCCATCTCCGTTCTTATCAATGTCCTCCATAGTTTCCTACGGAGGGAGGGGGGGGGAATCATGGCGTGGTAAGGAGGCATTTAAAAGATATTCTGTCAACAGATGTCAGATATCAGCCAGTCCGGTCCCCTCACCAGCACGACGATGTCCTTCATGTGGTCGTACTCCTCGGGGTGGAGGAAGGCCGTGAACTCCTCCTTGTTGGCTTTGCCGTCGGTGTCCAGGTCGGCCATCTTGAACCTCCTCTCATCTCGCGACATCATCTGTCTGTAGCTGAAGCCGTCTTCAGGGTCCGGGTCGTCTGCAGAGAGCATCCACAATGGAAAACTTGACAGCTCACTTGTAGTTTTTAGATTACTTGTATTTTATCCATTATTCAAATTGATTGAGGAAATACCCTGATACACACAATTACTCCCTCACTTGAAAACACACACACACACACACACACGCACACACACACACACCCTGCCTCATACCTATATAGCACAGTGTTCTTTATCATTTGTGAGCTTGAATTATGTGTGTGTGTATGTGTGTATCTGTGTGTGTGTGTGTGTGCGTGCGTGCTTGCGTGCGTGTGTGATGGTGACAAAGGATTCACAAACCTGAAGGATCATCCCACAGCCATATGTTTAGGTACTAACATTATTAACATGTCACTAGAACAATGTTACAGTGTGCTAACAAACAAAACAGACTATTCATCATTTGAGACCTACTTTAAAATGTAAGCACAACAGTGCTATGCAGGAAAACTGTGAGAGTAACACGACAGGCGTCGTCCATACCCAGGATGTATCCATAGGTGGCGTTCTTGTACTCCTCCCAGGACACCAGACCGTCCCCGTTCAGGTCGTGGCCAGTCCACTGGCGGTCCACGTCGTCGTAGATCCAGCGCTTCTGAGCGTGTTTGATCCATCTCTTCATCTCCTCCACGCTCACGAAGCCGTCTTTGTCCTCGTCAATCCGCTCCACCAGCATACTGCGAGGACAGAGCCAACAGGCTGAGCATAAGGCTCTGTTTCTACATGAGGCGGCCTCTGTACAAGTCTGTGTTCAGGCATTTCGCATCCCTCTCTCTCTATGCGCCATGTATTTATATATACAATGTTTAGACATTGAGGAGAGTCTTTTATCCAATGAAACCCCCATTGAATATGAATAGTGATCATTACAGGGAAGATAAGGGGGTTGCATTGGGGAGGAAACCAGGAACCTTTCAGCTGGGAGGCCAACCCCCTCGCCACTACCACAGCATCCCAAACACACCAGAGAATTCACAAGCAGACGTGACCAACGACAGTATTGGAGCGCTACACAAAGATGGAAATGATTTGTTTACATATTATGTACACATGAACGGTCGTCCGCACACAGACACGCAAATCAACAAAAGACGACGTTCGGAGAGACGTTACCCCAGCCTCTCCTTGCTCTCCTCTGGAGTCAGCTGGTCGTACGTCTTGGCCTCCTCCTGCCCCAGAAAGGCTTCGTGGTCGTAGTCAAAGTTGTCGGCGTCATCGTGGTCCCGGTTGCTGAGAAGCTCGTCGTGATGAACCCGGTCCTTCTTCTCCGTGGGCTTGCTGGTGGCGTACACCACACAGAGGGCAAAGCACATCACAAGGGGCCGCAACTCCATCTCCTGCACCCCAGGAACAAGGTGGGACGGGATGTTTGGTTATAGTGGGGCACTTTTTTCATTGCCATTGTACAACACATTCATCATCATTGGGAAGGAAATTGTGTTGTACTTCAAGTGGCATGTATGACTGCATTTTACATAATTAGAGTATATTCAATAATTATAACGATAATAATACAAATAAAAAGGAGTTGGAGTGGGTGAGTGATGGGAGGAAGTACTAATCGTATCCAGTTTAGTATTTTCTATATTCCTTATTCTCCACATACTTTTAATATATTCCTCACTCGTTCATTCCTGATGCAATGTTTTGTCATTACACGGCATTATCTACGCATTAAAATTGGTGTATTAGAATATCATTTTGTAGTGTTTATGATAAGATAGTCAAACAGGATAAGACTATTTTACATCACTATCGCCTGGGTTCTCACCTAACCTTATCTTAAGGGCCAACTTGAGGTTATAACAGGGCCAATTTAAGGATGGGTTATATTGATTGTCCGTTAACTGACTTATTTTTCTGAAATGGAATCTATCTATCCACCTGAACACATAAGGCGAGGAGACTGCCGATAGGCTACCACCAATTACTCAAAGTAACAAATGTCAATATGGCAGTTCATAGTTTTGTCTAAGATAAAAAACTAGAAAGCTAGACTGAAGTTCACTCACCGGTTTATTCGTAGACTTTCGCTTCGATTAAAACCCTCCCCGGAAACACACCCGTAGATTTCCGGTGCTAAAATGCCAACCAACCAATCGGACGTTGCGGTCGCGTGTGCGATGTCGCTCGTTCATTGGTCTACTTCTCGTCAACACCGGTGATTGTATTGGTCAGGATCCGCCACGTCCACAATGTCAACAATATACAAATCACTTCTGCAGTTACTGAACAATATCCAAGTCACAATACTAATACTGGTGACATAAAAAGGCATAAAACCGGACTTTAGTAGAAGTTATTTATTTTTTTCATTACTATCACCTTATGTGGGTTGTAAAAAAAGGTTCATAATATACAGGTTGATATTAAGATTTATACAATATAAGCATCCCTTATTAAGGAATTAAAAATACATAACACATTTGTTCCCTTGCATTCAGAACAAAATGAACCCATAAATTAATACCTTGTGCAGATACTACGGTGTTCCAAGCGTTCTAAAATCCAAAAACTACAGAAAAATATTAGCTCTCTTCAACATTTGTCTCACCCACACACACACACAGCAATTATACGAAAAATAAAGGCCATACCAATGTGGATAAAAGATGGGTAATAAATGAGAAACATCTAGATGAGAAAGTTGATATTAATGATCAATATGTCATTCCATAGTCGGGTCATCTGCTGTGTTCTGCTGTGGCTCCCCTGACCTCTCCTCATGGCAACTATCCAAGGGGTCCGGGGCCTCGACACAGTCAGTCCCATCCTCCTGTCCAAGGCCTGAAGAGCCAACACAAAGAGATACAGTATATTATGAAGATTCGTTAGCAATGGGAACCATTGGGAACTAATGGGAACCAAGCGCTTAACATGATTAATATAATATTACTAATTGACTTGATTATTGTCTTACATTTTCACTGCAATCACACAAATAAAATGCCATGGTAGACCTTCTAGCTAGAGTATGAGCCCTTTGCCTCACCTGTGCTAGTCTCGTCATCTTTCTCATCTTTCTTCTCCGTAAGAAAGATGCGTTGCATTTTCAGTTTTTTTACAGTATGACCATAGTACTTCAGGCCTGCGGTGCTCTCCTTGCTGTCTCCTGTGGAAATCATGAGATAAGTGAAACCGACGACATGGGCAAGCGGTCAAGGAAAGAAACAAGTCTGAAATCATGAAACATACCATTGGGTGATCCCTCCTCGAATAGCACACATGTGCCTAATGCATCTGTTAGGAAGTTGAAGCCATTGTTACAACGAAACATAACACATTTAGTTCATTACTACAATATGTTATATGCTAAAGATTTATATTATATTGAAGTTATTATAGCTATTAGAGACATTTGCAGGGTTAACTAGTTGCCTAAATAAAAACATACCTAAATGGTACCGTAAATGTAGATTAACCTAATCTTTATTTATTTTGTTTACCTTCATACTCTCCAACAAATACATATGGTCCAACTTGCATCACGGGCTTATCACTGTCAATGTCCTGCAACACGAACGAAACTATTGGCCACAATACAAAATAACCTTTACCTCATGCTTTGTAGCCAATAGGCCTACAACAAATCACATGTTTTTACAAAAGAGGAAAACGTACCAGTATATTGCACGTACCGCGGCACTTGGAAAGAAAATCATTGCTGATTACACCTGCCAGCTCCACAACCACCAGCTGCTCCTGAAATGAATGAGGAAAATAGTCAGTCCCAAAGTTAGCAACACGAGCTAGTGAGATATGCTGCTACCGTAATCAGTTATTAATGTATCACCTCTTCTTCCCATTCATCGTCCATGTGTAAATCTTTATAAAAAATAAGTGGGAAGGGGTATTTATACGCGCACTGTAGGCTATACAATGCACAGAGTAGTATGTCAAAAACTGCTCAAATACATTCGCATCCAGGGAACATTTCCGCGAATGTACGGTGTACGGTAAGGCCCACCGGGTAAGGATGACGTATTGTACGTTCCGTTCAGTTACAGGGATTGGCCTCCAAGTGGCGTGATTGTTCAGATATGCCGGTGTTACGCTCCATATTTAATTAAATAAATATATACCACTAAAATATGTACCCCATCACCCCTCTGTTTTCTCCGTTTGTTCTTTATAGGTTACACCAAACAAGAATGGATCGTATTGGTATATCCTTCATTGTGAAAGGAATAATACATTTAATTATAACATAAATAGTAATTTTACATTGCAAGGGCATTGGTAGTTATGCATTGAAATCTCCTTGACTCATCTTAAGAAAGAATAGCACAACACAGTTACACAACACATTAATGTATTATTATGTACTATTTTCTTTTCACATTCATTTGTGACACATGGCAAATGTGTGATCAGTGTAGCCATAAAAGGCCCTGTATATTACACACAGACCATGCCAAACTGAACCTCACCAAATTATAACCACCTTGCTGCACTCAACAGTAAGGGCCTGAGTTGCACAAAGACCACGAACCAAGCTAAATCCCAGCAAACCAAACCGAAAAAATGATAAGATGTGAGGACCTATGGTTGCACAAAGACCAAAGCACAGCAACCCAAACCAAATAATAACCAATGCAGGGCCTGTTTGCACAAAGGCCAGTCAAACCACTCCTCTCCGAAGGAAAACTAATCATATCCAAATGAATCTGCCTTCAAAATTGAAAATATAATCATATAAATTCAACAAATGAGCTAAACTCTTGTCATGTACACACACAAACTATCTGGGGAGCTTCAAATGAAATCTACCTGCAGAATGTTAAATTGGGATAGGGACAACACATTTTTAACACTACTACGGCTATGACTACTACTACAAATAATAATAATAATAATAATAATAATAATAATAATAATAATAATAATAATGCTACTAATTCTTCTAACAACTACCTCTAATACTACTAATATAAATAAGAATCAACAATATAATCGATATAAAGAAACAAGAATAATAATGAAAACATGATTTCAAACGATAAATTAATGCATGATGTATTCAATTCAATTACAATCTAAGAATGATGATGGATACCAACACATTTAGAAACAGATAACCAACTGAAACTTATTTATAGATGTCAACTGGGAATGGTAAATAAAATCAATAGGCTTTTCCTTAAACGATAAAGTACTGTAAAGAAGACCATATAAAAAGTGTTTAAAACAAATGTTTTTTTAAGGCCTTTTCAGAACAATAAACACTCTCATTTCTGCACATTTCCAAATTTGTTTCTGCACACAGCAGATGCACATTTCAATTGCGCATTATGAATGCACATTTCAAATGCACATTTCAATTGGTCATGTCCAACCACACATTTATTTGTGTCATTCCCACTTGAATGACCTGCGTGCCATTAACCGTTGACCCCCACCCCCCACAACAAAACACAGCAGTACCCGTAGGATGGAGACTTGACTTACTCACTGCTATACCTTTGCAGTACAGCACTGCAGGTATAGCATGCATTAGCATGTATTGCAGAGATTCATATGTATCTATGCAACAAAAATACATCTACAGTGATTGTTGGAACGGAATGGTCAGGCCGAATGTACTGTGAAGTAGATGCAAAATTCAGCAAATGGATGGATGGTTTTTGTGGCAAGTTCAATTCTAGATGCTGATGTAAATATTTTGTCTGGTTGTGAACAGACTGAATGCATTGCATGTTTTATTTCAGTTGAACTGCATAACTTGTATTGTTGACTATTTTATTGAATTTGTGTGTATTCATAAAAGTATTATTTTTATACATATGTATGTAAACATATAGTTGATACATACAGAACATACTGCATACATACATACATACATACATACATACATACATACATACATACATGCATACATACATGCATACATACATGCATACATGCATACATACATGCATACATACATACATGCATACATACATACATACATACATACATACATACATACATACATACATACATACATACATACATACATACATACATACATACATACATACATACATAAAAATAGAAATATGAGAATGAAGGATTGTATATTCATTTATACATTATTTATGCATTCAATCTTCAGCACGTCACACCATGACCAAACATGCGACCCAAGAATAAAATGGTTGTTGAATTAATGATAAAGAGGTATATAGATAAATAGATAGATAGCTGCATAGGTAAGATAATAACAATCATCAAAATAATACATAAATAATAATCAGAATGTAAATAATGAAAAATTCTGTAATAGAAATCATAAGGTAAACTACTTAATATTTATAAAGATTAAAATATGATGATTAATCGTAATATTTGTAAGGAAAAATTGATCTATATATTTTATATAATGTATAATTGTAATCATATTTATAAAATTAATAATAAAATCTATAATTATTCCTAAAACATGTATATACCATTATTTATAATAAACATATATCATACTAAGGAATTATATAAAGGGGCCACGAGTGCCCCCACCCCCACCCCCTGTGTCTCATGTATCACTGGACCATGGTGTAGTTGTCATGTCGACCAGCCCACAAGTTACTATGACAACAGCTGAAGGGGAAGCACTTGCAGGGGAGGTAACTGGCTCCTTGGGGACAGGGGAAGGACAGGGGTAATGTCAACAAAGACTCAGATAGAGGGACTTGAAGACAAAAAAAGCGGGAAGATGAAGAGAGAGGTCAAGTGAGCGCTAGTTGGATGAGGTTGGGTTTCCTCAATGTGTGCGTCCATGCATCGTCACGGGCACGTGTGTGCATACGTGTGTGTGTTTGTGTGTGTGTGTGTGTGTGCGTCCATGTGTGTGTGCGTGTGTGTGTGTGTGAGTGAGAGAGAGGGATAGATAGACAGGAAGACTGAACTAAAAACTGAGAGATTTTACATGTATATGGATATGATGATTTCTCAGAGGCCAAAACGCTACCCCACGGACCTGCTCGAGAGCAGGAAGCTGCTCCCCTAACCGTTGGAAAGGGCCCCTGCGTTTCCTGTGAGTGATGTATGGTACCTGCTCCATGTCGCACCCTAGGGCCGTAGAGGGGAGGGGGCATGCGAGACACTGACATTAAGGACCGTCGAAGGTGTCATAGGCCTCCACTGATACCCCCACATTTTGTCATATAAATGTCATAAAGACAAGTTTGGAGTTGGGGTGCGTAGGATTTCCTGCCCGGGGCGTAGTGCTGTGGTTAATTGCTCCATTAGACGTGACAGGGTAAATTGGTAGAAGGGCTAACCATTGTATATTTTACTATGAAAATAACCTATGGCAAAGACCCGAGGGCATGGTAAACATAGTGATTGTTAATATGTGTGTATGTAGAAAAGGACCGAGTGTGATAGAGAGATAACCCCATTTACATCTCCCTTAATTCGACCATTATTAAAAACAACATATATTGTCATTTTTCATGGCTAAGCCTTAGGGGTAAGTTTATCCTACTGTCTCTAAGTTTATCCTACCGTCCTGTGCCAGATTAGAGCATATCTTCATCATTTACATCTGCAGACATTGTTTTGTATATTGTTTTGTATGCATTGTGTTGGGTTGTGTTACAATGCATACGTTACATGATCTGTTCTATTTTATTTATATCAAATCATGAAAAAATGGGTAACGCCAAGCAATATTGGGAGGATAGGCGGGACACCGTTCCAATCCAGGGGTGTTGTTATGCAGAGGCACAGAGTAACACATAGGCCTGCATTAGCTGTGGGTGCACACACACTCACACACACAAATACACCCACCCACACACACACACACACACACACTCTCTCGCACACACACACACACACACACATGCATTCTTACACACACACACACACACACACACACACACACACACACACACACACTCTGCCTCATACCTATATAGCACAGTGTCCTCTATCATTCGTGAGCTTGAACTGCGTGTGTGTGTGTGTGTGTGTTGGTGTGTGTGTGTGTGATTGTGTGTGCGTGTTTGTTTGTGTATGTGTGTGTATGTGTTTTCAAGTGAGGGAGTAATTGTGTGTGTGTTCATTCAGGATATTTCCTCAATCAATTAAAATAATGGATAAAATACAAAAAATCTAAAATCTAAAAACTACTATGACTATATGTATATATATATATATATATAGAGAGAGAGAGAGAGAGAGAGAGAAATAATTGTTCCACTATACATTTATGAATATCTGAGTCACACAACGCTTGACCATAATATTAAATCAATAGAATGGTATGCAATTTTCCTGTAGTGTATGCTTTTAGTCACTTATTTCAAAAGTAGCACAATACAATTAAATGGCATAGCAAAAATGATCATTTATTTTACTAGCCTGTCTGAAAAATAAATGAAAGCTGTATATGCAATATCCTTTCACACATACGCATCATACACACACAGACACAGACACAGACACAGAGACAGACAGACATACAGCCAGACAGCCAGACAGACACAAACACACACACACACACACACACACACACACACACACACACACACACACACACACATACAGACACACACACACACACACATACAGACACACACACACACACACACACACACACACACACACACACACACACACACACACAAGCATACACCGCAACATATACTGTTTAACATAAAGATATCATGTCCTTTCGGGCTCCGTAAACATAAAATATGAAAGGCCTACCAATGGATAATATCAACAAATTAAAATTTAGCTCCTGAATATGCTGTATTTTAGATACATGCATAATAATGCTGTCAATTTCATCAGATTGTTCTGTCGTAAAGTATTTTTAATGTAGGCATATAGGCTGTTGAGGGGTTAAAAAATGTCATTGTTACTACTTTTGTCAATAAATGGTAGGGCTTAATAATTCATCAACGGGCAAACAGTTACGTTTTATGGAGTGAAAAAATACCCCAAATGGAAAATGAAAGAAAAACCATTTAAACCAGTGTCATGCAAAACCAAAGGTGAAGCAAAACAAAAGAAGGTCACTAAGGCCGATGGCGGCTTTGGTCAATCAAAGCCTGAAATAAAGGGCAGAAATGTAATCTTACAGAACTAGGTGCAGTATTATGCATCTAAAATATGGGCATAGAGATCGACAGATTGCACATCTAGCATGAAACCGACAATAGAATTATCATAACAATAGTCTGAGTCGCAAGGAGGGGACGGGTGGAGAGAAATAAAATCGGACCATTCTCGGACATGTCTTCTATGATAATAAAAATAGAGAAGGGCAAATTAATTATACTTTGTTTTAAAAAATCGTTTTATGTCTTATGTTTAGAATAAGCCAGAGAGAGGCTTTTAAGTGTGAAAATAAATAAATATATAAATTGTACCTGTTTAAGTGCGTGCCACCCATTACATTATCAATGGGTGTATATATCTATAATCAAAATATACATATACGTTTATACTTTCTTAATAGTAATACGGTTCGAAAAAACTATGATTTTAGCATATATAACGCAACACTTTTGCATAGAAACACAGACATGGCTTAAGTATGCAAAAGAAAATACGTAAAAACCGAATTGAAATGCTACATTCTCGTTCAACCTAAACCACATATTTTTGCAAACAATAATATCATTTCAGTTTATTTTGCATACTTTCTAATATTTTAGTATCGCCTTCTCTTCATTCGGTCTCGTCCGTCGCTTATTCCCCTCCCTCTTTCTCTGTCGCGGAATCCTATTGATCGAAACGGGCTAATTAGCAGTGTCTGCGCAATTACGCACATGCGCAGTAGGGTAATCTCAGCCATTTTTTGAAGGAAACTAATTAGCAGGAATAAAGAGCCAAGTGTTTTTTTCTCCTCAATGATCAGAACTCATTCTACCTCTGGAGCTCGCGCACCCCTCCGTCCCCACGTTGTGTTTACTGTAGCCTACATGTAGCTTTAATTACACTGTTGTTAACTCGGCCGCCGACCACTTCTCCCCTTCCCGTCCAGGAAACGTTTTGGACCATTCGAAAGGAATGAGTGGGCTTTCTCTGCGATTGTTTTCTGGATTACTACACATTCGTTTCACGGCGCCTTTAACCAGTACCGCGGCAGACATGTAAGTGGGAATTTGTTTACAAAATGTAGCGAGCGAAGACAACGCGACGACATGAGAGCGAGCCAGCGGAGCACCCGCTCGTGCGTTATCCTGGGCTGTTGTTCCGCATGCCGAATAGTTCACCTGTTACTAAAGATCGGTCCCTCTGTTGTGGACGAATGGTCATTTGGGCTGCGTTGGGGTGTAAACAAAGACAAAAGTAGTTTGCAGGCTTTCGCAGATGCTGGTCGTCCGAGGTTTGAGGCAGTGAGTAAACGGAATGGCA
Source organism: Pollachius pollachius (assembly GCF_949987615.1). NCBI lineage: Eukaryota > Metazoa > Chordata > Actinopteri > Gadiformes > Gadidae > Pollachius > Pollachius pollachius. Next base: position 1,493,937 of record NC_136942.1, on the reverse strand, counting down.
TCCCAAGTTATCTCTCCTTTTAACGTTGTGATTATTTTGGGGGTGAAATACAGACAACTTAACGCTATTACCTTGTTGTGACAGATGTCCATTTCCTCGTTTAAAGATATAGTCCGCCAGGCCTCTTGCTTTCATTTCAGTTCAGTTTTTAAAGATGCATTTTTGTATTTTTACGATATACAAAATCGTATTTCCAGTAGATAGTCACACTTGTCTCTATATAGGCGTAATTCTTTATGTCACTCTTTCTGTCGCTCCTCCTTTCTATTCTATTAACACACACACACACACAAACACACACACACACACACACACACACACACACACGCACACACACAGAAAATCATAAGATAGTATAACATGGATGTACAAGTAGGCTATAATATGAACGTTCTATGTTAACTAGATATGTTAACTATGTTATTAAATATCCCATAGACTGCCATGGCCAATACAATGCTTGATTAGTTTAACAATTATTTTATTACATTTTTATTTAGCCCATACCAATGTCAAGTGAGGTGGAGACATGGCCATGTTTGATTTGACTATTTTAAGTAAGATTCAGCTATGCCTGTCTTTGTTTTATTTATTTTTATTTACTATTTTGCCTTAGTCAGGTCTTGGCCTATCTGTGGTTGGTAAATCAACAAGATGAGAATCACATTGCATGTGCAGGGAGGGATGTATCTGCACAATGTTAAGTGATGGTTTCCCGTGCTTGTGATCAATAGGAAAGCCAGAATGCTTGTATAAATAGTTACATTGCCGATAGACCCGGGTTATTGATTGCAGGGTAAATGAAAATCTTTATCAGATTAGAGATTGATTTGTCCTCGTTGCAGATAGACAGAGCGACAGACAGACAGACAGACAGAGGCAGGCCAGCTCGGTGCCGAAGCCATAGGAAAGAGGGACAGTATTGTATTGGTCAGGGGTCCGTGGCCTGTGACATAAACACAGTACATTAAAGCATCATCAGAGCACCGGTGTGAGCCATATATCTCCGAGCTGCAGAGGAGAGGGGGGGGGGGGGGGGTTTATGTGTGTGGGTTCAGGAGAGAGAGAGGGAGGGGCGGGTATTGAAGCAGAAAGAGGACGGGAAGAGGTGGGAGAGGGGGGCTGCGAGGAGAAGGTGAAATGGTACATTAAGGTCTTTCCTTGATTAAAAAAAGGGGTCAGTAATGAGAGTGTAGGCCAGAGAGAGGGAGATAAGGAGCAGTCTTCTTCTAATCTGCCATACATCAATCAGGTGACATGGCAGGCCCGGTGACAGGCCCATTTAATATGGGAACCCATTGTTGACGAAGCCCTGTGCGCCGGGACCTACAGAAACCATGTGCAAAGACGCACCCACAGTATGTCTTCTGTTGATTTGATTTCCCCAAAACTGAAGCGTATGAAGACTGGCTGATAATTCAGACCATAAACCCAACCCAACATATTTAATTAAAACCAATAAGGACTTATCTTTGTTTTTTTTTATCTCGTGCTTTCTTTTACATCGGATGTTTATTATTATGATAATAATAGTCGTAGAATTAAATGATTCCTTTAAAATAATAGACTCAGTCCACTTGTGTTGTTTACAGTGTAAAACAACGTGTGTATAATGGAGCTGCAATATATTCTCCATTACAGTCTCTGCCCTGCACTGATGTGCAATTCTATTCCAGCAGACCTATAACGTGGCTTCAGTGTTCTTCAATCCTCTTTTATCTAACCAAGCCAATTTAGACAAAGGCCTCTAGTTTAGAAGAATTTAGTTCTTTATATAATTCTGACCCCTAAGGAATATTATAGACCCCCCCCACATAGACTTTACCCCAGCATTCCTCCACGAGTTCAGCCTCGTATTATTGATTTTCTCATTAAGGGCTAAAGCTAACCCTTGAGTAACCGGGCGGTGTTATACACTGTGGAGGCTGTATTGAACACATGCTGTCCAGGGACCCCAATCAATGGCACACGTTGTTATGCAATAATATTTCCCCTATTCATTTAGTCTCCCCTCTTCTCCCTCTCCCCCCCCCCCCCCCCTAGGTGTGGCAGTGATGTGTGGTCGCTGTAGCCGGTGGCATGGACAGCGGTGAGGGCGGAGGGGAAGGGTGGGAGGAGCGGGATGCCGCCGCCGCCGGCCTCCACCCGCAGCCTTTATCGCCTCCTCTCCTGACGCCCGAGGTCTTCCCCGAGCAGGGGTCGCCGTCGCACACCTCCGCCGCCGCCGCCCCCGCCAAAGAGCCCCCTGCCATGCCCCGCGTGGGGCCGCAGGGGGCAGGGGGGTCCCCGGCCGGAGAACAGACCCAGGGGGGCACGGTGGGAGCAGGGTGGGGCGCTGGGTGTCAAGACCAGGGGCTGATGATGATGAAGGAGGAGGAGGAGGAGGAGGAGGAGGAGGAGGGCAGCAGGGAGGGCTGTCTGTTTGAGCCGGGGACGGGGAGCGAGGAGGAGCGCGCCATAGTGGGGGACGAGGGGGTGTTTTTTAAAGGGGGTCTCCTCCCGGCAGCCCTCCAAAGCAGAGAGGACGTGGAGGAGGAGGAGGAGGAGGAGGAGGAGGAGGAGGAGGAGAATACAGAGGAGGCCATCTCAAACCAAAGCCAAACCAAATCCAAATGTTCTTTATTACCTCAACTGAGCCAGCATAGCTCTTCTTCCAGCACTGCAGCGGCCCCCGCAGGCGCTCTCGACGGCAGAGCCCCGGCCCTCCCAAAGCCCTGCCTGCCCCCCCTTCCTCCCCCTCGCTCCCCCTCTCCAAAGCACTCCCCCGGCCCCCTGGCGAGCGAGGCGGAGGTGGGAGACACCGAGGGAGAGCGCGGCTGGATCTCTGGCTTCCCCCTGAGCTTTAATTCCCAGCGGTCCGCCTCGCCCTCCCCGCCGGCGGGGCCCAGTGGGGCCTCCCCGCCGGCGGGGCCCTCCCCCAACTCTGCCAGGGCCGCCCCCGGCGACGCCAAAGCTCCAGAACCAAACGACGGCCCGCCGGAGAGAGGGGCGGGGGACGAGGACGGCGGGGACGGCGGCGGGGACGTCCTCCGAAGCCTCAGCCACGACCTCTCCCCCGGCTCGCTCACCAGTCACATGACCATAATGCACTCGCGCAACTCCTGCAAGACCCTCAAGTGTCCCAAGTGCAACTGGCACTACAAGTCCCAGCACACGCTGCAGCTGCACATGCGGGAGAAGCACCCCGAGACGGGCGCCCCGTGCGTGTGCTCCGGGGGGGGCGCCGGGGGGAAGTGCGTGTGCGGCGGCGGCGCCACGGGCGGCGCGTGCTCCTACTGCGTCTCCGGCAAGGCGCACCCCCGCCTGGCGCGCGGCGAGACGTACGCCTGCGGCTACAAGCCGTACCGCTGCGAGGTGTGCGACTACGCCACCTCCTCCAAAGGCAACCTCAGCATCCACATGCAGTCGGACAAACACCTGAACAACGTGCAGAGCGGCGGGCACGGCGGCGGCGGCGGCGGCGGTGGCGCGGCCTCCCAGAGCCACTCGCCGGAGGAGCAGGGCTACAAGCTGGCGCTCCCGCTGCAGGCCCCGCCCCCCAGCCAGCCCGCCAAGCTGGCCCCGCCCCCGCTGCCGCAGCAGGGGCACGCGGCAGCGGGGAAGCGGTGGCGCTGCGACGTGTGCGACTACGAGACCAGCATCGCCCGCAACCTGCGCATACACACCACGAGCGAGAAGCACACGCACAACATGCTGCGCCTGCAGCGCGGCTTCTACCTGTCCCACTGCCGGAGCCTGCCGCCCGGCCTCAAGCACCTGCAGAGCCCAGGTGAGCCGCGCCACAGCCCCGGCTCCGCCCCTTCGGAGCCTGTGGTAGCGTACCCCCGTGCGATGGGGATCTGATTTTCTTCCTAATCTTTGCCTTTGTGACCCACCAGGCGGCGAGCTCCCTCTGGGCCTGTGCGGCAGCGGCCCGGCGGCGCCGGACGTGTCCCTCGCCACGCTGGGCTCCACCCTGACCCCGTCCCCGTCCCCGTCCCCGTCTCCCCCCCTGGCCCCGCCGCTGTCCCCCAGCGGGGGCCTCTCGCCGGGCGTCTTCCACTGCCTGGTCTGCTCCAGCTTCTCCTCGGACAGCCTGGAGTCCGTGGAGCGGCACCTGGCCGCCCCGCGCTCCCTCCCCCAGGCCGAGTGGTGCTCCCTGGTGGCAGGGGGCTGCCACTGCAGGCTGTGCGCCTACACCACCCCGCTGCGGGCCAACTTCTCCCTGCACTGCCAGACGGACCGGCACCGCGCCCGCTACCAGCTGGCGGCCCACATGCGGGAGGGCGGCGAGCGGGCGCCGGAGGAGGGCGCCGCCCTGGTGGCCAAGGGCCACCCGGTGCAGCTGCGGTGCAACCTGTGCGACTACGTGACCAGCAGCCTGGAGAAGCTCCGGGGACACGCCCTCAGCGCCCACCACGAGGCCAGCGTGCGCGTGTACCGGGTCAGTACGCACACACACACACACACACACACACACACACACACACACACACACACACACACACACACACACACACACACACACACACACACACACACACACACAGTGTGTTAAAGTGTTAGTTATACAAAACAAACGACAGGGTGATGTTTGTGTGTGTGTGTATGCTTGTCACCTCTCTCACTTGTCCTCCCTTGTGTTCAGTTCCTCCAGCAGTACGATGGCGATGTGGACGGGGGCGTGTGGCTGTTCCACTGCCTGCTGTGCAGCCACTCCTCCTCCTCTAAAGTCCAGCTGCTGAAACACAGCCAGACTGCCACTCACCAACAGAGGGAGGGGCTACTGCAGCTGCAGCCAATGGGAGGAGAGGAACTGGCAGCAATTTTCACCATCAGCAAAAGCCCTGACGGTGTCAGAGGTGAGGGCCTGTGTGTGTGTGTGTGTGTGTCAGGACAGGGAATTAAGACACAAAGAGAGAGAAAATGAATCATGGCTGCTGGTCAGATATTGATTGGCCAAATTGATTAGTCGATACAAATCCTTGTTGCACTCCCAATCACCCTCGACAGTAGCTAACTAGCACCTGCTAATCAATGGGCCAGGGCGTTGTGCTCCAGAACCACGGGTTACTCCACACTAATCCTAAATGCGGGGGACACTTAAGGAATTGATGTCCCGTGTTATGGAAAAGTGCCAGATGAAGACTTTCCATTAGCCACTTGTTAAGGAGAGAAAGTCTTCCTCGGGTCCCGCTGTGTGTGTGGATTAAGTCTCATCGGGGTAAACTGATGTGTTCTAAGACTGTATTAACTCCACTCCACCTCTGAGGGGAATCTAATGGAGAATCAATAGCTGATCAATAGTGTACAGCGGCGACACAGGAGTGCACTGTGGCCCAGAGACATTGGTCTTCTTGAAGGCCACTGTCCGGAGAGTAATATGAAATACAATAAGCTCTGGGATTTACTGTGAACATTCTCACTGATTATGTATGCATAACCTCATTATTTGTCTTGCTCCGCCCCCCAGGAGAGACGAGCGAGGATATGGAAACTTCCAGCGAGACAAACGAAGGCCCTCCGGTCCAAACCAAAGACACGCGCAACTCGGGGGTCGAGCAGAATACTCGGAAGACATCAGGTATAGCTGATGCACACGGAAAATAATTTATGTTTCCGCATTTCCTTGTAAGCAGTAAATACAACATCAGCCACGTACACCTTTTTTTTTTTTAATATCCTGCGATATATAATTATATAGAACAATGTGAATTAAACAAGCGAGCCTGAATGCGTTTGAAACATTCCAATTTGGATCTGAAACGAGAAAAAAAAACAAAAGCGCATTCATCTTATTTATCATTCCCTCTTGCAGGAGACGTACGCAGCGCCACGGAGAGGGAAAAGAGAACCGCCACGCCCCCGGCAAAGCGTCCATCTTCTGGAAGCGAGGAGACCAAGAGCCCCCCCTCCCCCAAACGCCCCAAAATCCACCAGCAGAACGAGAACCAGCAGGTGAGCCCACGATGAGCCTCTCCACTTAATTAAACCGGCGCACTAATGAAACGCACGCTAACATAAAAAACACATCAAAACAAACATTAAAAAAAGGGCGCTCTGGATACACAGATGCGGCAGTGCCTTCTCTCTAGTCTGAATGGCTTGTTGTGTGTCGTTGTGTCTCCAGACAGCCCGGTGCGCGCTGTGCCAGGTGTGGCTGCCCTTCACCGCGCTGAGGAACCACCTCACCTACGTGCACAGCGTCGCCCAGGACTGCGTGGAGAAGCTGATCAGCACGGTGAGTGTGTGTGTGTCGATGCACGTCTGCATGCGTGCGCTTCCGCCCCGCGCTCTCTGTTTGCTGCCCTCGTTCATTCCACGGCAGAAGAAAATGAGAAACCAAGGTGATGGGGGGGGGGAGTGAAATGTAGGCAGACAATTCCATTAAGAAGGCACCAGAGAGAGAGAGAGAGAGAGAGAGAGAGAGGGTAGGGGAGAGAGGGAGATTTTTTAATGCATGCTTAAGTAGCTCCCTGCTATCATCTTTGATGTAGCCGTGCGCTCGGTGCATGTGCACGGACGTCATCAAGGAAGGGAGAATAGGTGGGGGAGAGAGAGGGAGAAAATGGTTTGACTGAGTGAGCGAATGAGGGAAAAGCCAGTGTTTCTATAATGCATGTTTAAGTAGCCGTCTATTACCAGAAGTGCAGTCAAGCTAAAAGAGGGAGGGGGGGGGTTGCTTTTTACTGTGTCTCTTTGGCTAACAAAGCCTGGTCATCTATCCACATCACCATTCGCCATCTCCCTGGCCCGTATGCTAAGTAGCCTTTGTCTCTCCCTCTCCTCGCCTCCACTTCACTGGCTGCTTTTCACCCTTTTCTCCCCTCTGCCCCCCCCCCCCCCCCCCCCCCCCCCTCCAACCAACCTCCCCTACCTTCCCCCTACCACCAGTACTCCTATTGCCGCAATCTTATTCCCTGCTTCCTCTCTCTCTCCCTGTCTTGATTATACCCCCTCTCTCTCTGTTTCTCCCTCTCTCCCTTCCTCGCTCCGTTTCACTCTGTTCCTCTCCCTGTCTTGATTTCTTTCTCTCTCTCTCTCTCTCTCTCTCTCTCTCTCTCTCTCTCTCTCTCGCTCGCTCGCTCGCTCGCTCGCTCGCTCGCTCTCTGTCCACGACCGTCTCTATTTTATTGTTACTGGTCCCTTTCTTTCTTTCCTTCTCCCTCCCTCCCTCCGTCCTTCAGCCCCACTCCCCACTTTGTCCCTCTCCTCCTTTTTCATATTCTACACCTCCCTCCCCCCCACCCAAATGATCCCTCCCCCTCCCAACCTCACTCCCTCTGATAGTAATTGAGGTTCATTAATTCAGGCTGAGGTGATGATGGCCATTATGTACCTTGCTTTCCAATTATGCTCTCTAGATTAAGCCTGACCTTCAGTTTTCGCTGCTGTGTGTGTGTGTGTGTGTGTGTGTGTGTGTGTGTGTGTGTGTGTGTGTGTGTGTGTGTGTGTGTGTGTGTGTGTGTGTGTGTGGACGTACAACCATGCGTGTGTGCCTTTTCTCTAAAGCTGTTAGACAGATAACACTCTTGTCATGTAAATCTCATCTTTAGCTGTCTGTCCTTTTCCTTAGGCTAGCTAGCTGCCCACTCCAATATAGCATTTGCTCTCGGTAGCTGTGTTTTTTTTTTTTTCTTTTTTTATATGAGACGCAATTTTATATAAATTCATTATTCAGCTCGGTAAAGCTTTATTAAACCCCGGGGCCATGTTGGAGAGTGTCGTAGGAGCTGAAGGCCGGCTACACATCTCTTCCTAGCGTATAGTTCTTATAACATGGAGGGCGTAGCTGTGTGCTGTAAAACGCAGGTTTAAGATAGAACTACACACTTAGATATTCACACAAGTAAATGTTTTATGATGTTGGGAGTCTGAGGACGTTTTACGTCTCCCTGTCTGCAAATGTAATACGTAGCATGTTTTATTTATGATGTTTCATTTAGGAAATAAAGGCGCATTCAATTTTTCCACATTGCTTTTAGGGAAGGAAACAACAATTTTCTAAAAAATAAACGGTATATTGACAGACTATTACTTTGTTTTGTTTCCAGGTTGCACCATCCGTGGATCAACTGGAGACTCAAACCAAGATGGAGTACGATTATCACACGGATTTCCAAAAGAATAACTCTAATAACAACATAAACACAAATGGCTCCCATTCCCCCACCACAGTGGAAAATATGAGAAACACAGGTGGGCATCATAGTTGTTATACTCGCTGATGGTATAAACAGATTTTTATTTAACCAGAATGGTGAAAATATCAAATATGTTGTAAATTCAGATTTTGTTTTTTATAGTCATAGCTAATAAAAAAAGATTAGAATTATATATTATTCTATAATATTTTATGTAAAAAATGTTTCTCAAAAATATCGTCCACTACCGTCTGCCTTTTGCAGAAGAGTTCCGGGAGAGCACAGAGGCACACGAAGCCACGCCCAAAGACGTGACCGCACTCCTCACTCCACCCTTGGAAGAACCCACCTCCCACCCCTCCAACAGCAGACCCTCCCCTCCGTCTCCCAGCCATCACCCTGCCTCCTCCCCCCCCAGCTCCCCACCCAACGACCCGCCTCCCCCCTCCGATCGCCATGGTTACCGCTTCCGTTGCAGCAGGTGCAGCCTGGCCTTCCCCACCCATGAGAAGCTGCAGGTGCACTGGCAGTACCACGCCATGCGGGCGGCGACAGAGTGCCCCCTGTGTGCGAGACGCTGCCGCAGTCAGGAAGCCCTGCAGAGGCACATGCAGAACACCCACTCACAGACGGACACTGCAAACCCCCCGAACGCTCTCATGCCGTCGCCCACCGCCCAAACCCAACTGGAGCTCACAGCCGTTGAACAGGACGTTAGATTATCGCCTCTTGTGGGCGAGGAAGCAGACGAGGAAGAGGATGATGACATGGAGGCCGAAGCACTGGTCATGGAGAAGAAGGAGGTCAAGACAGAGGAAAGGAAGGTGGAAGGAAAGGAGACACAAGTTGGGGTTAGTGGAGCTCAAGAAAACATTCTGGATTTGGGGAAATGCCTCCAGGCAGAAACTGCATTGGAACCCACTCCCAACTTTTATATGAAAAAGGGTTCAAACCCAACCATGGACCGCTATTTAGACCCAGCCAGGCCCTATAAATGCACCATATGTTCAGAATCCTTCACCCAGAAGACCATCCTTTTGGTCCACTTCAACTCTGTTTCTCATCTCCACCGAGCCCGACGGGCCCTGCAGGAATCTGGCCCAGGCCACACCAACCCTGAGCCCCCCCGCGGCCCAGACCCTAGACCCTACCGCTGCCGGCTGTGTGGTGTCGGCTACAGCCAGAGTTCCACGTTGGACATCCACATGCGCTCTGTTCTCCACCAGACAAGAGCTCGTGCTTCTCAGAACGCTGCACCGCAGATCCCAGCTTTTGGTTCAACCGCTCCGGCCCCAGTCCATTCCACTACAGCTCAGACTGCTGTCACCAGTGAGGGTACTTCCAAGAGCATCCCATTAGCCAAGAAGGCAGACCTCGTTGCACCGTCCATCTCTTCCTTAATAAGCACAGCGGCCGAGGCCCAGCAAGCCCTTCATAGCCAGGCCGAAAGCCAGCTAGCTAAGAGGTCGGCCGAGTTGCTGTCATCCAGGAATCAGATACTGCTTATGCAACAGCACCAGTTAGCCCAGGCCCAGGCCCAGTTACAACAGCATACTTCCCTCCTTCAGTCTCAGCTCTTTAACCCAGCACTGCTGCAACATCTGCAGTTAGGACCAGAGAGTCTGCTGAAGCAGCACTTCTCTATAGCTCCAGATAACCTTCTGTCACTGCAACAGCAACTTCTCCTGCCCTTTTACCTCTCTGGAGAGATGAAGCTTAACCCAGAGTTAGTTCTTAAGAGCCTAGAACTTAACCAGACCGATTCCTGTATCACTGCCCTGATGGAGCAGCTTAATCCAAAGGCTACGAGAGAGTCCACCCCTCATGTGGAAGAGAAACCAACCCAGAGGCAAACCCCAACCTCAGCCCAGTCCCCGCTAAATGAGAGTGTGGAGAGTGAGGGCAGGGTGAAGGCACACGGTGGTGGCTCTGTCATGACCCAGAGCGAGCCAGAGTATAACATACCTGGTCTCAAGGAAGAGAAAAGAGAGGGCACGATCCACGTCATCAAAGCCGAGAAGCAGAGGGACGAGCTGAATCAGGCCGATTGCTCGCCCCACAAGCGCTTAGGACTTGATTGTCCTCCTCCTAGGGTGCCCTATGCTGCGGTGAACGGAGAGCCTCTCAGAAGCCTTCTGCAGAGTTACGGTTACGAATTGGCACTGCAATACATACAGAGCAGGCAGAGGCACCAGCTGAAGATCAACCACATGGTTCCAGAGGGACACAAGTGCCTTGAGGAAAAGCAGGCCTATCTAGACATGAGGATGAAGGACTACATAGAATTCAAAGCCGGCAAAGTTGAAGGGTGTGAGGAAACCCTAAAAGGGGAAGGAGTAAATGGGGAAAGGATTGATGGCTCATTAGAGAAGAAAACGGAGAAGGAACAGGAAATATTGCAGAAAGAAGAGAAGGAAAAGTGTCTGGACTGTGGTAAGATGTTCTCAGATGCGTTGGTCCTCAAGACCCACCAGGAGTACATACACAGGCAGCTATTCCCCACTGCGGTGCTGGAGAAGTTTTCAAAAGAGTACAGGCTGCAATATGACCAACTCTACCCACTCGCAGAGTCAAAGTCTGAGGAAAAATCTGCTGATGCTCCACCGACACCAAAACCAGATTCAGAACCAGAGCCCGGGCTAGAGTCAGGTGAACAAAAACCTGCCACCGATTCAGAGCCCAAAGCTAAAATACTTGCTCCTGTCACCGATTTACCACCAACCACCCCAGTAAGCAGTCCTTCTCCATCTCCTCAACCACAGGCCTCTCCCAAACATGAGGGCCCTCTCCCAAGCCCCTCTCCTCCAGCGGTCTCCCAAACACCCTCCCAGGGCATGGGCCTAGCCAAACTTTCTCTTCCATTGCCCCAATTTCCCCTCTCTTCTCTCCCCATGCCCCCAATGTCATTCCCCATGGACATGCCCTTGCTTCCTTCTGTTGTGATGCAATCCATGGGTCTTCAGTCCCAACCCTGGTTGGACTCTGGACTGACGTCTGAGATGGCAAAACTGTACCAGTCGCAGCTGAGCCCCACACTGCTATCCAAACAGGCCGACCTCGGTCCTGCTCTGTTAGCCCAACAATCCCAGATGAACCATATGATGCTAGCTCAACCATCACATCATAGCCCTGTACTCCAGCATCCTCAAGGAACGTCCACCATGCATGACCCACAGCAAGGCAAGCGGCCCCGTACACGTATATCCGAGGAGCAGCTGGGTGTTCTAAGGCAACACTTTGACATTAACAGCCTCCCCGGGGATGAAGACGTCATCAAGATGTCCTCCAAGTGTGGGCTGCCTCACAAGGTCATCAAACACTGGTTCCGTAACACCCTGTTCAAAGAGCGCCAGCGAGACAAGGATTCCCCCTATAACTTCAATAACCCTCCGACTACTGTGTTGGATGAGCCCCAAGAGGAAGTGGCACTATTGCAGGTTCTTACAGAGGCTGCATCGTCCATCTCCCCCGGTCTGCCGACCAACCATTCCCCACAGCCCCAGAGAACGGACCCCCACAGAGGGGAACCAAACAGGGGCCGTCGCTCCTCTCGTACCCGCTTCACTGAGCAGCAGCTGGAAGCGCTGCAGAGTGTGTTTGAGGCCACGCCCTACCCGAGAGAGGAGGAATACGACAGGCTGTCCGCCCTGCTGTCCCTCCCCAACAGAGTCATTGTTGTGTGGTTCCAGAATGCCAGGCAGCGGGCTCGTAAGAGCCAGGAGAAAGGGGAAGAGGACGGGACAGAGGGTAGGGCCCAGGTTGAAGACACCCAGAGGCGAAGCCGCGGGGGCCACAAGAATGACACGGATGATGACTGTGGGGAGGAGGGCCATGGCGACCGGCAGAATGAAAACTCCATGGATTTGGCGTATGAGTATTACACCCATGCGGACTCCCCTGTTGATGCAGATTCTCCAACTCCTCGCACAGAGAGTAAACATGAGATAGTCAACGGGAAGCAAACCGCGCTTGGTAAAATGCAGGATGAAACTGCAGCAGCTCAAGCTGAGAAGATGCATGGCCCAGTTTTACAAATAAAAAACGAGATCCTAGAAGCAGATAAACAGAACCAAAATAAGGCCTGTAAAAGAGTAATACCCTCACCTAAACCCCAGCCTAAGCCAGAACTACCGTCAGAGAAACCCCAACACACTTCTGCTTCATCTTCTGATAGAACGAAAGCTAGTGTTCCAACTTTCTCTCAGTTCAGCCAAGATAGCAGCCGTCCCAGTTCTGCTCCAGCCATAGATAGGCCTGCTCAGTCTCCTCTCAACCCTCCCTCCGAGTGTGAGACGGACAGAGCCTGCATGCCTGATGCTACCATGGGCCGATCCGCCCACCTCCACCAACAGAACTCCCTGCAGCACCAAACCCCGACCCAGTTCCAGTGCTCATTTTGCCCCATGTCTCTGCCTTCGCCACAGCTGTGGCAGGAGCACCAGACCAGGCACCTGCTTGCCGCTCAGTCCCAGGTTCAGCTCATGCACCCTGGCTTCTCAGACCGAACCATGCCTTACATGATGATCCACCCTAACCAAACCCTCATGGCCAGTCAGCTGCTCGCCAGCGCCATGTCTCAGATGCACCCGAACCCAGCGCATCCCATGCTTCCCCAAATGAACGGCCTGCACCTCAACAACACACTCTCGGATCACCTGAGCAACAGCCTCTCGGGCCTGCCTCATTCGTCCATGTCTTCGGGGAAGCCGAGTTCAAAGGTATTGAACGAGGTGAGCTGTGAGGCCCAGGGAGGTGGGAGAGAGGTGGAGGACGACCAGAGGAGGGACAAGCGGCAGAGGACCACCATCACACCGGAGCAGCTGGAGGTGCTGTACCAGCGCTACAGCCTGGACTCCAACCCCACCAGGGGAGTCCTCGAAAGTATCGCGCGCGACGTCGGCCTCAAGAGACGCGTGGTTCAGGTATGTTTTGGGAAGACGTCATTCGTGCATTTCACCTTCATATGAAGTCAACTCGTAATGAAATAACATTTTTTGTTTTTGCAGGTTTGGTTTCAGAACACTCGTGCCAGAGAGAGAAAAGGACAGTTCCGCTCCACCACCACGGGCACCAGCTTCAGCCTAGGTCTGAATCACCTGCGCTGCCTCTTTTGTAGGGCTCTCTTCAAGGTCAAAAGTGCCCTTGATGCCCACATCCGGTCCCGGCACTGGGCTGAAGCCGAGAGAGCGGGCTACAACCTGTCTGTAAGTAATGGCTCCGCCAGCCAGCTAGGCATGTCTATGTCCTCTCTCTTGGACAACGCCGGCCCGTCTGCCTCCAGCGGCCCCAACCCCAACCCGGGCTTCGTCATGAGCCCCAAGGATCGCCTCGCGAGGCCATTGATGCCCTCCCACTGTTCAGCCATTGAACCAAACAGCCCAGAGGATGAAGGGGCGTACGAGGAAGAGGAGGAGTACCCATGCGACGAGGGCTCAAGCGTGGCCGAACAAGGGTCACTGAGTCCGGACGGCATCGGGGGTCCGAGCGGCGACTGGGGCGAGACCCTCTCCCAGAGGCAGTACCAACATCAGCAGCGGCAGAGGACCCAGATGAGCCACTTCCAGGTGCTCCAGCTCCGAGACTTCTACCGGAGCCACCGGACCCCAAACAGGCAGGAGTGTGAGGCTCTGGGCCAGGACCTGGGTCTGCCCCACCGGGTGGTGCAGGTATGGTTCTACTGTTGGATTTAAAAAAACAAATATATATTTCTGTCGACATCTGACCAAATAGATTGGGAAGGAAGAGTATCTAGGGTGTCGGGGCAAGGTACTAGACAACAGGAAAGGTTTCTGGTCCAGCTACCTTCCTGTTACATCTTGGGGTGCAAAAGGGATTCATTTTAAGGAAGTTTAATTTGACCATATTTAACGAATGTATTCCTTTTGCGTCACTTTGCACAGGTGTGGTTCCAGAACGCCAGAGCCAAGGAGAAGAGGGCCCGGAGTATGAGCTCTGACTCTGCCGGCAGAGAGCAGTCGGAGCTCTCTGCCGGGGCCGGGGAGAGAGACAGAGCTTAGAGAGGCACACAGGGATCATTTTTGCTTCCTCAAACTAAGTTCTTTCCAAACCCTCCCCCTACCTACATCACTGCACACACCCACTCCCCACTTCACACCTTACTGTCAGCCCGTACCCTGTCCCGCTTTGCTGCCAAACCAGAACCCTGAACACCCCAAAGAGGCGGCGCCACGACGGCCCAAAGAAGCTCTTTCAACTCCCAAAGTACGAGAGCGTTCCAACCCGAACACACAGCTTTTTTTCCTCCTCGTCTTTTCATCGTACGTCCTCCTCCCTGCCTGTTCCCAAACCCCCCCGAGAACTGCAACCCCCCCCATGTCCCTCCAGACACTGAACCAAAACCAAACGCCGTATTTATTTAAACAACCAGATGCCACAGAGGCCAAAGAACATTCTCCAAGTGTGTGACCTCACTGCCCAGCTAGACCTGCTGTCTACCTCTCTAGTCTCCATGACGGGCTCTCCACGGGGGGCCCTTCAACAGACAGTTCTCGTCTGCTAGCTGTGTAGCATGTAGCCGGTCGCGACTCGACTGGAATGAAAAGAATTGTCAAAGAGATTTTAGTGTAAATAGGAGAACTCCAAAAGAGAAACTTGAAGGAAAAAAAACAAAACAAGCAGTCAACGGATGACGATGAACTGAAGGAAAAACAACAAAAAAAATTACAAAAAAAAGTAATATCCTTGAAATGGACTGAGGTATTCACAAAGAGCTTTTACTGTCTCAGATTCCAAAGCTCGTAACCAAAATTTTACATGTCTGTGGGTTTAGTTTCAACATGTTGGTTTTTCATTTTCAAAACTGCAGCGCTGACGTCTGTGAAATAAGTGGGTGAAACCTGCGGCTAGCGTTGCTACGCATCGCACCAAAAGACTGACCCGGTGCAGTGAGCCAGCTCCACAAGCCAATGATGAGTCTTCTGTTCTGTACATCTGTGTACACCGTGTATGTTCCTTAAGTGGATAATGACCCAAATAGCACAGAAAGCAAAGGCCAGTTTGTCCCAAAAAGGACAAACTATTTTTATAGCACTCAACCATTATACTGTATATGAAAACATTAACCAAACTCGAATTTACATTGTGTGTGTTTAGTAATAGTTTCTTAATATAAAAATCGTATGGATTGAGATAAAACTGTCTTGCTTCGATATAATAGTGTCATGATTATGAGAAAAATGATGACAGCTTTGATATGTTAGGGTAAGGTGACTTACTGCCTTTCCTTACTATTTGAATATACCAATGGCTTACAAATGTTATGTGTTTTAATGTAAAGCTTTCTATGCTCAGGACTACAGTTCAACTTGGCTCTGTTTTCAAAGGTGACCATAATACTACTTTAACAGTTTTCTGTTTTCACAACAGAAGTGGCATGCTTTAACCCGGAAGTATTACAAGATATCTAAAGAACACACCTCTGTATTTCAAAGATCTGAGCTTTTCACCTCCTTGAGTAGTAGATTGTTCCACAAACCTTATTAAGACTTAAAGTGTTTAATAGTGTGAGGGGTAAATGTACAGTATTTAGCTTTTGTATGGTTGACTCATTGGATGTTTGTGAAACAGTTCCCGTTCCTACGGATGGGGGCGTCCACGCAAAACTGAGAGAGAGAAGAAAAAAAAACAACTTTGGATGTTATCAATGTTATTTTTGTACACTTTAGTTCCTTTGTCTTTCTCCTTCTAACCTTTTTTTCCACTTCCTTCCTCTTCCTCTCTTTCCTTCTTTTTTTCCTGTTTATTTGCAACCAGTCTTTTATTCTAACTGTAATAATGAAAATATAACAATAATAGCTAAACAATAATGAATGCTTTAAGACAAAAATCCAAAGACGTGATGATACTTTACCGTATGAACTACAAAAAAGCGCTACTGTTTCCTTGACGATGTGTTGCTATTTTTAAAGAAGGAAAGAGTCCCTATATTTAAGCTACTGTTTTCTGCCTCTCAATAAGCACACTGGAGACTGTAACCAAAACACCAAACTAGAGCCATGGCAGTCTGTAATATAGCGGTTGAAAAGTTTTACTCCTCTTCAAAAAAAGAATTTGCGGTTTGTTTTTGTTATCCTGTTTTTTTCTTTCTTACCAGTGTTGAACTTCAGCCCTTAAGGATGTCCAGTTTGCTGCTAATGTACTGTAGTTTCTAACAATACTGTAGAAAGATGCATGCTCCGATCGCTTTACCTGTTAGGCTTTAATAACTACAAACTGTAAAGATACCTTGAAGCTGTTGATAACATGCCTACGTTATTCTGTCACATGCATATGTTCTGAGTTGGATTCCATCATTGGCGTTCTGTATCTAATAATTATCCGTCGCCCAAAGAGCTGAACAAAAAGATTTTTACCACTTTGCAATTGTTATTTAAGTTTTTTTATTTTGAAAAACATTTCTTATTAAGGTTGTAACGATACACATTTACAAATGTAATGCATATGTTTAAATCCAATTTTTTTCTTTGACAGTTAATACACCGATAGATTGGGTTAGGATTTCTTTCTAAGGTGCTGATAAACCCGTGTGTGTATGACAAATCTTCTTGAGATATTAACCAAAAGCAAGATGAGCTAGGTTGCATTTTCTTTTTAGTGCATTGTACTGAACATCATCTTATTTAACATTCTGACTGAGGACTGAAATCGTTACAGCCTTAATACTTCTATCTCTTAGACAATACACACTCACACACACAACTGATGAATCCTATTTTGATACAGAACAGCTACCTGATGAAACTAACATTTCTACCAATATAGTATTTGCCTTTCTTTTTATTTTTCACAATGTCCATTCGTCCAGATCAGACAGATCTGCTAAAAACCATAGACCCAGACGTCCCGCTTCCCTGAAGTCCCAACGTTTTGCTCTTTAAACCAACCAATGTTTACGACAATACCAATGAGCTTTTTCTTCCGTAGAAAGACGTGCATTCCAAATACAGCCCAGGCAGTGTCTGTTTGATTCCTTCCATGCTCATTCCTGTTACTGTTGATTCAGCCGCTCCCCCCCCCCTGGTCCTTGGGACTGTAAGATGTACATATTGGGTCCTCTGTGGTGAAGGGATGCCGTCGTCCTTACCGTAGGTGAAACTACTCGGTTCTATTGGTTTTTCCTTTTTTTATTTCCTGGAGATGTTGTTGCCATAGTGATGACCAAAAAGATACCTGTGATGTGCACCTGTCCTTATGTCCTGCTCCAGTGGTATTAGTATGTCTACCCCCCCGCCCCACCACCAGCCCCTTACTGGTGTGTGTGTGTGTGTGTGTCCCCTCCCCCCGTTTCTCCACTGAGGTAAAATAAAGTCAGATGTGGTGCACGCCCTGGTGTCATCTCCTTTTGTTTTACATGGGGCGAAGCCATTTTGTGAATTCTCTCTCTCTCTCTCTCTCTCTCTCTCTCTCTTGCTCTCTCACACACACACACATACACCTGCCTTGTGTGTTTGTGCGTGCGTGCGCGTGTGTACATATACACACGTCTGTACATATCTGTATACTCACACAAGGCCGGGATGTTGTGTGTCTGGTGCCTGCTATGTGTGACGGTGTGTCTTAGCGTGGTGGTGTGAGGCGCTCGGGCACTTGGTGAATGGAGGAACGCTGACCTCTGGGGTCACTTCATTAATTACATCTGTGACTTTCAGCCAGATGAGTTTCCTTTGTGACTAAATAATATGATGAATATTAACGACGTCGGCTGAATCGCACCGCGGCTGCTGCTGCTGATGAGAATGTGTTTTACGACTCGGTGAGGAAGAGAAGGGGGGCGGGGGGGGAGAAATTGCACACTACAGCACATCTAGGACATTTAGGAGACACATTTTCATGTGCGAAATTCACTCTTGAGACATCGACGTGAGTGATTTTGGTTATTTTTTATTTCGCTTTTTTTTTTTGTGGGAAAACTTTGAGGTCTTGGCAAAAAGAAGGGAACTGGATGGACCATAATAATCACAATCACAGCGGCACCGGCGGCGGCGCACTCGGCTCCACGCCGTCTCATGCGACCGCCGCAAGACATCCGTTCCCTCGCCACCCCGGGTCGGGAGAGAGGAGCAGGGAGGGAGGGAGGGAGGGAGGGAGGGGGTTTCTGTATTTTTGCCCGGTTGACGACGACGGCGGCGGCGATGGGGCAGATATTTATTGTGAACAAAAGCCAAGAAAAACGCAAGAGAAGAGAGGCGGTGGTGAGATAGCCTCTTGGCTGATGATAGCCATCTTAGAAAGTCATTCTGATAAAGCTAACCCCACCCCCCGACACCACCAGCACCACCATCACCCTCTCAACTCCACAGATCCTCTCCCCCCCCCCGCCTCTCTTAATCAGATGAGTACTCTGCAGCTGGTGGGGTTGCGGCAAAAGGGTGTACGAGAGATTGGGCAGGGGGAGGTTTGGGGCTGGAGGAGCAGGCAGCGGCTTGGGGGATGGCGTGAAATTATTGCCTGCTGGTGTATATGTGATGCTGGGGGGGGGGGTGGTGGTAGTGAAGGTAGGGGGATGAGGGGGGGGGGGGGGAGGGGGGCTGAGGGTGTAATGTCATTGCCTGCTGGTGTATGTGTAGTGGGGGGGCTCATTTAGATTTAGATTGGTTATGTGAGGAGAGAGCTGAAAGGCCAGCTCATGTTTATGCATGAGTCCCAAAGCGTACCGCGTGTGCCTGTGTGTGTGTGTGTGTGTGTGTGTGTGTGTGTGTGTGGGGGGGGGGGGGGAGCCGCTGCCGCCAGTTAAAGAGACAGAGACTCAAAATATAAAAATACATCCAGAGACGCAGCTCTGCTGAACATGGGGGGAGAAGCTTCCGTTGGCGCCACACACGGCCTCTCTCTCTGCTATCACATGCATTTCAATCACACTCTGTGTGTGTGTGTGTGTGTGTGTGTGTGTGTGTGTGTGTGTGTGTGTGTGTGTGTGTGTGCGTGCTGGTGTGTGTATAGGATGAGGCCCGCGTCAGGGGTGTGTAAGCTTCTCGGTGCCCAAATAAGCGCACGCACAATTTGCGTCGCTGTCCACATGCATTTCTCAACGCCTTTGTTCACCCACACATCTAATTGTTCTCCTGTTTTCTAAGCCCAAACATGCCTGAGAGCATCGCTACACGCACACACACACACACACACACACACACACACACGCACACACACACACACAACTCCCTTATATGGCCTTACAGGTGCAGTGAGCACCTTGTGTTAGTATCCAGCCCCATATGTAGAAATGACGATCGCTGCACACATTACACTCACTCACTCACACACACACACACACACAAACACACACACGCGCGTTCACTCACTCACACACACACACACACAAACACACACACGCGTGCTCACTCACTCACTCACACACAGGGAGTAATCAGTAAATGTCTTTGAAGGAGAGTTTGTTCAGCACTTCATCAGGTATAAAGTGGTTTTTATTTGGAGATGTGGTCCCTATCCATCTTTTAAATGACTTTTTAATGGTTGTCCCCCCATCCTAATCAATCATGTGGCGGGCTCGCCAGCGAGCGCCACATACGCTCTATTTAGATTTCCCTCATTCTACAGCGGGGGGGGGGGGGGGACAACTGAAAAGAAATGTAAACTCCGGGATCACCGGGCTCCTCCTGTGAATGGCCGGGGATGTGCCTGCACACCGCACAGATGTCCCTGTCCCGCGGCCGGCTCCCTGCCCTATAAACACTCCTCCTCCAGTCACCTCGTGTGTGCACCGTCCTGCCCCTCGCCACCTCACACATCCGCCCCCGCAAACTCCCAGACCAAAGCAATAACGGCAAAACATTTTTAAAACGACAACCGGGCGTCAGACGTGTCTGGATTTAGATTTAATGATTTGTCTCCGTCTCTTTTTATTTGTGCGTGTGTGTGTGGGGTGAACCCCCTCCAACCTCGCCCACCTCCCTTCCCTTTGGTAACCCCCCCCCCCCATCCACGCGGCCCCCTCTCCATTCAGTACTTTACATCTATAATGAGATACAAATACGCATCAGCGGGGCGGTGTACACGCCACGCGCCGCAGTGTGAATATTACTCATACTTATTAGCCGGATTATGTTAATCTTTACACCCTCTGCCCACAGACAACAGACTCCCTCTGAGCTGGGGGGGGTTGGGGGAGTTGGTCACGGCGGTACGCGTGGCGGTGAGTTGCGGTTTAAGGGAGGGTGTTGGGGTTTGTCTGTGTGTGTGTGTGTGTGTTGTGTGTGTGTGTGTGTTT
>NC_136942.1:1408442-1473370 GCF_949987615.1 Pollachius pollachius | reverse complement strand
CAGGTCTGTACGGCCAGGTACAGACATTTGGTTAATGTGCTCCTCCATAAATATAAAACGCAGTGGACACCGGCCCCCAGCCCACTTAATGAGATTACCAAGTGCTGCTTTTTTTCCTTCATCTTCTTCTCTACATTTTTTTTTTTTTTTAATCAAACAAAAGCTGCCAGTGGTGATGGAGCTATTAAGCAAACACTCTCATTAGTACACAACATATAATGAATATGTAAATGGCGTGTGTAATTTATGCATGGGGAGAGGGGGGGGGGGGGGGGGGAACCTGTTCTCTTTTCACTCCTCCATTGAATTCCCTCTATTTATATCTCTTGTTCCTTAAACCCTCTCTCTCTTACACTGTTTTACCCCCTTTGCGCTATACCTCCCACACCCACTGAATGAAACCACGGGGGGGTTTTCTTTGGTCGTATTTTGACCTTTTATTTCATGTCTGCCCCATTTTACAGTTCTTGTCTGTGCTTTTAACCGTTCTCTCCAATGGACTCCCTCAATGCTCCCCCTCGCTGCCTGCCTCCCTCTCTCTCTTTGATTTCTTCCATTTTTAGTGGTCGCTCAACCTAGAAAGCTTTTGCAGTGGTGGTGTACTAAACCCACAAAGGAGTGTTTGAACAAGGTCTTTCTTCCATAAATATAATCTACCGTCCACACGCATTGCTACGCGCCCTGTGTGTGTCTGTGTGTGTTCGGCGTGTGTTTGTGTGCGTAAGTGTGCGTTTGCATGCTTGCTTCTGTGTGTGCGTGTGTGAACGTGTCTGTGTATGTGTATGTATGTGTGTGTGTGTGTATATGGGTGTTTCTGTGTATGTGTGTCTATGTATGTGTGTGTATGTGTTTGTTTGTAGGTGTGTGTATGGGCGCGTGTGTGTGGATGTCTATGCGTACGTGTCCATTTGTATTTATGTGTCTATGTTTATGTGTGTGTGTGTGTGTGTGTGTGTGTGTGTGTGTGTGTGTGATTCCCTTTGTCTGTTGCAGCTGATCCTACAGAGGGGGTACATTCAGAGCACCCTGCTAGACGGTGAGCAGCCATCCTCCTGTCTAGGATAAACACCTATAATACTCTGGCTCCCCTGGCAATCACCATAGCAACAAACCACGACCACCACGTGAGGTGCATAGTAAGATGTAGCCCCGTAATACAAACAACCACTGGCTGGGGGACGGGGGGGGGTGAAAGCGTGCGACATTGAATCGGAATCTGTGATTTCAGACCGATTCAGTTTAATCTATCAATACCATCTAATCGCACAAATAGACACTAGAACACACTCTCTCGCTTTATCTCACTCTCTCTCCGCGCGTGTGTGTGTGTGTGTGTGTGTGTGTGTGTGTGTGTGTGTCTGTCCCTCTCCCGTTCTCTCTCTCTCTGTCTCCGGACTAAACAGGTGCTGATGAGCCTCAGTCAATGATTGTAATGAGCTATCGATCACCGTGGGAAAACCAAGAGGAACGGAGAGGGCTGGACGAGAGAGAGAGGCAGAGGGAAGCCAGAGGACGGACCCACACACACAGACACACACACACACACACACACACACACACAGACACACACACACACACAGACACCCACACACAGACACACACACACAGACACACACACACTGGTCAAGGAATGCATTACAAAACGGCCGGCCACTGAAGACAACAGCTCAATATTTGCCTCATTCAGCGCGACTCATTCTGTAACATTGGGGCCGATGCTGAATGTGAGGGGAGGCCCCCCCCTCTGGTTCGACCCCAGCACCCCCCCCGGGGCCAGCCCACGGAGCTCGGCCCCGAGGGGGTTCGGTGGCAAGCCTTGACAGCGTCTTCAAACCCCGCTGCGGGATGACCGTGCAGCCATGGCGGCCATGAGGGAGTCGCGGCTCTCAGTGACAACGTCTTTATTTCCTCTCCTCTCCTCCCCGGCTGCACCCAGCCCGGAGGAGCGGGCAGACTGCTTTAGGGAAGGGGGAGGTGCAAGTTTGTGTGTGTGTGTGTGTGTGTGTGTGTGTGTGTGTGTGTGTGTGTGTGTGTGTGTGGGTCGGCTGGCGTTACAGATAATGAAATGCAGCAGGGAACAAAGAGCTGGAGGCCCCTATTCTCTGGGAAGGAGCTTCCTTTCCACTGGCGTCGTAACCCTATGATTCCTCCTGTATCTTCTTTCTGGTTTTTCCGTGTGTCTTTTCCGTGTTTGGCTGCACGCGTGTGCGTTGGCGTGCGTTACATTTTGTTTGTGCTAGATGGAGGTGGTTGTTTTGCACACACTCCTCCGCCCACCCCCCGCCCCCACCTCTTCTGTTGGTATTCTGCATGGCAGATCCCCCTAATGTAATAACTCTGTCTGCATGTCTAATTTACAGCAGGAGCCAGTAAATAGCCTGTGGTTAATTACAGTACGTGTGTGTGTGTGTGTGTGTGTGTGAATATGTGTGGGTGTGTTTATGCAAGTGTGTGTACGTGCGTCTGTGTGTATGTCTGTGTGTGTGTGTGTCCGCGCAAGTGTGTGAGCATATGCCGTGTCTATATATGCGTGGGCGTGTCAGAATGATTTATGAGTTGCAAATAGCTATAGCAGCGCCCCGTTTCTTCCCACTTAGTTTTTAATCTGTCTTTCCATTAATTTTGCTCGAGATGTTATTATGTTTTTTTTTCATAACGCCGTGCACGAGGCTCGCCGTATCAGCGCACGTGCATGGTAATGAGACATGGCCGTGGCTGTGGTGGTGTTTTTCTGGACAAACAAACACACAGCTCTGACCACCTGAGCTGCAGCCAGCCTGCCTGCAACGTCGCAGCAACCTGCCTTCCTGTACTCCCTCCATTTTCCCCTTTTCTCTCCCTCCCCGCGTGGCTTTGCCTCACTCACACCCTTCATTGAGAGCCACGTTGAACACCGATCTTTATTGACAGTACACGGTAGAACATGGAAACAGCAGGTCAATCCATTTAGCCCAAGGGCCGATACACCAATTCACCAATTTGTCAGCGTTAGTTTGAGAGAGAAAAGCAGCTAATCTCTCCTCTCTGCTCTCTATTGATCACACACTTAGACTCCACTTCTCTGTCTAAACACTATTGATTCCCTCTCTCTCTCCCTCTCTCTCCCTCGCTCCACCTCTCTCTTTCTCCATCCTCCATTCTGCCCGCGTACCACAGCTATCGTCACATCATGACTTATATACAACACTTACTTTTCAGACAGCATTATAAAGATTACCGTCAAGTGTATTTTGCAATTCCCTGTTGAGGTAAAATTATTAGAATAGATTTTTCCCTTTGTGGGATGCTAGGATGATTACTATCCACTCTACAAGAGGTTTATGAGTAGAAGTGTGGCTAGGACCGACGATATTGTCACATTCCATTATTTGTTCCAAGTTGTATGCAAATCCTCCAAAAAAGTAAATTATGTTTAAATCCTTTGATGAGTCATTAGTAAAGCACTGTTAAAAATGATAAAGGTATTTCTGAAAACGTGCTTAACATGCAAAAAGACATAATTCCTGTCATCATAAGGAATACATTAAAAAAAAAATCACTGTAGCTGCAATTCCTTTCTTCCCATCTTGATGGGACTTGTGCTCCACCTACTGGCGCCACGGAGGTATTACAATTCCCGGGTCATGGCTGGTTATTACAAAACATTCACTCGTGGCTTGTGTAACCCGCTTGTTCAGCTGTTTGGTAACCAGCAAAAATTCCTGACTTAAGTGGGCACAAGTCAGATCGTAACAATAGGTTCGTGGCATTGTTCTATATGAACAGTTCATTCATTACAAGATGAACGTTAAACGGACAATAGCCGGAGCGGCCGAAAACATTGCCTCTTTAAGTAACACGTTACAACAACTGGTGTTAGGTGGAGAGGATCCTGGGGGGTTCTTCGGTATTTGTGTATCTGCCATGGGACACAGCGAAACCCTGTCGGTCTTTCCATCCCTCATTCAACCTTTGGCTGCTGTGGACCCCTCTCAACACGCCACGCTCATCTCCATTTATGTGGAATACTTCTCAAAAGTAAGGGTCTACTACGGAATTCAGCTGCCTGTGTGCGTGTTTGCATGTCACAGACCCGAGTTTTTCTCTCCCCGTTACAAGTCATATTATAAATTGCTCCTATTACTTCGATCGACTCTAATATGCAAATATACGTGTAGTTATGCGCGTGCGCGCGCATGAGCCATCTACACAGCATAGTAAAAAATTGAAATGCAAAAAATGTTATGCATACGAGTAGTGTATATAGGAGTGCGTTCATAATGTATGTAAACAGGAGTGTGCATGTTTTACATATTTGACTAATCTTTAGTTCTGTATTTCCTATAATATTGAATATTGAATATTAATATTGAAGGTTGGCTATGAGCTTTGTTTGTCTCGTGTGTTGTTGACCAACAGGATGAAGAAGATGAGCTAGAAGTTGCTCTGGCGCTCTCCCTACTTGAGGTCAAGACCCAGCCGAAGCCCGCCTGCAGACCGGAGACCCGGCCTCCGGCGCGGCAGGGGGGGTACCAACCCCAGGTTGGGGGTTTGATCCTGGGCGGTGCCACCGGGTCTAAAACCACGGCCCTCCCTGGACTCAGCTACGCACAATCGGCAGCTACAGGTGGGAGAGGACGCACACCCGGCGGAAACCTACCACCGACGGGCTCTGGGGTCCCGTCTGGTACCCCACGCACACACCCCCCCGGAGACCGTACCCCCCTCCCTGCAGCCACAGACACACACTCGACCGCGTCGCAGACCTCTACACACAGACAGGTCCCCGGTCGGCCTGCCTCTCCCACCTTCCACCAGAGTGACCGGCGGCAGGACGCCGTTAGTGACGACGCCCACGACCCACTGGACAAGGAGGGGAGCCGCCCCGACCAATCGCAGAAGCCCCAGCGCTCCAAGAACCGGCGTCAGCGAGGTAAGGGGCGTGGCCAGCGTGCGGTGGTGGGGCTGCCCCACTCGCCCTCGGCCACGCCCCCTGTGCTGTTGTGGCTCCGCCGGGACCTCAGGCTCCACGACAACCCGGCTCTGATTGGATCGCTGCAGGCGGGCGCGCCCGTCATCCCCGTCTTCATATGGAGCCCCGAGGAGGAGGAGGGGCCGGGGGCTACCATGGCAACCGGAGGGGCATGTAAGTTCCGATGAAGTGCAACGATGATACGTGTGTAATTAGAAGCATGCGTTGGGTAAGAATTATGTAGAACCTGGTCCGTGTCGGGGAACAATCGTCCGTCGGGGTGTACCACCAGGTATGAGTGGGATTAGCCGCTACACGCCGTTTTGAAAATGTGCCAATTCTGACGTCACAGATGTGTGTGACGGGTAGAGGAGCAACGTTTGCTACAGTCCACTGGGCAGGCTGGTGGACTGATCTATCCAGCACACATCTAGGTGGACACGCCCACCGGTGATGTCAGAAGCTGCACATTTTGAAAAAAACGGCGTGGTGGTATAATACGTCCCCTTTGCATTGAAAATGCGAGTAAACGCATGATACCCCTCTGACCTCCCAGGTAAGTACTGGCTCCACCAGGCCCTGGCGTGTCTCCAGGCGGCTCTGGAGCGTCTGGGCAGTCACCTGGTCTTCCTGAAGGCCGACTCGGGGTCCTCTTTGGGGGCCCTGCTGGGCCTGGTGGAGGAGACGGGGGCGCGGACGGTGCTGGCCACGGCCCTCTACGAGCCCTGGCTGAGGGAGAGGGACCAGCGGGTGGCGGCCGGCCTGCAGCGGGCCGACGTGGCGTGTCGTATGGTCCACTCCTACTGCCTCCGGGACCCTTACTCCGTCAGCACCCAGGGAGTGGGGCTGAGAGGTAAGCCCTGCTGGGGTTAGTGTGAGCGGCCAGTATTGATGTGGTTCTATACCAGTCACGAGCTAAGCTCCGTGGCGATCAACTCCTGCCATCAGCCAAGCGTGGATAGATTTGACCATCTGGCAGGTGATACAAATTCAGGGATACACAGGAAAACAATTTCTTGGCAAGCAGATGTTTCTACTTGTGGACGCTGTTGGTGTTGCTATATAGTTGCTATAACGGTAATGCTAGTGATGCTACAGGAGATTTCTTATCTTGCTGATACATCACCCATTGATAGTAGTTCTTAACCCAGTCGCAAGCTAAGGTCAATGTGTCTGAATTAAAACCTGCCAGCAGCAAAGTGTGGATAGATCTAGGAGGTTACACAAATTCGAGGGTAACACATTAAAACAATTGCTTGGCAAGCAGATCTTTCAACTCTGGCAGGTAAAAAGTACATTTTGGATGCTGATGAGGTGACTACAGGGGATTTCTTTATCTGTTCGCCTACTCAATGTTGCTGATAGCATCTTACATCCGGTGCGTCCGAGGCCTACTGGTTAAGGAGTTGGAGAGGTAACCGGAGGGTGGCCGCTTCGAATCCCGACCGGTAGGCAAAGAATGTGGACGGGGGGAGTAGCAGAGCAGCACTCTCCCCGGGCGCTGCACTGCGGCGGCCCACTGCTCCGGGTATGCCGGTGTGTGTGTGTGTGTGTGTGTGTGTGTTCTCCGGCTCCCGGATGGGTCAAAAGCAGAGAAAGAATTTCCCCCAAAAGGGGACAATGAAGGAGAACTTAACTTAAATACACCTCCCCTGAGCGTTCAGGGATTGGCTCGGTGTCCCACTTCATCGGCTGCTGTGAGCAGAACCCGGGCACCACGTTGGGCCCTAGCCTCGACCCGCCCGTTTCCATGCCGACCCCATCCCAGTGGCCCCCGGGGGCCCCCCTCGATGCGCTCGGCCTGGCGCGCATGCCCCGCAGGAAGGACGGCACCGTGGTCAGTAACCACGGCGATGTTGTCACCAACAGTCACTAACCATAGAATAAATAAACCAATAATTTACAATAGTTTATTTAGACCTGTCAATATAGGCCATTGTGTGCAATAAACTAAAATATAATAACATAAAATATGTTATTGGAGTGGTGCTATGAAACATCCTTCACAATTTTACCTATGTATGATGTCTTTCTTTTCCCTCTCTATGATTTCAAACTTGTATTTATTTTTTTATCTGTTCTATTTTCTTCTTTATCCTGTTTTCGTGTATGTTTTTCTTGTTAAATGTGGACCCCAGGAAGAGTAGCCGTCGCCTGGTGTAATGGCTAATGGGGATCCTAATAAACTAAACTAAACCACTTGTACTGACATAAGACTAACACATGGGGTTTATGTTGGTGTACAGATTGACTGGGCGGCCAACATCCGCGCCTCCTGGGACTTTAGCGAGCAGGGTGCTCACGCACGTTTAGAGGCCTTTCTGCAAGATGGTGAGATTTTTTCTTCTTAAATACTATTGTTGCTTTCCCACAAAAAGTTCAGAAGGGGATGATTGATCGGTAAAGGGCTGATTATGGTCCCACGTTCACGCAATGCAATGACCACGCAGATGCTTCATGAACCTTTATGGTTCTGCGTCGGCTTTAATAAGCAGACCAATCGTCGCCTCGACGGAAGGTTAACATTTCTGGGAGGCGCACGTCAGGCCCGTTGTGGGAACGTGGGACCATAATCAGCCCTTAAGTTTACAAGAAAAAGTGTTTTGAACTGCGTGCCATCGTAGGCCTTGAATGTGTAAACATTGTTCATGTTACTTAATTGGGCTTCAGTGTTTACACGGCAGTTTGGAAACCTTGTTACAATCAGCATTCCTGTGTGAAATTAAATGCACTTGGCGTGTAGGAAGTCTGGTTATGGTGGTAGGCAGGGTATTACCGCGTTTCCTGTGTGCATGCAGACGAATTGAGTGAGACGGAATTAACAACAAAACCCACTGAAAACACAGACACCATACTGTGACTGGTCTGACCAGTTCCAAAGGGGCACGATGGGGATGCCATGTATCAACAATGACCACAAGGTCTGGCAAAAACAATTTAATTCAATAAGTCTGTATTAAAACAGTATATAAACCTAAGAATGACCAAAGATGTTGACTCTTCAGCTCCAAATTTGAGAACCACTGCGGTCAGACCGCATTAACAACAGCTACTACCCCGTTCCCCCAATGAGGTGATGGTAAACAGTGGGGAAGAAATCCAAAAATGAAAGGGAGATATCCACTTGGACCGCACCACAACATACAAACAAGTATAGGGTTTTCAGGCACATTAATTTCCCACACCTAAAGAGAGTTGCTACCCTAGGTGTGTACAGGTACGAGAAAGAGTCAGGACGGGCCGATTCCCCCAACACCAGTTGTCTGTCTCCCTACCTCCACTGGGGGCAGATCAGTCCACGCTGGTTATTATGGGATGCCAAAAGTGCACGGTGCAGACCCCAAAAGTTCCAGCGCAAACTGGCCTGGAGGGACCTGGCGTACTGGCAGCTGTCCCTGTTCCCCGACCTTCCCTGGGAGTCGCTGCGGCCGGCGTATAAGGTAGGGCCTGGCTGGGGGAGACGCACTGGAGGGTTCTGTCGTTACCCGCCTGTATGTGTTGTACAGATAATCCATCATTCAAGCGTCTTTGAGATAAGCGCTGTAAAAAATCTATCCTCTATTATCAAGACGCTGCATGAAATTTCGTACGTCAGATAATTTTTCATCTTCTGATCATGTCACATCTAAATACATGTTTCAACAGATCTATTTTGTATTGTTCTCGTTTCTAAAATGAATGTATAGGTTTGTATATATTGTTGAAGTTATAATCATTAGTATTTTTATTCTTATTTTCATCCTTTTATTTTTTGTCTTATTGTGCTGTCATTACGCCCCAAGAATTTCCCAGCCGTTATAAAGTGATCTCGTATTGACGTGTAGTTCTCAGGTTGACCACCAGGGTGTGCTCCTTGGCCTCTCGCCCACAGGCTCTCAGGTGGAGCAGTGACCGGGGCCACCTGAAGGCGTGGCAGCGCGGCAGGACAGGCTACCCCCTGGTGGACGCCGCCATGAGGCAGCTGTGGCTGACCGGCTGGGTCAACAACTACATGAGACACGTGGTAGCGTCCTTCCTCATAGCTTACCTGCATCTGCCCTGGCAAGAGGGCTACCTCTGGTTCCAGGTAGGGGGCGCTCACTCTCTCTCACACTCACTCTCTCCCCTTCTCAAACGCAGATACGTTTATCTAGCCGTTTGGTTTATGTTTGCTATGTTCAAATTGAGGCACTTATTCCCTCTGCCCTTTTATAGTGAACATTGTACACTATTCAACTATATAGAAATGTTGGACAATAATTATGGGCCATAAATCCATGGCCGTGCCGCGTATTGGTCGCATAAACAAGCCGACTCATGTTAGGTCACAGTGTGACAGCTCATTTGCTGAAGAACCATAAATAAATGTGTGCAGAGCCATCTTTATTGGATGAATGCAATAGCACTGAAAAACACGATGCATTATGGTATAGCGGGAGGAAATAAGTATGCAGTAGGTCTTTACAATGCATAATGTTTATTAAGTAGTGCACTGTCTGGGGAAACCAGATTTCTACAGTCAAACGCATCAGACAACACTGCAAAATGTTGACTACATGATGGAATAGAGAGCACTGAGTGCGGGCCTGTGAAAGCCTTTGAAACTGTAACTGGCCGAGGTCGAACAGACCAATCACGTGTCTCGATGTGTGTGCAGGACACTCTGTTGGACGCCGACGTGGCGATCGATGCCATGATGTGGCAGAACGGGGGCATGTGCGGACTGGACCACTGGAACTTCGTGATGCACCCGGTCGACGCAGCCTTGACCTGTGACCCCTGTGGCAGTTACGTCAGGAAATGGTGTCCTGAACTTGCAGCGCTGCCCGATGACATCATCCACAAACCCTGGAGAGGCCCCGCCTCCATGCTGCGGCGTGCAGGTCGGCCCCGCCCCCTCGACCAGGGGGACATATGGTTGCTCGATTATTACGATTATTTTGGTCGATGTTGAAATCACGATTATTCAAACGATTATTTTTGAGGTTGAAAACATGATGTATTTATTCAGCATGTCTCTCCCAAAAACACTTTGTAACTGAGAACTTTGAAAATTCGCCTTAAAAAAACCCCCACAATATGGTCAAATAGAAAATGTTCAAATATAAAATAATGTACAGATATGTATCCAGCTGTATCCATTTTCTATAAAACATTTTATAGAAATTTTTTGAATATATTGAATTTTGATTTGTTTAAAACTCGATTGTATTCGTTTTGTGATCGTTTGACTCTAAAATCGCAATCGTGATCAAAATCCGATTAACCGCCCAGCCCTAGAGCGACGCTTACATATCCCTGCTTCGTGTGTGGTTTGTTTTTCCAACACAGGTGTTGCTTTAGGACATACCTACCCCGAGCCAATCGTCACAGACCTAGAAGCGCGGAGGGGCCAGTCTCTGCAGGACGTTGCGCTGGTACGGAGCACGTTGAGCGAGTATGTGGACAAGCGTAGCGGGTGCGACCTGGTACCGCTGCCCCCCCGCCTGGTCTCCGAGGCCCTGGGCTCAGCGGGGGGCGACCAGCTCAGGACCGGCGCGAAGCAGTTCCTCCTGCCCGTCATCACCCGCATGGAGTTCAAGCACCAATGGGAAGACCCCGGCGCGGACGCTGCCTCGAACCCCTACGACGCCGTCTTGAAGGGCTACGTGAGCCGCAAACGCGACGAGACCGTGGCCTTCCTCAACCAGCGGGACTTCTCTGCCAGCGTGATGAACGAGGGGGCGCAGAGGAGGGAGAGGCTGGACAGCGATATGAGGATACTAGAGGGACTGCCCCGAGCTCCCCCCAGCCGGGGAAGAGCCAGGCCAACTCCCGCGGCCAAGGGCAAATCCTCGTAGAGCAGGGCGACGTGGGGAACCCAGGGGGTGCCTCAGGGGAAATAGGAGGCAGGCTACAGTAGAGGCTAGGGTGCTGACTCTCAACCGAATAGGTAGTGGGTTCGGCCCCCCCTTGTGGTAGGCCTCTTTGAGCTGGACAGCTTCTCCTTAATGAGTGCATGACTTCACAGGTCACTTTGGCAAGAGTCGGCCGTAAGATTGTAGTTCAATAATATATCCACCAGACAGTTGATGGATGGGATCAAGGTAAGGGAGTTGAACGGATTGGCCATTCTCTTGCCATTGGGCCTGAAACCAATACATACATTTTTCTCCATGTCCTCATCTTATTTAAAAATAGACTTGGCTTTAAAATGATTTGTCACCTGAACCAGGGTGAAGATAATTGGTGCAGTAAAAATTTTCCATGGACAGAATGATTTGATGAATTATGTATTTATTCATGTTTTCACTCATTCATCTGAGAAATCGTGGATATTTATTTACGTGCCATGGACCGTAATCCAAAACAGATTGATCCGTGCAGAGTTGCGGCAGTGGACACATAATGTGCACACAACTGTAATTCTTGATCTTGGTTATCTGGCAATGGCAGACCACTTCACAACATTGATAGAGATCATAGAGAAAACAAAATATTTAAATGTTTTGTTTTTATTCAACCTTCTACCTAACATGTCCGTTACCAACAAGGTCTTCGTTACATCAGTGCTTATACTTCATGGTAAGGCCCAACAGGGCGTCACCCCTACAGGGGTAACTCAGTCTTAACGTACTTGAAAAGACTAGAAAACTCTTCAGGTTGGAGGGGGTTTTGAAATCACGGGGCCAATAAACACTATATCTTCCCCGTTTGCGCAATTGATTGGTCAATAAAAGGTTGACAGGGTGATTGGAAGATCTGTCAATAACACTGTAGCTGAGAGTATTTTACTTATAACCGTTCCAGTGTAGAACGGTAGACGCTTGGCCATGGGTTTATATGCATGCCCCCTCCCAGCGGTGGTAAAGAGAAAAGGTGTGGTCGTGTGGGACCGGCCGGGGAGATTGAGATCAGTCCTCGATGGAGCGGATGTACCTCTCGTATGCCTTCTCGTCCATGAGAGCGTCCAGCTCAGCAGGGTTATCGATGGACATCTTCATCAGCCAACCTGCAGAGAAATCACAACAAGAAAGTTGTATTGCCGGCTAAGCTTTCACGTTTGCTCTGGTGTAAGGTGGTGGTGTAAAGTGATGGTGGTTTCACAAACATTCATGGGAATGCTGGGACAAAAAGTATGTAAAGCTAAACTAGTATTTTTTTATTATAAAAAGTTCTACAACTTTTTTTTATGTGCTTGTGTGATCTACTGTAATAATAAATGTTCCTGCTTTTTACCGAAGTGTAAAGCTGAATTCCAACTTAAGTTATTGTCTTGATGCAACTTCTTTAAAAATCAAAAGTTACATTTTGTAAAGCACAGAATTGTGGAAGTAAAGGTTTTAATGATTCTGTGTCCTAAAAGATCAGAAACTTTAATACTTTACCACAAATTATACTTTGCCCTGTGTTGTTCTGGCAAGTGAAAGTGCCTTCTCTTACCATCTGTGTAGCAGGACTTGTTGACCAGACCGGGCTTATCAGCCAGCAGAGTGTTTATCTCCACAACTTCTCCGGTGAGCGGAGAGTACAGCTCACTGGCAGCTTTCACACTCTCAAGGGCACCAAACTCATCTGAGGAAAAAGATAAAGCGGTTACAAACTGCAGGTCTTAGTTTGACGTTAGGTGACGCTATTCTGTCAACAATTAATTACAATTACAATTGTAATTGTAATTCTAACAATTAAGCCCTATCACATGCGAGGAAGTGCCGTTATACTGGATATCAGCACGGCTGTGGTTCTGTCGTAGTTATGAGGCCGCAGGGCGAGTACCAAAGTCGATGAAATGCCTCTTGTACAATCAATATTACTAGGTCGGAACTAACTGTTAAACTGTAAAAAAAACTAAAACAATATCCCACATCAAAACATTGCATCGGGTTACAAAGCATGAACAATTACCACGTTGTCCACTTTACTTAAATGGGAATTTGAGAATGACGCCACTCATGAAATTAACATTTGACATGACAGCACGAATTGTTTATTACCATGTTACTAGGAGATCGATAACATGTCATATGAGTACAACTTGTATTAAATTATCAATCGCCCTCTAATGACTTCTTCCCACCTTGTTGAGCCAGCTTTGCGCCGACCTCGGGAAGTCCACAGTAAACCACATCTCCGAGAGCCTCCTGAAAATGCAACAACATAGTCATCGTCTCCTGTGTGTGTGTGTGTGTGTGTGTGTGTGTGTGTGTGTGTGTGTGTGTGTGTGTGTGTGTGTGTGTGTGTGTGTGTGTGGTGTTGCAAAGGGATGTATTGAAGAACAGTACCTGGGCAAAGTTACTGATTCCGACGGTTCCTACTCCACTCTCTTCTACTCTGATCCATTCGTGCTTGTCTGTGAATTTCAGCGCTGAGGGATAACATTACGTCAGCTTACAAAATCACAAACTCGGATTTGATTTTAATGTATATTGTTCAGACAATGTACAATGCATTTTAGAGATACCGCTCCCGGGAGATAAGAAGTCAACTATCCGTCCCGCAGCGGTGACTCCACTGTCATTTCCCTTAGCTAGTTCTGCTACATGAGTAGCTTTTTGGCAATGAGGTCCCGTTCAAATACCTGCAGAGAGCCGACTGGATGTGGTGAGAGCACGTTGAAAAGACGATATAGATGTAAGGAGTCGTGGATTGTGTTGGACCGAAGGTGCAATCGAAGGTAAGACGGATAAAAAGTTGGAAGACAGGCAGCGAAGGACCCCACGCGCAGCCATTTTTTTTGGTCTCGGTGTGATGACGAAGCCAACAACAACGTGTCGCTTAGAATGTGTCATAGCTCCTTGCTGGGGGCGCTTGTTTTTTTGAAACGATATGTTGTAATGGGCGGCTAGGATTCGATGTTACGCTTGCTGCAAGCTTTCTGTACGCCGCTTTCTGTACGCCCGCCTTGCGCCATAAACCCCTGACCGTCATCAAACGTCCAACCAAAACAAGATTAGAATCCTGTATGAAACTCTAAAAAAATGTGTATTACATTATTTCATCATTTAACTATTACAAAAAGATATGCAAGGACGTCAGGCAGTTTCTGTTCTGCAAACACTTACGGGGAAGACGAATTATACCTCTTTTGTGTTGTCTCAATATTTTCTTATTTTTTAAAAGCAGGCCTATGTCGCCACCGCGTGGTAGAGAGAGAGCTTGTGGCGGGCAGTTGATAACAATGGACAAAATTTTGGGTTATCGTCGCATCGTTATATGTCGCTATGTAAGTCCGTGTGTATGAAAAGTTGTAGGTCTCTTTGGATAATGGGGTCTGCTAAATGCCATCAAATCTATATGTAAATGCGGCGTGGTGGTCGCTCGCTTAGGAATTAGCAGATACATTTTTTCTCCCAGGTTTTCTTATACTCACTGCCCTCCAGCTCAAGGTGCCTATCCTCTTTCTTATTAACAATGGAGCCATCTGTCAGATACTATACCAGGGACGTCTGGTCATGGAAAAGATGTAATTTTAACCATACATTTCATTGATCCTTTATGGAGTCTATAAAATATTTGTTTCTTAACGCACCTAAAGAATAACCGTGCCACACTTGTGGTTATGCTCATTCTCACTTCAGCTAGTTTAAATCATTTATTTAGTAACAATTTATTCATAGAAAAACAACAGAATACATGAAGAAGGCAACAACCTCACACCTGGGATTTCTTATATTGCTCAAAATTGCATTAGCAAATAAAATGGCATGGTTCTGAAATGTCGAAGAGATAAAAACTAAATTCAGTTATGTGTTTTACACAAAACATTGGATTTGTCTTGTTCAGGGTTCACAAAAACCAAGCTGAGGAACAAACAGAGTGAGCTCCGTTCACCTGGGCTAAAAGCTACGAACATAAATAACACATCATTTTGGCTTTTATAATACAAAGCGTCGAGAGTCCATCCAGTGTCCATTTTGTCGTCATTTGATTCTTAAGATGAAAAATAAAACAATTCAAATAAAACAATGTTTTAACCATAACAACACCAACATCAACAACAACAGAAGGTTCAAAAGAGATACTAGGGAAGAACTGGAAGCTAAAAAGGAGAACCCTGTGTGTTTAATGGATGACCAATCCCCCACCCCCATTCACCCCCTCCCTTCCTTGGGATCAGTCCACACTGGATTCATGGTAACACTTTGCGAGTGGCTTGTAACAGGTCATGTGTCTCTGTATTTCACTTTCCCGCCTGTAGGTGGTGGTGTTGCGTTCTGGATGGGTGGGAGACACTGATAGGTTGGTAGCCGGCAGGCAGACAGAGGGGTCTTCTTGAAAAGTCTGTAAAGTTCTCTCTCTACGCCTCTCTCTCCCTCAGCGGCTTGGAGGGAGAGAACCAGGAAGTGGTTTCACAGGCAAGAGGTCAGCTGACCATCAATGTGCAACCGACAACAAACACTCTCTCTCTCGCGCACACACACACACACACACACACACACACACACACACACACACACTCACACACACTCTAGGTGGTCCGTTCCTCTCCGTCCGTCTCCTGCTTGGTTCTCCTCAGGTTGCTTTTCATCTTCACAAACTCAGGGGTGTTCTCCTGCTCCTCCTCGTTCTTCTGCTGATCGAGGTCCAGCTACAAGGAGGCAGACCAGGGATCAGCACCACGTCGTGGCAATGTTACAGCAGCGTTGGGCGTGCGTGTGTGTTATCGTGTGCGTGTGTGTGTGTGCGTGCGTACCTGTTCTAACTTCTGCTGCCTCTTCATCAGCTCTATCTCCAGGTCGCTCTTCTTCTTGTGCGCCTCGTGTTCCTCCTTCTGGGCCTTGAGGACCTGCTCCCTCTTCCTCTTCTCCAGAACCTTCTGCAGCTCTGGTTTGTTCTGCGGCGCCAGCCCCCTATTAGGACGCCGCGGAGGATCCACAAGGTTAGCACGTTATCCCCTTCCCAATGGATGCCACTGTTACAGTACATCCTCGCCTTGATAACACCACACTATACCCTCACCAAGTGCAAGTAATTGTTATACAGAACGATAATAAGATTAACCTTAGTACATCCTTACCAAACTATACTTTCAAGCCATATCTACTGTGAATGTTTCCCTTTTTGCATCACATGATCTTTATCTTGTATCCTTTTGCATCACATGATCTTTATCTTGTATCCTTTTGCATCACATGATCTTTATCTTGGGAAACGAAAAGTGGGAAAAAAATCTCTAAATATCGGTCTCTATTTTTATATTGTAGCACTTAAACGCAGTTGTTTTGCTTATTTGTGAATTTATATGTACTTGATTCTTGCACTTATTTGAGGCATGGCTTCATCGTTGAATGCACTTAATGTATCTCGCTTTGGACAAAAGCGTCTGGTAAATAAATGTAAGGAAACGTAATGCAACGTGAAAACAAAAAGCTCGTAAGGCATGTAGATCCCACTTAAGGTCGCTGTGGGTACAATATGAGAGTAGGAAAAGAGAGAGCGACTGGAAAAGAGAAGGGAATGATTTTGAAAATAAACAACAATAAACAGCATGACGACCATCTCCATGTGTAAATGCTCTATGGAAGGACCGTCCATTCCTCGGTTACCTCACAACCGGTCACCGAAGGACACACTCAATGGTCGTGCCTTCCACGTCCTGCCTAACAACGGACTAAAAAGGTCTCCATTAAGCTTCACGAGTGAACAGAGGGTTACATAACCAAGCACAGTGTTTGTTCGCTCGCAGTGCAAGTGGGGGCTGTTGCACCACTTTGTTTTCTTGAGATTCCGGCTGGTGGGCGACTGTTAACTAGCCCCGGCTGCCAAACACCCAGGGTGTTATGAAAGCGTGAAGAATGTCGGCTCAGAATGTCCTGCCATCCACCGGAGGGGGAGGTCGACCACAGGAACAATACAGCCCAACTAGAGACGGACTTTCCCCTTTTCCCCTCCCTCACTCCCTCGACTGGCATTATTGCATGATCACACACACCCTACACCTCATTCCACGCACACACCAAACCTTCAGTGACTTGTTATCTAATAACCACTGCCTACATGATATGATCTAATAACCACTGCCTACATGATATGCATCAGTGCTGATCCATAATGAACTGCCTCATTCCTCGATCCTGATAGGTTACGGGCTGGGCAACACTCGGCTGTTTACTACGCCCGCACCCTGGGCATGTTTGTGTAGGATGGCTGATCTAACAGCATTGGTAGAGAGAGAGAGAGAGAGAGCTGGAGAGAGAGAGAGAGAGAGCTGAAGAGAGAGCGAGAGAGAGAGGGAGAGAGAGAGAGAGAGAGAGAGAACCTCATTGCGTCTCTGCTGTTATCTTGATTACATAACACTTTTTTTTTCCCTTCCTCCTATCCCTCCCTCCCTCCCTCCCTCCCTCCCCCTGTCTTTTGTTGGCCAGCTCACCTCCATCAGGGTGACTAACGTGCCTGGGAGAGAGGCATGCGCTACACCACGCAGAGCCCCAACCAAACACAGCCACACAGCAGAGACACACAGTGCAGGACACGTTGTGTCCTGCACTGTGTGCATACACTTGTGTACATCCTGTGTACGTCGTGTTTTTATTTTCCCCAAACACCTTGTTGTCATGCGGAGCCAACATCCCCATCTTGTCGATAAGCGATTAAGCT
The DNA here is from genome assembly GCF_949987615.1 of Pollachius pollachius. NCBI lineage: Eukaryota > Metazoa > Chordata > Actinopteri > Gadiformes > Gadidae > Pollachius > Pollachius pollachius. Next base: position 1,455,864 of record NC_136942.1, on the reverse strand, counting down.
CCCTGACAGACAGTGGGACGGACGGACGGATTTACTAACGCCCCTCGGTTTGACCCGATTTAGGGAAAACATCACGCCTGTGATCTAACAGCTGTTTACAGTAGATGTTATGCACGCATGGGTGGGTGCTTGCACATGCGCGCGTGTCTATTTATAGCTCTGACATGGTACAACAGACCACTGTACAGGGAATAGAGGTTATATTACGCAGACTTGATATTGGTGCATAAATGTTATGGCCAGGGAAGGGGTTCGCTATGTACACTGTGCATATGGAAGCTCGGCGTAACAGTGCTACTGAGGCCCTCACACTGAGGTAGATGGGGCAACTGAAGGCATCTGTTTGATGGCAACGCAGTCGGATTTAACGTAGAGAGACAAAGCATAATCTACACTCTGACTTCCTTAAAGACGTTGGCAACCGGATGGGCTTTTGTTCTTCTAAACCAGTCCTGTCTCTTTATGACTGGGCAGGTATAACGTCAGACCCAAGATTATATTGTCAACGCTGTAATGGCTTCCTCTAAGCACTACCGTTCAGGAAAATCCAATTAGGAAAGATCGATAAATACACATCCTGATGCCTTCAGCGGGAAGAACTTTGATTTCCTTCTCATCAAAGAATGTGCGTAAACTTATCAGCTTTCAAGCTGATATCGAGGGGCTATAAATGTTGACGTGATTATCTGCCGCCGAGTTTCTATTAAGGAGTCATTAAAATACCAGTGATAACTAGTGACGTCAGTGATACTCAATTTTCAATAACAATGTTTCGAGGCGGTGTGGTGGTAGTGTGGAGGCCAAAGCAGACAGAACAGACAGACCGTCAGACCGACTGGGAGAGAGAGAGTTGGTTCTTATGTGTGAAAAGCGGGCTACAAAAAGAGTGTGAGTGTTTTTCCAGAGTGTTAGGGATTATCTTCCTCTAGCTGTCTAGACTACACTTCGTTGAGCTGCGCTACTGTTGTGGAATTTAGAAAGCACTTTGGATAGTATAGGAGCTAGTCTGCCACAGAAGCCTTGTTTTTCTGATTCCTATTTCATTTTCAGAACCATGGTCGTGCAACTTTCTTTTTGTACTCCAATGTAAATGCACTGCATTTATACCGCGCTTTTCTAACCATTGGCCACCCAAAGCGCTTTACAATATTGCCTCACATTCACCATTCACGCACACATCCACACACCGACGGCGGAGTCAGCCACGCAGGGCGACAGCCGGCTCGTCGGGAGCTGTCAGGGGGAGGCGTCTCGCTCAAGGACACCACGACACTCCGCTAGGAGGAGCCGGGGATCGAACCAGCAACCCTCAGGTTACCAGCCAACCCGCTCTGCCTCCTGATTTTATGCTCTGAGTGGCCTCAGCCTCACTTGTAAGTTGCTTTGGATAAAAGCTTAATGAATGAATATGAGCAAGTGAGGGTGAGTCAGTGAGGGTGAGTCAGTGTAGGTGGGTGAGTGAGTGAGCGAGCGACAAAGAGAGAGAGAGTGAGAGGGATAAGGAGATAAACATGATTGTGTGAATGTTTGTGAAAGTCTTGGACAGACAGACAGACAGACAGACAGACAGACAGACACAGTCAGTCAGTCAGTCAGTCAGTCAGTCAGTCAGTCAGTCAGTCAGTCAGTCAGACAGACAGACAGACAGACAGACAGACAGACAGACACAGTCAGTCAGTCAGACAGACAGACAGACAGACGGTCCCCCTGACCTCTTCTGGTTCATGAGCAGCTCGCGGTGGAGGTCCTGGTGGTTGCGGGACGTCTTCACGGGGTTGATGAGCTTCTTGGGTCTGATGAGCTCATCACAGTCGCCCTCCAGGTAGTCGGGCTCCGCCATGGCACTTCTCCTCCCCGCGGACAGAGGTGGACCCGGGTCACGCCGATCTGCACGCACACACACACACACACACACACACACACACACACAGCCATCAGGACACCACCCTGGGGTCAGCCTCTGGCCGGATGGATGAAGGATACAGTGCAATGCATAGCGATCTCACTCACACACACACACACACACACACACACACACACACACACACACACACACACACACACACACACACACACACACACACACACACACACTCTAAGGGTTTTACTAAAGACAGCATGTTGTCCTAGGTTTCGCAAATGGATAAAATGTTTGATTGAATTAGTTGCTTTAAATTGCACTTTACAATTTAATCCTAAAAACACCAGAAATATAAAATAAATAGCCTAGAAACAAAAATCTAGTACGCACTCAGAATAAGCCATCCTTAGACTTAAACGTGTGTGCTGTAGTTAAAATAATCTTCTAGAGCACTTCACTATTTTAGTCATTCAGTCATAGTAATTAAACATCTATTTGCACACCATAGCATTTAGGGTAGGCTACAACAAATCAAAACACAAAACTCAAAGTCGGCATCAAACACGCTTCTATTGAGGTTGTTGTTTAACTCACCCTGCAGATGGGGAAAGACGGGGTATCTAAACATAGTCGCCATCTCCTATGTTACTCTATAAATTGTATTTTTGATATATTTTGAATACAGTCCTGAAGATAATACGACAAGAGCTGTGTCCTGACCCAAACAAAAGTCACCAACTGAAGTTGAGCGTTCGGTTTAATCAATAAATAGGTGCATTATCATTTAACAGCCTACCGAATATTATACGCCCCCGAAGTCTCCATCTCCCCGCCCCCATGAGATCCCATTCGCTAAGCTCCCTTCTCCTGATTCTGGAGGACTATTCCCTTTGTCTGGACCATACACCATGACTTTACTACCTTTTCATCACTAATTACAGTGATAAAAAGATGGACATTCATTCTTTAATCGAGGTTTGATATAATTGTATTAACACGGTAATTAAACAAATAAACAAAAACGGGGATTATCACAATTTAATGCGCGCTTTTTACAAAAGCATTAACTTTATTCTATCTTTTTATAGGGTAGCATTCTTTTTGCTAAATATCGAATCAAAAGAATCACCGTGATGAAGAAAAACATCGCGCAGTGTGCATATCAAAACAAACTGGGACAATAACAGTTGCAGTTTATTCAGGACGCCACTAGAGGTCAACATGATTGTGTTCAAGAATTAGTTACATAATACAGACCCCCAGATACAGTACTTCAATATTGTCAACAACGACACGTGTCGGGAAATGTTTATCCAAAACGAATACAACACTAAAATCTTGCATTGATTTAAAGAAACGTATGTAGGCCTCCATAAAAATAAATAAATGGCTTTATGCAGGATATTTGATAAGACACTCTTTTGGATATTTGAGTGTTGATTGGTGGACAGTCTTGTAACTAAGAGGAAGGAGGCAATGAAATGAGCAGCCCTGCTGTTTGCTATCCACACTTCAAACGGAGGCTAACCATTTTAAGGGGAGGGTAAAGGAATTTTAAAGACAAGCAGCGTTGTGAAACTGTGAATTAGCCTCACACATCTGTGGGGATTTACTTGAAAAGCCTAAGGGCACAGGAAGTGACATTGAGAGTTCAAAGGGATGCTCAACCACTAATTGGAGCCTTCCCTATATATGTCCATTTCATTGGCTGGTTGACATCTTTCCAATTAAGTTTCCACCATTAACAACCCAGAGCACGAAAGAAAAAAAGGAAAAGAAAAATACAGTGGCCCCATTTTCCTAATCAGAGCTATGTGCGTCTCCATGGGAACAGACTTGGACATTTAGGAATGTCCTAATATCTGGATGTTCACTCATAATTCGCAAAGGGAATTCCTGGAAAGAGTGAAAAAGAGAAGAACAAAAAAGTGGGTCAAAAGAGAGAGAGTGCAAGAGAGAATATAGTGTTTGAATAGAACAGTGACCCTCTCTCTCTTTCCCTCTCATGACCCGTGTGTGACTGTGATCTCACATCCTGTTTGGTGTCACACTTTCTCAGCGGCGTGTTCGGAAGGTCAGATGTCTAATCAGTCATCCTTAGAAAACAAACTACAGGAAGGTGTTTAAATTGGCTCTTCAGGAAACACAGCATCAATCCCAACCAGAGAGGAAACCTCAACCCTTCACACAAATAAAGCAGTTTTAATTAATGTGGGATGGCTGCTCTTTAAGCCACCGCTTATTTCAAAACACAAGGAGCCTGAAGAGAAGATAAGATAACTAATGCCAACGCTTAATCAATATCTGGTGTTTCTATCATCCATTTTTGACTGTAGTGGTTTTCTTGTGCTTTATCTCAAACCCCCTTTTCAAACGATCTCCAATAATTATTTCACTGTGATAATATAAGATATTACTACATGTTTAAAGGGGGTTAAGAGTCCTTGTAGTCTCTTCTATAAATGTTCCGGAAAATGTATTGCACGTGTGAATGGGAACAGGGATTGATATTACAGGAAATCTGCAACGGGAATTTACCTGCTCAAGACCTATTAACAATTCTGGATCCCCGCCATTGCACAAGATGGAAATGTTCCACAACGTAGCTGCATGTGTGGATAGACAAAATCACTAACGGTGCCTGACAGGTTATCCCAGTAATTTAGCGGGCACTCTGTGCATAAGAGGCTCTAGAATCCACGTGGATGAGAGTAGTGCTCAGGACCGGAGGTTCCTGGTACCCGAAGATAAGGAAGATTATGAAGGAATAAGGGAAGTCCTGTATAATCAGATGGTCGTCGTCATGGTTACAGAGGACGAGGACTAAGAGCTAAGAGGTTGGGAGGGAGAGGAGCTAGTGGCTGGCTTCATATATCAGGCCCGGCGGGACCCAAAACAAAGAACATGAAAACAAACACAAGCCTGACATCGCCTCACCAAGTCCCTTTGGGAGGGGGGGGGGGGCTGTCATCGGAGGCCTGTCATTGGCTCTTGAGTCTTGTGCAAGAGTGACACCCCGATGACACCCCTGGAGTCCAGCACTGGGGAGGCATTACGATGTTGGAATGTTCCAGACCCACAAATCACAAACACTTGCTCTACTCCGCCAAGTCGGTTCCCTCACACTCACAGATGGGAGGGACGCACCCAGGGGGGAATGGCATCATTAATGGCCCTGAAGCAACCCCCCCCACACCCTACTTTCTCTCTCCCACTCCCTGCTGGTCTCTCTTTCTGTCTTTGTCTCTCCCCCAGGACTCTCTCTGCTCTCCATTTGCGATGTCAAAGCAAAAACAGTAATAAGGACGAAACGAAACACAGCTGTAATAATATAATAGAACAATGTGTAACGTTGTAACCTCTGTTGGCATGACTTTGCTCAGTTTTAAACGTTGTGTACTGGTAAACCAGCTCTAGATAAGGGGAAGTGTTGCCTTCCACACAGTGGCAATACAATGTGCTTCTCAAAAGCAAGAGGATAGTAGGTGATAGGCATCAAGGAAATAAAAGCATGCAAACTTGAAACTGGTCCTACTAAGTTCTGTTTAGTTCTGACGGTTTTTTATCGGATAAAAAAAGCCTGCTGTGAAGAACTTTTAGATTCCCAACCGGCTGTTTCCCAAGTGCACATGAACGGTCGCTGTCGGGAACACGCGTAATTAAAATCACTGGTGAGCGGCTCGTTATCACCAGGAGAGTGAACGCGCCTTTATTAACAACACACGGATTGAGGTGGGGTCTTAAGTGACAGCTGTGGTGGGACAGGGGGGAGGAGCTTAGAGCAGAGGAGGCGGGCCTTCCGGTAACAATGAGCTCATGCGGCCCCGTATATCACTACATTTTTACATGCCCCTCGATAAAATCACATCAATCTTTCAGAAGTCGGTCACACACACACACACACACACACACACACACACACACACAAACACAGACACACACACACACACACACACACACACACACAGCCCACTACACCAACAAGGTTTGCATGGTGTTCCATTTGCCCCGGTAAGGGCTAGCATGTGCATTAGCAGATGACTTAGAAAGCTCGCAGCTATAGGAAGAGGTCGAGTATAAACCATTCTCGATTTGTACAAAGGCTTCACGTCATTAGAAAACCACTATACCAGATGTGGCGTCCACCTTAGCATTTATCTTGCTCATATCAACAGCGTGTAACGACAGAGCAGGAAGTCAGCGAACGGTTCTGTGAGAACAAGCTTGTTTCCATGGGGTGGTGGAGTCTGGGGGCCCCGTCCCATCCACCCTGAGAGTCCCATCCACACAAGAGGGCAGTGCGGGGGTGTGGGAAGTCAGAACAGCCGGGCTTCATTAAACTACAGTGGGAATATTCATGACACACACACACACACACACACACACACACAGAGCATTGGAGAAACATAGTACGACATGTACTATGTTCTAGACATCATAGGGACACACACTCCATTAGGCTTTAGATATGTATTGTCTGCAAGGAAGAGGGATCAGCCCAATGTTCACAGCAGTGTGCGCGTGCGTGCGCGTGTGTGTGTGTGTAAAGAAAGATTTGAACTGAAGGCTCTTCAGGGAGCTAAACAGAGAAGTTTCATAGCACAGTACCTTGTTACAGAAATAAAAATCCTTGTTTAGACAAGCAGCAATAAAACACAACTCACAAAGCGTATGTGCACACACAGAGACAGAGAGACAGAGAGAGCGAGAGAGAGAGAGAGAGAGAGAGAGAGAGAGACCCCCTCACCATGTCATGAGTCATAAATGAACAGTATCCAGGGCAAATCCTTGATCAGAAATTTGGCCACGGCCAGGATTGCTTCGACTTAATTCAACCCCAATCTCGTATCACTACTTTGCCGGCTGAATCCCAACGTTATCAATTACATTAAAGAGCTCCTGCTCAGAAGCAACACTTTGAACTCTTCAAGAGGAGGTGAAATTACCTTCACTGCAGAAAAAACAGAAAGCTTGCAATCCATTACGCTATTTGGTCCATCCAATGTGCTGGTCCTACTGGAATGGCCCCGAGATATGTTGAAGAGGAACTACACACAACCGCGATGGGAGGATTTGCCTTGCCAAGTGGGAGATGGTCAGTAGAAAATGGAAATTTACTGGGTCAAGTACAAACCTGTTGGCCTGCCAGAGAAAACACCAAATAAACGAACACCCAGGCACTTCACACAAGCCTCCAGTTCCATGAGCTCACACAGCTTGGTAGAATCAAACAAGGGAATGTTCCTGCAGTTTATTGTACAGCTCTCCATGCCCATCGGCAAGAACTTGCTTATTTTGTTGTTGTGTGCGTGTAAAGACAAGCCTCTCGCCTACTAAAAGAACTTATTGTAATGTGAATGTGACGACACCCACACATACTGCTGCCCTGACGGTTGGCGATCATGACTTTATAGGGCAAAAGTCCCTGCAACTGTAAAACACTTGTTCCTGTTTAGGCTTGTTGACGCGGGGCCCCAGGGGGACACAGATCACAGGATGAATAGGAGGGGCCGGGGCCCGTCTCACACAGCGCTTGAGTCACGCTGTGGGAATGCGATGAGGCTGCACTTATTACACTGGAGGCTTAAAGGCCGACCTCACCGAGTGGCATAAACAGACATGCACCGTGGCTGGTCCGGCCGAGCCGTGCTGTATTCCCACACAGTATATCTATAGGCTGGTATGAGTGACAACAGCGTGTGCGTGCGCGTGCGTGTGTGTCTATACACCTGTCTTTAAAGTAAAAAGTTCTAATTAAAATCCTTCAACCTCAGCAATTTATCTGCCAACTGTTTGCGCAGAGGGGCAGGTGAGCTGTGTGCGTGTGTGCTGTGTGAGTGTCTGTGTGTGTGTGTGTGTGTGTGTGTGTGTGTGTGTGTGTGTGTGTGTGTGTGTGTGTGTGTGTGTGTGTGTGTGTGTGTGTGTGTGTGTGTGTGTGTGGTGTGTGCAGACACACAAACATGCTGGTCAGTGAGCTTTGCTTTTGCTTCTCTACAACTGTCAGTGACACATGGTCACATTTGGTACAACACAAACACGTGTTCAAATCCCACGTATGCGCACACACACACACACGTACAGAACGATAAACTCAGACTCTTGCCTAAATGTTCTCGTTCTTACGCTGCTCTTTCCGGCTGACGATATCGTCGACATTAAACTAACAAAGACACGAGAAGCTTGGGTCTCGGTCGACTGTGTGAAGTCGTAAAACGTGGTCTTTGTTTTCGCCTCTTGCTGTCTGCTCCACTTCCACATTCTGTGCTTTGAGAGCTACATCCCAAACCTGCTGCTTCCCCTCAGAGCCCCACGGACACGCCCCTCTCCCCCGCTCACTGGCCCAACCCGGCAGCAACCGCTCTCCTCATTGGTCGGGAGGCACATCGGGGTGGATTAGGGTGGGTCTTCTTTGTTTATATGCTGCTGCTCCAAACCCCAACAACTGTTACCGCTAGCAACCGGCGACCCCGCTGTTCGAGACGGACAGCCGCCCCGTCTGTGCGCACACAGACGGGGCTCAAAGTCTTCAGTGTTTTTGCCAATTATTCCATAACTCCCAGACAGAATTATTCATGCACATACTCAGGCATTTCTAAGAATACCCCCCTAAAAGGGGACGGTTCAAAATGATAGGGTTCCATGGCCGTATGAATGTGTGTGTGGGTAGTCATTATAACTACGTATTATGGAACTCCAGCTGACCTCAGAAAAGAGAGAGGAGGGACGCGGCTCGCCTGTGTCCGTGCGTGTTGCCACTCTGTATAGAGACTATATCATGTGTCTTGGTTCAGACTCGCAGTGCTTAATCCGATTCATACTGCTCAGACCCCGCCATCCCACTTTACTTCAAGCTAACGAGCCTTGTGAAGAGGGAGAGATGTGTGTGCGTGTGTGTGTACGTGCGCGTGCACGTGCATGTGTCAGTCCCTGCCTACCCCATGCTGCTGCCAGCCCAGTAATGGTACTTTATTGTGATTGAAGTTCTTGAATAATTGCAAGAAAATCAATGGAACTGCTCAGAGAGATGTATAGTGCGGTGATGGAACAATCTCACGCTTTGGTTCTTTATACATTTAGTAGAAATCATTTTTGGCCCAATCGCTCCTCATTTGTCTACATTTAAAAGGCGAGTGCAATATAAACACACGTATCAAAATAATCCTCTGACGTGAGTCAATGCTAAAGCTTCTGTTCTCTGCTGACGTTTTTGACGGACAGGATTTGTTTAATGTTAACCCAGCGGTTGCCCTGGTATTTTCTGAGAGAGCTTCTGTGTGACTGCCAATACAACCCCCAGCAAGCTGTTTTACTGACTCATAAACATCTACAGTTTGTCATGCTAGACCACCGTTATGAACTTTGTATCATGTATGTTAATACAAAACTAGGTTGTCCTATTTAGATGTAAACCGCCACTTAACCTGCACAAAAGATAAAGAGATTGGCTCTGTATAAAGTGGGGTCATGGACACAAACACACCATGTGGGTCTGGCTTAGTGTGGGGTATTTTGCTGAGTAAGAACCCCGGTTTAAACCACTCTCTGAGAGAGAGAGAGCGAGAGACAGAGAGAGAGAGAGAGACGCGCACACACACACACACACACACACACACACACACACACACACACACAGAGACACACACACAGACAGAGAGAGAGACACACATGGACAGAGACAGAGACAGAGAGAGAGAGAGAACAGCGTGGAATGTTTCACGTTTAGTTTCTGTTGTATCTATATTTTAAACTTAAAACATGGCTGATTGCACGGCCGTACAATCACAAATGTCCTCTTAGGGTGACAGAATGTGTCCCTTCAGTGAAATGGAGACAGTAGAGTTGGAAGTAACAGAAGGGGGGAGGAGTTCAAAGATCAGAAAACAGATGTATATCGTTTAGCCAACGCCGCTCGAAATGAATAGCACATGTGCAGGGCATGTCCCCTTTCCCAAAACACCCACAGCCACACAATACTAGAGTAAAGCTAAAGTTTGCGTGACACACACACACACACACACACACACACACACACACACACACACACACACACACACACACTATTTGAATAGGCTGTTAACTTATTCATGTTATCTGTCATCTAAATCCTCATCAGACTGGATTTAAAAATCAGCAGTTAAAAATGTACTTTACTCAATAAAAACATAAAAAAAGCTATACCGAATCAACGGGCAAGATTTGTATAAACTTGCTCTGCAGAACCATTGACAGCGGATGTCTGTTCTGAGTGAAGCAAGTCGAAATATTGCGCCATAAAGGCTTCTATTGACAAAGCTGAGACACACGCATTAGGTTCAACAATAACCTGAAGACCAACCTACGAGTCACACATTGAACGTTAGGTTCGGGGTCGGAAAGATATATTGTGTACACTCTGTGAAGTTGTCACTTATCAGAACCAACGAAAGACACACAAACTTAGACAACACACGTTATAAATATGTGTATGTCACAGAGTTGGCTTTTATAATCTTTTTTTTAAATGCATAGGCCTTTAATCGGTTATGTTGCCAAAATAACATGTCTGTCATCATGTTACACACATCTTTGGTAATCCATAAGGGGCGCAAATGTAACCAGTTTTTAAATGTGTTTTAAATGTGAGAGAGAAAAATATATCTTATCATCATCCATCCACAATGAGGTCTTCGGTGAAGATATGTGCTGATATTAGGTCAACAACGCATGGCACCACGGTGCGAACAATCTGTAGTACAATCATCTCAGCCTACTGTCCCGTTGGCGAGGATCGCACTCGAGAACAAAAGGAAACAATGAACCAAGAGTTTCTTTTTTGCAATCTCATTGGTTTTCTTCTTTGTCCGCTTTCTGTCTTTTATGAACGCGGGACCTTGCCATGCCCGTCAGATTTTGACATAATGTACTACACGCGGCCCAGATGGGCTAAAAGCTATTACTGTAAAGCGCGCTGCTTTGTTAGTGCGATCCTGAAACAATCATGCGAAAACACAGCAGACCAGACGCGCACACACCTACCTCAAAGTCGACCCTGGCGAGACTTCCCCAACTCAAGCTCTTGAATGTTTAAAATGACAAGGTGGTTTAGGACACATCAGCGCATCACTCGGTCACTTCTTTAGGTTAAGGTGTGTCTTCGACTTCGCTTTTCTGGCTCTTGGAAACAGTTCAATAGCCAAAGCACACTCTCAGGACCCCTAGTAATGTAAATTAACGCGAAGTGGGCGGGCTCAACTGACGTCACCGGATGGGCCCCTCCCCGTCTTCATATCTTTCATAAGTAGACGGGGAGACCCCTCGCGCTTAGGGGTGGGGTTAGTACAGAGCGCAAAGACTGGGAAGGGTTTTCCTGTAAACAATCCCAGCCAGCCAATAACGCTTTATATAACCCTGCAACTTTCGAAGAACACTAGATATATAAATAATCTGTTAGTTTGCCCGACTGTCTTTCTATCGTTCTCTCTCTCTCGCTCTCTTTAACATACTCATGCACACACACGAACACACACGCACGTGTGTGCGTGCGTGCGCACGCACACACGAACACTGAAATCACCGAAAAAACTCCCAAACAATATTAAACAAGATGTTTTAAGAGGATGTCATCTTTGTATCGGACTGATATCTTATCTTAGAACAGGCTTGTTTTTGCCGTGCAGCTGTTTGTAATAGAGGACTGAGCACATAGCATCCACTCTGATAAAGGTCTAATCTTCTTACTAATGGAAGGTCTTTGCATCCGCTGATCTGCCAACCCCTTATGTTAAATAAGCTCTGGGGAAAGAAGACCTATCTAGTTGTGATATACCAGGCTTACACCATGCCTAGGCTTACATCATTCCTGGTCTCTGGTAGTGATACACTAGGCTTATATATTGGGTCTTTAAGAGTGATATACTAGGCTTATAAACCATTCCTTGTTTCTGGTAGGTATATACTAGACTTATATGCATGGTCTCTAGTAGTAATAAACTAGGCTTATATGCCTGGTCTTTATATGTGATGTACAAGGCTAATACACCATTCCTGGTCTCTAGTAGTGATATTATAGACTTCTCATGCACTCACATGAGATATTATTATTGGAATCACGGTTGTTTCCATGACCATGATCAGGATCTGGCTCCAAACCCCCTCCCCCCGTGGCTTTGACAACCTGTGTTCCTGCACACGCTTTGACACAGCTGGGTTACAGGAAGTGACACGGATACCAAAAGCCAGGTCAGAAGTTGTTCTCGATAATGTCGAATAAGGAGGCTATGAGGGCGGGTCCCGGCGGTAAGACATTCCTGGGTAGCTCCTCATGATTTAGGGTGGGGTGTCAAGGCCGAGTCGGAGTGTTGGATTGAAACAATAGGATGAGTCATGAGTGAGGGGGGGTCACAGAAGACAGGGACAACCCTTCCTCCAGAGACCACCACACTCATCATCACTGCGTGCAGGAAACAGATGCTGTGCTTGGCTCTGTGTGCGTGTGTGTGCGTACGTACGTGTGCGTGTGCGTGTGTGTGAGTGTGTGTGTGTGTGTGTGAGTGTGTGAGAGTGTTTCAGTCAGTGTGGTTTAATTGATTTGCAAATTGGTCTTTCTCTTTCTCCCTTACTTTCTCTCCCTCTCTTAGTCTCTCCTCTCTCTATATATATATATGAGAGTGTGGGAAAAACACTTAACTGTGGCTCAAATACCGCAATACTGAACAAATGTCTTTTCGACTTTCCATTTTGCACACTGTATGTTGAAATAACCCAAAATCATTACCACAAGAGGACCGTTTCCTAACAGTTATTTCGAACCGGGGAAGACACACAGATAGAGAATCTATGTTTCCGTTAACAGTTTCCTGCCGGAGAGTCAAGTTGAAACTGAGGCTTCAAATCCGGCCTGTAAAGCTACAACCCACCCACGCTTATTCTAAAGGTTAATTTTTCTGGGAAATTCCTTTGAAACCAAAAAAAGCTTGTTCAATAGAATGTTAAATTCATTCAATGTTCAGTATTCCTGCTACAATTCAGCATTCATGTTCTAATAGTTTCTAAAAACAACACTTACTGGATAAACATCTATCTAACCCATTAGAGCCCCCCCCCCCCCCCCCCCCCCCCCCCCCCCAAGAAGCTTGTGCTTTCTGTCAGGCCATCACTGTAAATAAGAACTTGTTCTTAATGATCTGCCTGGTTAAATAAAGGTAAAATAAAAAAAAGACGCCGGGATGTAACCATGACATGTTAATAATAGGTTATTACTAGCAAGAATGAAAGCAGGAAACCAGTATTTATTCTGCCAGAAAAACAAGGTTTCAACTCACACGTCCTCTAAGCAGGCCCGCCCACACCTCCACAACCCCTAACCACTGCTGAAGCGGTCCATGCCCCTGTGCAGACCAGCCCTGAAGAACAAGGGCGTATCCCAAGGCACCCCTGTTCCCGTACCACCACATACAGCTCGGCTTGAGGTTGTCTGGGGGGCATGTTGCCCTTTCTGTTGCCTCCTTTCACAAGAGACAGAACGCTATACCCCCTGCATCTCCCATCACAAGAGACCCTCTTCTGCCCTATCACAGGACGGAAGAAGGCTGGAGAGACCCTCTTCTGCCCTATCACAGGACGGATAGGAGGCTTGGGCAACTGCTGTGAATGTAGGGCAGGGGCAGGGTATGTAGGTGTTACTGTTGTCATACCACGGTTTCCCATCAATGAGAGAGTTGCGTGTAACACATACTGTGCACATGTGTTTAACGTGTGTGTGTGTGTGTGTGTGTGTGTGTGTTGCGTACATGTGTGTGCCTTTGGTTCTAAAGGCCTCTTGATTCCCTCCCTTACCATCAGTTGATGTCACCACGGCGACCGCACGGTGTTCCCATCAGGGAGGGCGGGGCACTGAAACAGCTAACTTCTAGCTCGTTGATGTGCTTGTTGACTCCGATGCAGTCATGCGAAGTGTGTTTCCTGACATAGAATTATCAACATAATTGTGTTACCTCCTCTCTTTGCATAATATGCCCATCGGCGCTACATGATTACAGGAAGTAGACACAAATGTTTATCGCAAGACAATTTCTTCCCCAAAGTCGGGTTTTAAAATGAAACCTGGCCGAATGGTAATTGGTTTAGGATTTGGATTCCTGGCACACATGATTAGAAAGACATTTCAAATCATTTTGTGCAATTAAAGTCTGCATAAATAATCCCCCGCCCTGTACAAATGCACACACACACACACACACACGCACGCACGCACGCACGCACGCACGCACGCACGCACGCACGCATGCACACACATTCTTAAAATCTAGGCCTAAAACTTATGGGTGTACAAGCTTAGCAACAGCAGCGCTACGGATGTGTTATCATAGTTCTTGTGTGTATCTCAAAGGTCCACCATGCATGGTTAGTGTGCAGGTCATTGTTTAACCTAATGTGTTCATTTCAAGTTTGTCATTAGAAGCCTTAGGGCGCAATTATTAACTTCAACACTTCCTTCACCTTGAACCGCTGTCAAAGGTTCTTCCGATACTAACATTGTTCCTGGTTTCTTTTTTTAAAACAATCTCAGTACACCATTTTAGTTGACTCAAAGCTACTCCTTTCCTTAAAACAGGGGTGGATGCATTCCTTCCACCACTTGTTTTGTGTTTGCTCAAGTTTGAGCCGCTGCATTCCAAGGAAGGCCTCGACAGGCTGCTGGAGTTGAACCAAGGGCAAATACTACAGTGGTGCCGTAGCACTGTGACACTGTAATGACCCAAAGCTGTTGAGGTCACTTTGGGTCTACGTTGAGTCATGAGTGTACGTTTATGAGAACTTGCTTGTGTTTTGGCTCTGTGCCTGTTTGTGGTTATGTGTGGGTGTCTCTATGTGTTAGTGTGTGTACGTTGATTTGTAGGTGTGTTTCTGCAAACCATTGTGTGTATGTTTGCGTATATATCTGTGTGTGTGTGTGTGTGTGTTTGTGTGTGTGTGTGGTTGTGTCTAAGCAGGTAATCAGTTGATGAGTATACTTGCTGGTTTGTAGGTGTCTGCAGGCTTTTACACATGCGGGGGTGTGTGTGTGGGTCAGAGTCCACACACTGACACCATTGACGCTGAATACAACTGGGCTGTGACTACAGAACAGTCACTGCTCTGTGGTGAGTTGTAGTGGATTCTGATTCAGTGCTATGGCTCCTCTCTCTCCTCTCTCTCCGTGTCTCACTGGCAACGTTGCAGCAAGGAGGGCTGAGCTCATTCAATCTGTTAGAGATGACTCACTCCATAGTGTCCCTCTCCAAACCCACACTTACACACATAGACACACACACACACACACACACACACATGCAATTAAGAGACAAACGCACACACATGCATACGTACGTGCACCTTAGCACAAACACAGATGCACGCACGCACGCACACAAGCACGCACGCACACACACACACACACACACACACACACACACACACACACACACACACACACACACACACACACACACACACACTCAATAACTGACTTTGCTGAGTGACCTCATAAAAGGTCACTCAACTGAAGGGGTTCAGTGCAGCAACACACTCTTGCTTCTCAGGATCCTGTCCAAGTTAGATTTGTATCACCCCATTCTGCTATGAGCTTATGCTATTGTTCACTGTCAATTGTTCTTTTTAGAGGGACGTATCTCAATCGCGAGCAGGTTTCTCATAACCTTGATGCCTATTAAGGAAGCTTGCTTGTTAGCTTCCTATTTTGTGAAAGTGCATCACAAAGTGAGACAGCCTAACCATACATGCAGGTAGCCTCCTGTAAATTCTCATGGGATATCCTACACCTTCAAGGTTATCTATTGAGGATGTTTCAGGCCCCTAAGTTAGAACAGGCCTTCCCTGCTATATTACCGACATTAACAACCTGTTAAGAAAGCTTCCTCATATTTGAGTCACCGTCTTATCACAGATGGGCAATAGAGGCCCACACAGGGGGGTCTCAAGTGGCTAACTATGGGGACTGGCACGCCTACGAACCAATAATAAAACGGAACAAGCTGCACCTGTTTATGCCCTCACTATTACACAGCTGTGATAAAGTCTACTGGAGCTGTCATGTGTTTCTCTTCTAATCCACTGCCAGTCAACCATATATGCTCATTTTAGTCAAACTTTAACCATCATATATATACTGTATATATAAGGGGGAGGTTATTTTCAGTGCAGGAACGTACCTTTTAACGAGTACTGTACTAGTACTGGTACTTGTAAATTCTTTACTCAAGCATAGTAGCTAAAGCACAGTGTCACAGAGTCCCACATAATCTATAGGTGGCAATCTACCTTCTCAACGTCCTAACCAATAACGCATAACCTGTTTAACTGCACATCATTACTCTCACTATAGCTATAAAGTAAATAACACAATGGATTATGTGTGGTAATGCCTGACTAGCCATGAAACCACATACTATGCAGCATCTCTGCAATGTATGAACAAGAGCTCAATGAACTGCCTAACGGAAAAGCCTGCTGTCTGAGCATATTTGTTTGCACGCGGAGAGCGGGTAAATATAATTTCAATAGAATAAGAAGCCGTTGCCAAGGCTGTACTTACTAGTCAAACCACGCAGATTTACTGAGCTCACGCAGACGTTTCACTTAGCCTAATGACTGCCAAGAGGAAGCCCAGCAGATGGCCTCCGCTGGGGGGAACCGGGATAACTCGTCACATAAGAACACGCTGGAACCAGCACTGTCCCAAATGGACTATTGTAACACAGCCACATAAACACTTCAACCTTTACATGGGACGATCTGTGTGTGTATGTGTGTGTGTGTGCGTGTGTATGTGTAAACACAATGTATGTGTGTGTATGTGTACCCAACATGTGGAACCCTAGAGTGCACAACATGGCCGTCATGCGTGATGCCAGTGCACATACACTGAAGTACCATCACCACGGCGACCAACCCATCACGGCCGATTGTAACGGAGTGCGGCACGGAGTGAAGTGTCCGAGAAGTGTATCTACAGAGCGTACAAAACGTGCCAGAAGTGTAAGTCCATAGCAGAACAAACAACAGCCACACAATGGGAAGAATGGGGCGGGCGGAAGCATCCGAATGTCCGCCCGTCCGTCTGTCTGTTGTGTTTGCGTGTGTGAATATGCTGAGCAAGCCGGATGTCCAACCGCACACCACAGGAGAGGAACACAGGCCCACAGCGCGGCCCACTAAAGTCAAGCATCTCTTTTGTGTGTGTGTGTATGTGTGTATGTGTGTGTGTGTATGTGTGTGTGTGTGTGTGTGTGTGCGTGTATATTAAGTTTAACAGAAAAAGAAAGATAAAGGGAGTGAAAGAATGAAAGGGAAAGATCTGTTTTTGCCTAACCATGCTTTCTAATATCTCCTATTCATCAACTAGCAGAAACAATGTGTCCTAGTTCTTGAAAGACGGAAGTATGAGTACAGCGCACAAGATACTCTTCCTCTTATGCTGTTCTCACTGTAGATTTTGTACGTGAATGTGTGTGTAGGTGCAAAAGCAATATATGTACATATATATATATATATATATATATATTGCTATATATAAAGATAGAGACAAAGAGATATAGACAGAGAGAGCCATAAAATAAAGCGGTTTCAAATCATTCTAAACCACTTAAAATGCTTGACAATGGAAAATAGAGTTAAAAACCTTCTCAACAGTTTATTGACCTGACGATGAAAAATAAAGTGTTTTAAAATCCTTCTAAACCATTCAAAATACTTTCAAATGTAATTGGTGCATCCACTATCATGTACTATGAAAAAAACACTTTTCATGTACATTTGGACTAGGGTGAATGTATACATGACACACAAAAGCAGTAGTGTTGCAATATCACAACCAAGCAATAACTCCTTTTCCTGAGGAGGAATGTGCTCCCACTCTGTGATGTCATCACAAAGAGACAGGGAACAAAAGACGGATGGAATGCAGACGGGACAGCCTTGGCTTATCAATGCCAAAGCTTTTTAACAAACACATCCCCGCACACACACACACACACACACACATAAACACACACACACACACACACACACACACACACACACACACACACACACACACACATCCCAGCACACACACACAAACACACACACAACTCATGCACACGCACACACACAAACACACATCCTCGCACAAACACACACACACACACGACTCACACACACGCACTCCCGCATGAGCGTGCACGCACACATACACAAACATACACACACTGTACATGAAGTGGACACTCCCCAATTTACCCATTTATAACTCTCTGCCCCTCCCGATTCTTTGCCCCCTAGACCCATCACCACGGTAACCGCCAGCACTCAGCCTCCACCAGACAAGATGGCAAGGTTGAGATCATCTGGCAAACACACACTTACACTTGTGTCTCCATACACTTGCAAACACACCCACATACACCCCCATATACCCCTCCACACACAACATTCGTATATTGTAGTCCCTGGTCAGATCACCATTAGAACCTGTTCTGCAATCCAACTCTCCAAAAAACAAGCCCATTTTCCACCAGCAGGTCCCCGGACCAGAAAGGGCTTTCCCCTGCCTCTGCCAGACCTTTCCGGGACATCGGTAAGTTGGGGAAAGAGGAAGAGTCACAAAGGACATGCTGGAAGTGGAAGGCATTCCATACCTGATAACCTCCCATCTTCTATTCCCTGAAGCTCCCACCTATCAGCCGCTGCTTCCTGCCACTCTGACTCCCGGTAGGAGGCCTGGGAAAGAGAACAGAAGGTCGTCAGTGAAGGCAAGGTCATCTGAGAATAGAAATTAACTAAAAATATGACGAAAACATGTGGAGCCAAACTGTCCCTGTGTAGTCAGCAGTCCCTGCACCGCTGGTCCGGAGAGGGTTGTGGTATCCAAGGACAATGGGGTTCAGATTCAAGGGCCATCCAATGACGTTCCTTGAAATACTGCATCGTGTCTGTTTTGTGTTGTGTCTGTTTATTGTTTGTTTGCTTGTGTGTAGCCTGACGCCATATAGTACAGACGAATGCTATGATGCTATGTGTTTAGTCACACCGTGTGTGTTTGTGCCTTGATGCTTTCCATATGGTGCAGGTTTTAAGCATGTGTGTTTGTGTTGATGGCTTGAAGGGCTTCAATTGTTATTGTGTGTACGTCTGAAGTTGTTTGTGTGTGTGTATTTCAGTGCGGAAAATACTTTTAGACAACTCCATAAATAGTATTTGCATGTGTATGTGCAGTAGTAGGTGTTAGGCCGTAGGACATGATGTTTGTTTTGCGTTGTGTACAGCAATGCATTCTGGGTGACAGTGGGTTCCGTTTTAGATAAAACCAGATAAACCTGTGAGCAACAAACACATCCGCCGTTTAGAAGGATCAGAGATAAACCCTGACGATGTACACCCTAAACTGAGACACACACACACACGCCTACGTACATACACACAGACACACCGGACACACACACTAGCTTGATGTCTATTGTGATCCATACTATAGGAAAACATCAGCTGGCAGTAATTTAAACGCGGCAGACACAGGCTATTGTATAAGCTGTCCATTGTCCAACCGTAGCTGTCATCGGTGCTGAGGGTTAAGAGGTCAGGGCCTCGGGGGTGATCAGCTGATCACTGCACATGCTCAGTAGGCCCCTTCTGTGTGAGAGTATAGGTCATTCACTCATCTCCTCCTCCTCCTCCTCCTCCTCCTCCTCCTCCTCCCCACACTCTTAGATAACCTTAACCAATGAGATGATCTATCTTGAGTCCCTTCTCCTAGCCATCTGGTATTGGGAAAGAAATGTCCTCCTTGACAAAAAAGGAAAGAAAATCAACCCAAAAAACAAACAAGCCAGATTACCACAAACAAACACCCTGCCGGCGGATGTGTGTCCGGAGGCATGAGTCCAACGGGGAGGTGCACTGATAGATATTGACTTAACATCTCACTGAGGAGTTTTCCAGGACACCATCAGTATCGAACCATGACTGCCTGCGTGGACGAACTCCTCATTCTATTGCATTAGAAAAGGCCTGTTTTCAGTCGGTCTCTGGTTTGCATTTTCAGCTGTTTGGTTGACCTGAAAGTGAAATTACAGTGACGATAATTTCACACATGATTTCGCAAATCATATGTGATATTGTGTGGATTTCAAGACAAAATATATTCCATATGTGTTTCTTATTGACCCAATTTTATCACATTTTTAAACCCTGAATCATCCACAAGCAGCATCCGAGGAGAGATTTTCTTTTGCCTTTCCAAGTGGTCAGCATTAGGAACCGCATTGTTTCTTTAATAACATGGACGCCCTCTGGCACACGTCGCACTTCCTCTATTACCGTGCATTTTCCACCGCTAATCAGCGATATTGATTGGGGGAGGGGGAGAGCCTCGCTGTGTTCCAGCTTTAGTGATGTCACCCTCTCTCGGGGAAGAAAGGCATGGAGCTCAGTAGTTGATCTGAGTCTGGAAAGGCCTGCTTTTTTTTTTTATCAATTATTTAAATGTCTGTGTGCGTTAATTTGCACAATACGCAGGCACGCACACGTGCACAGACAAAGACACGCAAACACAAACACACGCACGCACGCACGCGCGCACACACACACACGCACACACACACACTTGTGGGTGGTAGAATTGGTTTCTAACGCCCCCCTGTGGTGAGTACAACGTCACAAGCCTTAAACCCCAAAATGAAAGTAAAAACATTTGAGCAGATATTTGAATTCAATGAACAGGAAATACAAATACAAAAACGACCCTGTTATATACAGCAAATCATATTCACCATTCTCATTGCAGTTAGCGGGAGACTTAAAGCCATGCTAGACTGCTGTGGGTTCTGCGGGCTTACCCCTGGCTGACGGACGATGATGGAAGGCCTTGGGATGAGTGGGTACCTTGGAGCCAACAGGAGACCCCCACCACCAGGAAGGTCCTCCTCTGAGCTCCAGGAAACAGTGCTGGTCCTTGGGGTCCCGAGGGGCTCCCCTTCCTCGGTCGGTTGCCAGTGAGAGTGTTCTGATCCGCGTCTCTTCAGTGGTCTGTGAGCCGGCCGGGCCGACGTTAAGCTGTCACATCTCAAGTCGCTGAGGCTGTACTCCTCTACCACTGGGCCACCAGCACCACCACCACCACCACCACCACCACCACTAGGGAGGTGGGCCCCCGGCTGGGATTGAACCGGCTCTGCTCCGGCAGGGTCGGGTCCTCCTGGATCAGTTCTGCTGCACCTGGAGGAGGAGCCTTCGGGGCCCGGGGAAGGCCCCTGGTCGCTGGGCACGTCCGACGGATCAGAGCCAAAGCACTGGTTGAGAGCCGAACAAGGCATCCCGTGCATGCTGGCACAATAAGCAGTGAGCAGGAAACACGCCCAGGCTGAGCCTCTTTCTACTGACATGGGTTAGACTGAGCTTCGTCTCAGCGCAGAAAGGCAACATCACTTTTACTCACGTGGGCCTAAAACAAGAGACCGGCTGTCTGGTGTCACTCCCCACCAGTTCAATGTATATTTGGTTGTAGACACTGTAAAAACAGACTCAAAAAGATCTACATTGCATCAGAACACTTGCACCTTGTCCTATCCTTGGAGATTATCTTATTTGTCCATGTCCAAACACGTAATTTCTTCCACTTACGATGAGGATGCCCCTATGTATGTGTCATCTTCAAGATTGTATATATATATGTAATATGTAGATCTGGAGAGAGCAGGATCGGTGGTCCTGTCCTAGGTAGGAAGTAACGGTGGGTTCCGGATGCAGTATTGCCTCAGGTCTTCGGTTAGTAGGTCACTCTCTCTCACTGTCTGTATCTCTGCCTCACGATGACCCAAACGGCTTCAGTCTAATGGGTGTAACTCTCTCTTCTCTGTCTCTCGCTCTCTCTCTGAGTGTATGTGTGGGTATATGTGTGTGTGTGTGTGTCATAGCATAGTGTCTTGTTACATAGACAGGTAGTCCCTGGCCCGGCTGCCGGGTCGTGGACTGCGTGATAAGGGCGTTGGGGGGCAGTCAGACAACAGAGGCAGGACTCCTGTTACAGCTGACTCTGGACCTGCAGCCTGTTTATGACAACCACATATGCGTTGGGGGCCAACGTGACCACGTCTGATCCCAGAGTGGATGTTGGTCGAGGAGATGGTGGAGGTGGTGGTGGTGGTGGTGGTGGGTGATGGGAGCTTGAGCGCCAACGGCTAAGTTCAAATTACAGGTAAAGAGAAGGAAAACCGATAGGCCTTTGATGAGATACAGAGAAAGATTGAGAAGGAGGAGGAGAAAGGGTGGAGAGGGAGGAGGAGAGCCAGAGGAAGACAGAGACACCGAGTAAAAAGGGGAAAGACACGATGAAAGGAGAGATGAGTGGCATCCTCTCTGCTCCTCCTCTAGAATTAGCCGGACAGGAGAAACTGGGGGTCAACTGAGCTTGAATGACTGCTTAAATATTCATGCAACAACAAAAACTAGACGTTTACCAGTCGCACGCCGTGTCTACAGCTGATCTATTTTGCATAAGGCACTGTCATGTCTGGGATAGAACTCATTTTAAGAATTGTATGAATTATACGATTATATGGTATATTTCATATGAAGTTTACTTAAATGTAACCTGTGTACATATTGTCATCGTGTTGAGTAGACTAGGGCAGAATGAGTTACTTTGTGATAAAATATTGTGCATTTGTTTAATCTCTCTTAATCCATTGTGTGGGTTAATGCTCAGCGGCTAAATAGGCGTTCTCCTGCTTAGTTACAAACTGTTGTTTGTGCATCCGGTTGTGGGCTGTGGTCCACAGAAACAAGCTACTCATTAAACTTTTATGACTTCATTTGTTTTGAATTGCAAATACTTCCAGCGTGATAGCACTACAATATATATACGCCTAATGATAAAATACACGCTGTTATCGTTACTTTTTGCTAATTTATGTCATGTTCACAGGATCAAAACGTGTCTCATACAAAATAGCTGCCCAGGTCATCATAGGACGAATATATGAGGATTGTTTAAATTATATATTTGAAAAGAGACTACATGGATGCAGTCAGTTCATATCATTATTACCTTAATATATATAAAGTACATTAATTGACCATACAAAACGCTGGGCTGAACCACACAGTCATTGGGTTCAACCATATATACATTTCTATGGGAGGAAAATTCATATTTTAAGTGGAACGTGGCTGCCATCTTGTGGTTAATGGTAGTTCGTACAGCTGAGGAGATTTAAGGCTAATAATACCTAGCAGCTAGAATATAGCTACATTTATATTCTACAGAACGCAGGTCATGGAGACTCTGTCAGCAATAAACCATTGAATTGTCCTTGCAACTATGAGAGCCTAACCATTCATCGTTTCAAAAGGGAATGCTATTTTTTGCGGTGCGCGGTACAACACAATAAAACGAATAATGACTACAGCCTATATAAACAACAGCCTATGACGCAGCACCGCTTTGCATTATGTCACATTAGGCCTATTTTTATTTTATTTCTAAAGGATAGGCAGACAAACATCTTTGGCTCCAGGCCAACGTCATCAGCGCGTCAGAGCCGGTGGACAAGTGCTCGAGCACACAGCCAGTGGAAGCTCAGGTGCAGAGCTTTACCGTCCGCATCGTGCCATATACGCACGACCACGACGGATGTCTACAATAGCAAAATAATATAGTTAAATGGCTACCACAACTGTGTGTGCATAGGCTAAAAACAGTTTTTTTTTTCCGCCGATGATCAACAATGCAGTCTCCGGTTTGGTTTGTCGCTCATTGCGCTCTCATCTTCTGCCAGGTCCGACACACCGAGGGGAAGAATGGACCGCGTCCGTGCAGTGAGGTGAGAGACGCACATTGGTATTTTTTGTCTTAAAACAGGTGTACGTTTATTGAATGATCGTTGAAAAATGGGCAACTACAAACTGCATGGGAAGCCATAGGCAGCCGACGAGTTGCTAATCTAGTGACCATATCAAATGCGATTAAGATGACACGCTTCCGGGATGGAGACCCCTTGTTATTAAAATTTAAAATAGCGTCCAATTAAATGTACTGGACTCCATATGAAGACATTGCCGTTTTTCGGACCAATTCCCACGAACTGCGTTTTTATTTTCCACATAAATATAGAGCCTACAGCAACATGTTGGGAGCATCTTAACAGACAAAGTTTTAAGCCTCCCGTTTGGCACTGGCTTGTTACTGTTGAGCAAACGGGTCTGTGTTATCAGTTTCCTGCATGATCTTGCCTTTTCCTTCCCCGTGCCCCTCTTAGCCAATCTGGCAGCGCGCTCACTCACTCCATCTCTTTCTCACACACACACACACACACACACACACACACACACACACACACACACACACACACACACACACACACACACACACACACACACACACACACACACACACACAGGATGAATGTGATTCTTCCCAACCTCAACCTGGCACACCACCGGTTTGTAATGTCGAGTAAGTGAATAAGCCCAGCAGTTTCCAGCATAACACAGATGGGTGTTAATTAGAATGGATTGGATACATCATATCGTATCATATAAGACAGTGGTTGTACCGTCACAATCTAGTTGTTCTTATGAAGTGCGTCACTAGAACTACACCAGTTATTATAAGGCCTGATAATAACAACAATACAATTAGATAAAATATAAGAATGAAGATCCAATCCAACAGTCTTTATGCATCGTTCAAAGAAAATGAAACCCCAGAGAGTGTGCGTGCAGACAAGTGATTCATGTTGTTAAGATCGGCCTCATGTTGTGCTGCTGAGTTGCAGCCAACGACTGTGGACATAGAGGGCAGGACCATGGATTACACATAGTACACTTCTACTCTAACCTCGCCTCAGTAAATGTACCATGGTTGCCTAATGGGGCCTTCTGCTGGCGCTCTCTGTGTGGAAGAGAAGTCTCCGTGACCGGCTGCACCTAGGAGTGTGCTGGCGTTGATATCTCCGAGCCCGGTCCTGATGGACCAGGCGCTGGCGTTCTTTTGTACAACCTGTGAAACGGTTGACAAGTCTCTTGGTGATGTTTGTGTACGATTTTGTGGGTGTCCTGTTTCGTTCCCATTCAACAGTCCAAACACACGTCGTCGTGAATGCTGTTTGGCAGACGAATCCCACGAAAACACTCCACGCACACCTGGCAGCCACTCTCCCTATCGCCATGGAGACGGAATGTTGTGTACCCACCCACTGCTAAAGGGGCTCTGTAGTTGCATAGATAAGGCTTTTATTTAGTGTGTGTGTGTGGTAATATACACACTGAAATTGCTCAAGTCTCATTTTGATTATCGAGTAATCGTTGAAGTAATTTAGTAATTATAAATACAGATTTTCTGCATACACAATACTTCAGAAATCGAACTAGAGGGTGCATGGATCTTCATGAAATAACAAGAATAATTCAAGCTTTTCTTGTCGGATAAAGAAAGCAAATTGAAGTCCTCACTATTCACTTTTTTAACTTGTGATGTTTTTTTTATTCCATTTTATAGACTAAATGATTCATCATGGCAAAAGTGATCGTTAGATCAATCACCCAATATGATTAGTTAATGATTGGTAATAATGGTTACCAATAATTGTTAGTTGCATCAAAGGTCCCTAACAGTGACGGCCCCTTACTGGGTGACTAACGTGTGATTCTCTGGCACCCAGAGAACGATGACTCGAGCAAGTGGAGTCCTAACGCCACCTCTCGCCTACGTCGGCTCTTTATAATTGTCAGAAACTAACCGACTGGAATGCGTGCGTGCGTGCGTGCGTGCGTGCGTGTGTGTGTGTGTGTGTGTGTGTGTGTGTGTGTGTGTGTGTTGCAGGCCGACTACTACTACGAGTACACAGAGTGCGACAGTACAGGGTCCCGATGGCGGGTTGCCATCCCTCACAGTCCCGGCGCCTGCGACGGCCTGCCAGAGCCAGTGAAGGGCACAGAATGCAGTAAGTGTGTAGTGTTTGTGTGTACACTTGCATGTCGACTCACACCTTCCTATCGCTGGAATGTCCGACCGCCACAACCTGATTCGTCCCGGTTTGGCTCTCCTCCAGCCTATCACAGAGCAAAGCTCCCCGGGCCAACGACCTCCCAGCAAAACACTGTCAGTGGAACACGCTCCTCTGGCTTTTCTCAAGTCTAATCTAGTGTCCTGCTTTGTATTCTCCGGTCGAATGGAGATCAACTGATCTCCGTCCCCGGCACATGCAGCAATACTATACAGGAGACAGACGACATGGCCAAGTACATTAGTAAATGATTCTACCAATTATTGTTTTGAACTTTAACTTCTTTTAACTTGTTATTAACAAGTTCAGTGTGCGATTTTTTTTTTTAATGTGTTTAATTTTATGTAGGAGGGAGCGTCTCTTCAGCGATGTCGGAATATAGAGCTATTTAACACTTATTTTAACAACTATCCCTTGCAGTGCCTTTTTAACCTGTTCTTGAATTTAGTTGTTTATCCAGATAATTCCACTACACTATGTTGCATTTGGAAAATAAGGCAAAACTTGATTGATTGTACATGTACATTTTTTGATTTTTAAATGTACATTTAATAAGCATTGGCATGGTTATTCAGTGCTTGTGTAAGGCAGTATTTACTAACCATTGCAAAAGGCTGATAAAATATTGAATACGTCATTTTGGTGGATTTTATCTCAGTTTTAGGAGCAGCAAAGATATATGTAGGTACAGTCGTAAGCCTCTATCTGTTCCTGACAAATACCTTGGCGCTTGAAATGCCTTAACAGTTTCCCTGTGGAACCAGACTTTCTGCAAAAACAGACAGTCTGCCTTATCTGAGAGCATTGTCTACCTTTTTTGTGCACCTAAATCAAATGACATAACATGTGAAGCTTTTGTTTCACCTTTGAGGCATTCCTTTCCATTTCCTTCCTGTTTATGTATAAGGGAGACTCAATCTGTCACTTCTTTAAACTAGAGCACTCTACCGGAACCGGTTTCCTCAGCACTAGTTAAAGACACTAAACTCAACAGACTGAAGGCTTACTGCCGATGACTGTGCACTTTCCCTGATTCGTCCTACAAACCATGCCCGGGTACTTTCCCCCACAGAGTCCCTGTATGTTTTCCTACCTACACAGCACATTACAGTAAAGTCAATGGGGGCCTGACAATGGATGCGGTGGGCTTTGAGATTGCATCTCATGTCAAACTCTGAAAATTAGCTAATGAGCTGGAGAAAGTTTCCATTTTCATTTCACGGTGCACTACCTCACTAGAGAATGAGGACATCACGAAATATGTCCAAATGATGATGTGCCTGTGTTCACTGTGAGGGGAGACACGTACACACAGACGCACTCACACACACCACACACACACACACACACACACACACACACACACACACACACACACACACACACACACACACACACACACACACACACACACACACACACACACACACACACACACACAGAGCAACACACACACACAGAGCAACACACACACACGTGCACACAGAGCCACACACACACACACGTGCACACAGAGCCACACACACACACACTCAAAGAGCCACACTCACAGAGCCACACTCACAGAGCCACACTCACAGAGCCACACACACGTGCACACAGAGCCACCCAATCCTGTCGGACTGACTGACTGAGCACAAGACATTCAGATCTCTTCTTTGACAGCCAACGGATCATATTACGCTTCCTTGTTGCATACCCAGAACACCTGGTATCCGTCATGTATTTCCTCCTCCCTTCTCTCTCGCGACCTGACTCCTCCCACTGATGCTTGGTCCCGCCCCCAGCGTTCTCCTGCAGGGCGGGGCAGTTCCTGGAGATGTCCGCCCAGGAGTGCACCCAGTGCGCCGCGGGCAGCTTCTCCCTGGGCAGCGGCATCCGCTTCGACCAATGGGAGGCCACGCCCCCGGGGTTCAGCAGCCTGGCCGCGGCGTCCCCCGGCGGCAGCGGCGTGGGCGGAGACGACGCGCTGCTCTGCAACAGGTGAGTCCGGCGGGGAGGAGGTCTCCAGCTGGAGTTGAACCAGGTCGGGCTCATCGAGGTTCAGCGAGAGACCTGGTGACGACAGCAGCAGCACAACTCAATAGGAACATGGAACGAGCAAAAGAAGCATGTCCTCCATCAGCCTCCATCACAACCTTCACTGTTGACTCGTGTTCCGTCAGAGTGACATTCTCCTCCGTGCTGTTTTGAAGCTCATTCCATGATGAAAACTAGATGCACTGCCTTGCTGAACTCCTTAACCTAAAGGGGACATATTGTACCACCAGGTGTGAGTGGGATTAGCCATTAGAAGCTGTTTTGAAAATCGGCCTCTTCTGTCATCACAAGTGGGCGTGTCCACCTAGATGTCTGCTGGATAGGTCAGTCTACCAGCCTACCCAGTGGACCGTAGCAAACGTTGCTCATCTATCAGTCACACAACTAGGTGGAGAAGCCCACTAGTGATGTCAGAAGAGGCAGATTTTAAAAACGGCTGTTTACGGCTAATCACACCTGGTGGTATAATAGGTCACCTTTAGACGAGAGACCTGGTGAAGACGGCAGCAGCGGCAATAGGACACAATTCAACAATCTGTAAACAACACCACGGTAGAGAACACAATTAAAATGGTTCACATGGAACGAGCAAAGAAGCATGTCCTGCATCCGCTTCCATCACAACCTTCACTGTCGACTCGTGTTCTGTCAGAGTGACAATCGCCCTCCGTCCTGTTTTGAAGCTAGATTTCAAAATTAAAACTAGTGTGTGTGTGCGTGTGTGTGCGTGTGCGTGCGTGTGTGTGTTTGGCGCCCCCTACAGTTCGGCCTGGTTCCCTCAGGGCAGCTACATGGAGTCAAACCGAGACGAGTGCACCGTGTCGCTGATCTACGCCGTGCACCTGAAGAAGCAGGGATCCGTCACCTTCGACTACCAGTACCCCGACAAAAACCTGCACTTTGAGTTCTTTGTGAGTTCTTTCCGTGTGACCTATTCACTCGCCTCTCAAGGGCTGGTTATGGTCCCACGTTAACGCAACGCAAGGGGGGCTACGGACCCCTTCCGTCCCTCCTTGCGTCCACCGCAAGGGCCTGACGCACGCCTCCCAAAAATGTAAACCATGCGTCGAGGCGACGCAGCAGCAAGGTCTGTGGTTGGCCCGCTCACTGAAACCCGACGCAGAACCAAACAGGTCCAGGACTGCGTCGAGGCATCTGCATGGTCATTGCCTTGCGTCAACGTGGGACCATAATCGGCCTTTCAGTGCTAGCGTGATGATAGCATGATGCTAACACCCCCGTGTGGTATTTTTTTGTGCAGATCCAGAATGACCAGTGCCAGGAGACGGATCAGACTGGCGTTAAGAAGTTGCTGGAGCTCACCAACAATGGGGATTGGGCTTCGCATTCGGTACTTGTGTGTGTGTGTGCGTGTGTGTGTGTGACTCAGCGTGTCCCTTGCTGGCTGAGGATAGCGGTCTAATGGACTCTCTTCATGGAGGTCTTTGGCGTGCGGCCTAATGAAAGTGGCTTCGGCCGAGGTCGTGTTCCTGCTGTATCATTTTCCCATTTGTCCCTTTTTTCCTTTTTTCAATGCCTCTAAAGTGACATTGGCAAGAAAGGAAGAGCTGAGCTGAAGTCTAACCACGCCACACTGTTTCCCTTTTGAATGTATTGTGCTTCTACCCTTGTGGTTTTCAAGCGTTAAGTCCAGTCTGAATCACAGGTGCTGAGCAATGCCAAGCAGGAGTGTCCCTCCTCGCCTTCCTGTAGCTAACATGAAGCTGTGTGACGAGATCATTTATTTGTAAGCCAACCACCCTCAGACGCACTGTATGTGTGTCGCTCATTAGGCCTGGACAGCCTGACGTTGGTCGGTTTTGTTGAGTCGCTTTAGTCATCCTCACTTGGCAGCCTAAAGAAAATTGGCACAGAAGACTCAAAACTCACCTGTTCAGAGTTCACCTCGACCCTGCATAGCCACCCAGCCCCTTCCGCCCACCCTTGTATGTTGTACGTCCTGGCACTTAATGTACGCACTTATTGTACGCACTTAATCTACATTGCACTTATTCATAGTACTTAATTGTGTAGCATCTGCAGTAGCTGCTATCACTGCTGTACACGGGGAATGGGTTATTCCCTGTGTTATTGGGTATGGGAATGCGTTATTCCCGATTGTTAGTACTTGCACTTGGTTCTATGAACATCTTTACTGTACCGACAGCGATATATTGTTTCACTTCTTATGACGAATGTACTTGTTGTAAGTCGCTTTTGGATCAAAGCGTCTGCTAAATGCCCTAAATGTAAAGTGTCATCTGAGGACAAACAACCAATGTCCTACAGTGACACCTCTGTGAGAAAAGCTATATCGGATTAGCTTCTGCTCAGGTCGCGTGATCCAGAGGACGGATACTGGTGCTGTATTTGCGAAGTCGACACCTTTTTCAGCAATGTACAGCAGCGTTGATGAATTCAAATAAAACTGATCCTCGAAAGCAGCATTAATAAGAGATTAATTAAGAAATCGGTTTCCTCATGCTGGGGTTTGCTGATTGGCCGACAGATTGTGTTTCAGAGCAGATTTATGTCGGGTTGGTTCCATACTAAAATCGCGAGAAAAAACCGGAGATTAGTTGGCGTGATTTAGGTTGGCTTTGCAAGTATTTCTAAAACAATTGTGTTGTTATTGTCGGCTTGTTGACAAATCTGGCATTAGGGGAAAGATGACTTCAGGACAGCCTCAGTAGGCATTCAGAGTAAATCACTTGGTGCCGTGGGCCATCTGGTATATTTAGACTGCTACACTTCTCGACTTGTTTGACAGACTCTCTCTAGTGGCAACTTCAGGTGCTGGTCCACAAATAGAACCTGCTCCACAATGTGGAGGATAGCAGTCACTCTCTATCTCTAGAGACCATCTTCTGTGTACTGTAAACATGCTAGTGTTGAAGCCTAAGCCTCTTTCCTATGGGCAGATGATAAGATCCCCCGATAAAGAAAATGTCGCTACTCATCTTACCTGAAAATATTTTAAGCTGGAATGACTGGTTGGCTTAAAACCTGTTTACAGCCTAAACAACAATGCAGGATTGCACAACGCCAAAGGTTACTACCAAATGATATATCCTGCTCCATAACTATGCTCCAAATAATTAATTTCAACATTATTTGTATACATTTTTAAGATGACATTTTAAAAATTACTATGGAATATTTTTGTGATCATTTCTAATTTACTTCACAAGAACTGGTTCACTCGAGTACACGTTTGCGCCCCTGACTATAAATAAGAACCCATGTGATCTCCCAGGTGAGCCTCAAATCCGGCAGCAACGTCCTGTACTGGAGAACCGGATCCCTTGTCATGGGCAGCAAGGTGGTGAAGCCCGTTCTACTGAAGAACGTCCAGATCGAAGGTCAGGAAGACACACATACACGCACGCACGCACTCACACACACACACACACTGACTGACTCACTGACTGACTGACTGACTGACTGACTGACTGACTGACTGACTGACTGACTGACTGAGTTTGGTTTTTGCTAACGTCTTCCATTTTAAAATGCCGAGCACACTATAATACTAACTATGGTGTAAAACAGTAGTTAAAAAGGAAACGGTTGTGATTGGCTGTGGATGAAGGGGTACTGGAGGTGGACTGATGGCACTGCGGGGGCTTCACGGGACACCCTGCTCTCCTAGGCACAGGACCTGGTCCGTACTTAGCGTTCAGCTGTGATGTTGTTCCTCCTTGCGCTCCCAGGAGTGGCCTACACCTCTGAGTGCTTCCCATGTAAGCCCGGGACCTACAGCACGGAGCCCGGCTCTGACTCCTGCCTGCCCTGCCTACGGGACACCTACTCCGGGCACGGAGCCAGCTCCTGCACCCTCTGCAACACCACCACGCACTACGCATGTGAGTGCGCACACAGCCACATGCACACAGCGCCATGGGGATAGGATAAAAAACAAGAAAAATGATATCCTTGTAAGGAGAAGTCAATCCCCTGAACCAGTGTTGATGGGACAGCTATACAATCGTCTTTCTTAGCTTTTTACAATCGTCAGTGCTAATCTACTCTGCCCGGTCGTTATCTCTTACAAGGGTCTGAATATGAAATAACATATTTCATGCATTATGCATTACTGCTTCACCATGCATATTTGATGCTCTTTGTGGACGTGTGAGCTGTTTTGTGTACAGCTCACATGTTGGATCATATTAGACAGCAATTTTATACCTAATACATTTACATTTAGGGCATTTAGCAGACGCTTTTATCCAAAGCGACTTACAATAAGTCCATTTGTCATAAGAAGTGAAACAATATATCGCTGTCGGTACAGTAAAGATGTTCATAGAGCCAAGTGCAAGTACTAACAATCGCTAGGCTAACACAATCCCCCGAGTACAGCAGTGATAGCACCTACTGCAGATGCTACACAATTAAGTACTATGAATAAGTGCAATGTAGATTAAGTGCGTACAATAGGTGCGTACATTCAGTGCCAGGACGTACAACATACAATGGTGGCCGGAAGGGGCTGGGTAGCTATGCAGGATCGAGGTGAACTCTGAACAGGTGAGTAATAACTTGCGCATTCATTTTTTTGCAAAAAAAGGTTGCATTCGTCAATGTTTCTTTCTAAATCTTTGCTAGTTTATTAATTTGTATACCCCTTCTCTCTCCATCCTTCTCCCTCCCCTCTTTACACCACCCTCACCCCTTCCGTCCTCGCAGCGGAGGGATCAGGGGAGTGTAAGGCGAGACCTCCGTGCTCCAAGAAGGACTACTTCCAGATCCACACGGCTTGTGACAGCGAAGGAAAGGTAAGATAACAAGACAATGTGAACAACGATACGCGCACGACTGCCAAGGCGACACTATTTGTTTGTTATCGACGAACGGCTGTACCCTAAGTTGTCCCCTGACTCATCCATCGATTCCCGTTGCTCACCCACCACAGACGCAGATCATTTACAAATGGATCGAGCCCAAGATCTGCCTGGAGGGATTGGACGGTGCGATGCCACTGCCCCCTAGTGGCGAGCACAAGCCGTGCCCGCCCTGTAACCCCGGCTTCTATAACAACGGCACGGCAGTGTGCTCCGCCTGCCGGCCCGGTACCTACTCAGATGGCACCAAGGGTACGAACATCTGAGTCTTCCTTTAGTTTATATTCTTTACGTTTCTGTTGACTACGCTGTGTAAAGCTTACCCCCTGCTTATTTTATCTTGTCTTCTGTCCCGTCTTTGTTGTCTGCTACTGGAAACTTGAATTTCCTTTGTGTACATAAAGTGTGTAAGCGGTGTCCAGCCGGAACAGAGCCCGTCCTTGGTTATGAGTACAAGTGGTGGAATGTACTTCCTGCCAACATGAAGACTTCCTGTTTCAACGTGGGCAACTCCAAGTGTGACAGCATGAATGGTAGATGCGGTGCTGTTTTAACAGACACTGATGAAGGCACCGCCATTTTTAGAACAACACACCCTCTCTATGTTCCTGCTCCTTCCATGTGCTTAATTGGAGAGTGTTTAGATGGATATCAAGAATAATGTTGTGAGCCAAGCTCAACCCCTACACCTGTGTCGAGATGTACACATATATGCGGCTGGCTTTTGTGGTTGGGTGCATAATAGAGTAAAGAATGGAATGATGTAAAATAAAAAATATGCATGAACATATCTCCTGATGAATGAACTGTTGCAAGGTAGCGCTCATGGAATAAAATTAAATCAGTACGTATTTACATAGGAGGTATAATTCAACCACTCCTCATACTAATACTAGTGATGCATGTTTCATGACTCTCTCTTGAGGTTGGGAGGTTGCTGGAGATCACATCCAGTCCGGAGCCGGAGGATCAGACAACGATTACCTCATCCTCAACATCCACATCCCTGGCTTCAAGTGAGTCTTTCTGTTGGGTCTTTGTGAAGCAGACTGCTGTTTTCTCCAGGTGTTGTTCTGTTGATTTTGTTTATTTGACGGGGACAATGTACAACAAGGCATTAGTTTTAATGAGAAGAGACGCATTGTACCGTATTACATGTAGTCTACTCCTTTTTAAGAGAATATTTGCCTGTGATCCGCCCCCAGACTTCCTACGTCGCTCCCCAGCAGCAGATCTGGCACGGAGTTCGGTCGCATCGTCTTTGAGTTTGAGACGGAGTGCAGCAGCGACTGTGAGCTCTACTTCATGACGGTGAGAAGTCTGCACGGCTCAACGACATGAACCTGCAGTACACTTCCCTGCCTGCATCGATTGATCTCTCTCTCTCTGTCTCTGTCTCTCTCTCTTTCTCTCTCTGTCTCTCTCTGTCTGTCTCTGTCTGTCTCTGTCTGTCTCTCTCTGTCTCTCTCTGTCTCTCTCTGTCTGTCTCTCTCTGTCTCTCTCTGTCTCTGTCTCTCTCTGTCTCTCTCTGTCTCTGTCTCTCTCTGTCTCTGTCTCTCTCTCTGTCTGTCTCTGTCTGTCTCTCTCTGTCTCTCTCTGTCTCTCTCTGTCTCTGTCTCTCTCTGTCTCTCTCTTTCTCTGTCTCTGTCGCTGTCTCTCGCTCCCGCTCTCTCGTTCAGTTCCACAGAGCTTTAGTGGCATGCGAAATAAACATTGATATTGCCAAAGGAGTAAAATGTAAAAATGGATTCTGCGTAAATTGAATGTAAAAGTAAAAAGAAATAATGAGATTATTGGATTAAAGTAAGATCCTTCAGAGCCTGTTATTTTTGTTGTTGTTGTTAGGATGTAAACAGGAAGAGCACCACAGTGGTGGAGTCGTGGGCTGGCAACAAGACCAGACAGACCTACACCCACATCATGACCAAGAACGCCTCTGTGTCCTACACATGGGCCTTCCAAAGAACCAACCAGGCCTGGGACGTGAGTAGGAAACACACACATCCTACCTGAAGAACACCATCCTACCTGAACAACACCGTACTACCTGAAGAACACCATCCTACCTGAAGAACACCATCCTACCTGAACAACACCATCCTACCTGAAAACGCCATCCTACCTGAACAACGCCATCCTACCTGAACAACACCATCCTACCTGAACAACACCGCTTCAACAAACACACACATCCTACCTGAACAACACCATCCTACATGAACAACACTGCTTCAACAAACACACACATCCTACCTGAACAACACCGCTTCAACAAACACACACATCCTACCTGAACAACACCATCCTACCTGAACAACACCATCCTACCTGAACAACACCATCCTACCTGAACAACACCATCCTACCTGAACAACACCGCTTCAACAAACACACACATCCTACCTGAACAACACCATTCTACCTGAAGAACACCATTCTACCTGAAGAACACCATCCTACCTGAACAACACCATCCTACCTGAACAACACCATCCTACCTGAACAACACCATCCTACCTGAACAACACCATCCTACCTGAACAACACACATCCTACCTGAACAACACCGTCCTACCTGAACAACACCATCCTACCTGAACAACACCATCCTACCTGAACAACACCATCCTACCTGAACAACACCATCCTACCTGAACAACACCGCTTCAACAAACACACACATCCTACCTGAACAACACCATCCTACATGAACAACACTGCTTCAACAAACACACACATCCTACCTGAACAACACCGCTTCAACAAACACACACATCCTACCTGAACAACACCATCCTACATGAACAACACTGCTTCAACAAACACACACATCCTACCTGAACAACACAGCTTCAACAAACACACACATCCTACCTGAACAACACCATCCTACCTGAACAACACCATCCTACCTGAACAACACCATCCTACCTGAACAACACCGCTTCAACAAACACACACATCCTACCTGAACAACACCATCCTACCTGAACAACACCATCCTACCTGAACAACACCATCCTACCTGAACAACACCGCTTCAACAAACACACACATCCTACCTGAACAACACCATCCTACCTGAACAACACCATCCTACCTGAACAACACCATCCTACCTGAACAACACCATCCTACCTGAACAACACCATCCTACCTGAACAACACCATCCTACCTGAACAACACCATCCTACCTGAACAACACCGCTTCAACAAACACACACATCCTACCTGAACAACACCGCTTCAACAAACACACACATCCTACCTGAACAACACCATCCTACCTGAACAACACCGCTTGTCACAAGGGAGGTTAAGTAGCGAGGGAGAACGAGTCACCCACACTGCACACCCTCCTCCATAAACCTCATTCAACGCTGCAACGCTGGTTTTATATTTTATATATGATATGTTGTATACAATTTGTTATATATATTTTTTAGATATCTTTTTTAGATATTTTATTTATAAACGTGCACCAATGCAACACGGACAACCCCTTGTATGTGAAAGCTTACTTGGCAATCAAACAGTTTCTGGTTCTCACAAAACCAAATCAATGCGGCCACTCCAACTAGCATTAGTCTGGCCTGGGGGGCTAAGTTAAAGGTCCCATGACATGCCACCAGGTGTGAGTGTGACGGATAGATGAGCAACGTTTGCTTCAGTCCACCGGGTAGCCTGGTAGACTGGCCTATCCAGCACGCATCTAGGTGGACACGGCCACTTGTGATGTCATATGGGGCAGATTTTCAAAACGGCTTGTAGCGGCTGATCACACTCACACCTGGTGGCATGTCATGGGACCTTTTTAAGAAGAGCTAGTTTACTGATTGACACTCACTCACTCACTCACTCACTCACTCTCTCTCTCTCTCTCGCCCTCTCTCGCCCCCTGCTGGCAGGTGCGGCACAAGGTTCACGACGTGGCGCGGGTCTTCTCCATCACGGTCAGCAACGCGCTGGACGGCCAGTCGTCCGAGTGCCGTGCCTGCGCCCTGAGCTCGCTGCCCTCCGGCTCGCTCTGCGTGCCCTGCCCCCCCGGACACTACATAGACCCCCGCAGCAGCAAGTGCACAGAGTGCCCCCCCAACACCCACCTGGTGCCCCGCACCACCATGGGGGCCGACACCTGCCGGCCCTGCGGCCCCGGCAGCCGGAGCAGCAAAGTGAGTCCCGGGCAGGGCCCATAGGAATATAAGAGAACCAGCCGTACACTGCGCCCAGCGGCAAATTGCTGCCAGGCCACGTCTTCCGCCCCCCCCCCCCCCCCCCCCGTCAACAATTGTTCACGGGGGGGCCATCAGTACCTCTTGTATACAGGGCCCAGAATTTGGTGCTACGGCCCTGGTCCCGTGGTTCAGGACCTTCCAGCAGTAGGTTGTGACAGAGTCAGGCTCTTCAGTAGCCTGGTGGCTAGCCAGACCCGCATCAAGAGGTTGGGTCTGGGAACACACTCAATTGGCACGGCATCGATCCAAGGGGTGGAATAAACGGTCGTCTTTCAAATTCCCCCCGCACGCAATAGGATAGCGCTACAATCAATCATGTAGCAGGGACCACACAGATGTTGTCGTTACGTTAAGCCCGCCCACCGACTCCACACACGATGTGATTGGCCAGACCAGAGTTTGGTTTTTCCAGCTCGCAAGCTAACGGAGAGTTGCTACACTGACCCTGGCTGCAAATGAAATTTGCTGCTGCTAGGGCGACTGGATTTCTAGGCTACCTATTCAGTTGTTCTCAATGTATTTTTACAAAGCCAAATGTTGGTTTTGTCATTTAGTTATACACGAGTTATACACGCATTTAGCATCTCTTAAAGGTACAATATGCAGTTAATTTTTTTATTTACCGTCATGTAGACGCTAACTATAAGACTACAGTGATCTAGGTTAACCGCTCTGACTTTGCAGCTGTGTAGAGTCATCTGATGTCACGTTCTGGTTTGTTAGCCTCACGTGTTGAGGGTGGGTGGAGCTTGGAGAGGGCAGTGAGAGGGAGGGGGGAGGGGCTGATGTCATGTTTCTCTTCAATTTTGGGTGGAGCTACCGTGAAAATGAAATCTTGAATCATGTGCTTTTTTTTATTTATTCCTGATGTATCCCTAATAAGCCCTTATATTTGTTTCGGCTCATGAGTATTTTACCGTATATATATTGATTGGCTCTTGGCTTGTTCTCTGTGTGTGTGTGTGTGTGTGTGTGTGTGTGTGTGTGTGTGTGTGTGTGTGTGTGTGTGTGTGTGTGTGTGTGTGTGTGTGTGTGTGTGTGCGTGCGCGCCTGGTCGTTCATCACTAGGAGCACAGCTTATGTTTCAGCGACTGTCAGTTCAGCCACACGGACGGGAACGTGACCCTGAGCTTCGACTTCGGCCCCATGGGCTCCTCGGGGACCCTGATGACCGGCCCCAGCTTCACCTCCAAGGGCACCAAATACTTCCATCTGTTCAACATCAGCCTCTGTGGGGGAGAGGTATGTGAGAGCCACACCACGTCCAGATTTGATTTGCCTAGTGCAGTGGAACTGGCACTGTGCACGTATTCCTCACATTGGCTTAAAAGTTCATTAAGTGAAGATAACGATTGAAAGAAAGATTTAATAAGTACGGTTTATGTGAATAAAATAAGTAAAGCATGAAACAAAACAGACAGTAAAAATAACAATTATTGAAAGAAATTATCAAAGATGTGATGGTCAATTAAGTATTGCTGGTTGTATTTGGAAATTAAAACTAACAGGGGGATAAAAAAAAAACAACATTCCAGAAATATCGTCTCTTTCATCAAAATCAGAAGCAGTATCCTCTTTGTGACTTGTTTAGATCGGCAGCAACCATGCTCAGTGTCTGAAAACGGACGGAGCAACGAATTATGAAGTGAAACGAAACGGCAATTGAGGATGATTCTCCTTGCTCTCTCTCAGGGGCACATGGCGCTGTGCTCGGACAACGTGACGGACCTCTCCACCAGCGACGACCAGGGAGAGAAGGCAGAGGCGGCCAACACAGTGAAGACCTTCATCTGCCAGTCGACTATCATCCCGGCCTCTGGGAGAGGCCTCCACACGGCCATGTCCTCGCAGTCCATCAACCTGGCCAACACCTTCCTGGGTAGCTGCATCTCGGACTATGCCACACTACACATTGATTTTCCTACCAGAATCTTCTCATTATCTTTTCGTTTGTGTCAAAGGATGAGTTAGAGCTGCTGTAGGGAAGGATCCAGAGTTGTAAATGCAGAAAGCCAAAAACAGCAGATGAGGGCAACAATTGAAAACTAAACAATTAATAAGCAACCCTCCCTCTCTGCTCCTACGTTTCTCTTTCCTTGAGAAGTGGTCGCATTCACGCACCTGTGATTAACATGATCGGCTAGAAGTGACCCTAGAGGGTCCTGAAGTCGAAATTGGCGCATACAGAAAAGGCGCAACTAGAAATGGATATTTCCCACAGTGCATTTCATTCACAAATAGCTAACAGGGGGCGTCCCGGTGGCTCACCGTTAGAGCGTCTACCAATAAGGCTCAGTCCTCCTGGCAGCGCCCCGGGTCTGATACACGCCTGTGGTCCTTTGCTGCACGTCCTCTCCTCGCTCTGCCACACCCTCCTGTCTAACTCTGTGTATCTGCATGAACAAAAAGCATAAACATGGCCAAAAAAAAAAGTATGATCGCTACCGGATTTCAAAGACTAATGAGTCACACTGCACTGATTGAAAAGAGGACGATCCCGGTGACGCGTGGTTGTGTGTTGGACAGGGGTGACGGTGTCCAGCATGCTGGGCGGTATCAGGGCCCGGCCGGAGCTGTTCCCCCAGTCCGCCAGGAAGGTTCCAGATGTCAACTTCTTCTACCGGTATGGACGTGGGAGGCCTTTACCAAAACGCCCCAAAAGTTAAAGATTCAATAAAAACATTTCCGAATTCACTTTACCGTCTCACGTTGTTTCTTTTTTTTTTGTGGTTTCCAGGTCGCTGGAGCCGACGTCGTCGTGCGAGTCGGGGCGTAGCGCCGTGGTCACGCTGCGCTGTCGGCCGGAGATCAGTGCCCAAGGGCAACTCACGGTGCCCAGGTAGGAGGTCTAAGACAGGGTTCAGCCCACCGATGTGAGACATGTGCTGGGTTATGCTGCAGTGGTGTCACGATTATTATGCGGGCTAATAGCCTAATAGTACTAAATGTTTTTTTGTTTTAATATTAATAAGAATCACTCATCAGATTAATCGACTATAATAAGTCATTATTTTCCGCATTAATCATCGCAGGCTTCATCGGCTATAAATGTAATATACCAATATTTTGCCTATAAATCAGAATAGACATGAGTCCCGTCCCTGACGGCGTTAAGGAGGCCATTGAGTGAGCATCCTTCTGTTGCAGCGAGTGTCCTGCTGGGACCTGCGACGGCTGCACCTTCCACTTCCTGTGGGAAAGTTCAGGGGCGTGTCCCACGTGCACGGAAATGGACTACCATCAAATAGAAGGGGCTTGCAGGGGAGGACATCAGGTGCGCACACACTGACTGACTGACAGACTGACTGACTGACTGACTGACCTGAGTCTTCTGAACATTGGGGTGCATGGGTTTTCTTGCATTAGTCATTTGCTATACCTTTTACGGTGGTTCATGTGTGTCTGCAGGACATGCTGTACGTGTGGACCGAACCAAAGCTCTGCTTGGGAGGGGTGTCTCTGCCTGAGAAGAGGACGATTCTGTGCGAGAACATGGACTTCTTCATCCGACTGAGTGCCAGCCTCGGGGCTCTGACGGCCGTGCTGCTCGTCATCCTCACCTGCTACTTCTGGAAGAAGAACAAGAGGTCAAACCGTTGTTACACTATGAGCATGCATCTACGCTTTCCATTCATTCATATTTCCAGATGCATGCGCTTAAATGGGGGTTTGATTTCATTAAAGATCAGATGGAACTTTAATAATCCCAGATGGGAAAGGTGGCTGCCAGAGCAGAATGTACCGGACAGGATGTTTAATAGCAGACAAAGAGATACCCCGATTTTAAATAAGAGTCAAGGCTATAAACAATAAGTACAGAAAAATATATCTTAATGCACCGTATGTGTCGTCGCAATTGTTAATGTAAACGCAAATAAATGGTGGAAGAGGCCTTTAGCGATCCCTTGAAAAACAAGGAAGATCAGTCGTCCAACATGAAAGGCACAGACGGACCTCTAGGGCTTCACAAAACAAACCTTCCTTCCTCCCTTGTTTCTCTGCGCCGATGAGCGTCTCTATGGTGCTAACACCACAGGGCGGTTCCCCCCCCTAGGCTGGAGTACAAGTACTCCCGTCTGATCATGTCCGCCAACAAGGAGTGCGAGATGCCCGGCGCCGACAGCTGTGCGGTGATGGAGGGCGAGGAGAACGACGGCGACATGGAGGACGACGTGGTGTACACCAAACCCTCGCTGCTGGGAAAACTGAAAGCCATCGCGTCAAAGGTGAACCTCCCCCCACATCCGCCATCGCGCGCGGCGGCCTTTATAGCGTGTTGATGTCAACCACACCCTGTTGGCATTTATGTTTCTTTCTTAAACTGATCTGCGATCTGACCTTAGGGAAAGGGAGACCGCTACGAGAACGTACAGCTCAACTCTTCTCATCCAAAGGCCCTGGTGTGGAGCTAGAGGAGGAGCGCTTCAGACCGGGGAGGGAAGGAGACGGAGGGAGAGACGGGGCGGGCCCCCCGGCAGCGGGCGGGCCCTTTACTAGTTGTTCCCTCCTTTTGTAGTGTGCCTGTTTGTGCGCTCACACTGCACACCTGACCGCAGA
Organism: Pollachius pollachius; assembly: GCF_949987615.1. Classification (NCBI taxonomy): domain Eukaryota; kingdom Metazoa; phylum Chordata; class Actinopteri; order Gadiformes; family Gadidae; genus Pollachius; species Pollachius pollachius. Next base: position 1,414,303 of record NC_136942.1, on the reverse strand, counting down.
GCGGGTGTGTCAAGGTTGAGGGGACCACACCCTTACATCGTGGCCTTCACGGGTCCGCACAAGAGAACAAGCCAAGCTGCCACGTGAGCTGTAAAAAGTGTGTGTGCGTGCGTGCGTGCGTGTGTGCGTGCGTGTGTGTGTGTTGTGAGACTGGTGGTTATAGATGGAATGTGTATTGGAAATGCTCAGGTGAACAGGAGTACTTTTGTTTTTCGCTTTGGTTTTTGTATTTATTCCAGTGTTTGTTGTATTTAAATGTAATGTCTTTCACTTTTCGTTCTTTGAATTGCTCAGGCGTCATGATCATCATTGTCTAACTACACCACTGGTGATTTCCCACTAACTGAACCTTTACATCCGGTTATGTCCACAACTTGTTTATGGTTCATTGTGTTGCCATCATACCGGATTGCAGAATTGTTCTCTTGACCCAATGGGAATCATGTCTCAAGGCATGGTGAAAGAGATTTTGATGCAATGTCAAATAAATATTGTATTTACCTACATGTGAGTCTATATGGTAGTTCTACAATGACGTTGGTGATGGTTGTTTTGTCAGCTGTTTTTTCTTGTTCATCAGAACATTTCTGTTTATCGTTTTTAGAAATCATTGAAGAATGGAAAAACTGCTGATTAAATATTTAAAAAAACGTGTTACTTTGCAGTTGTCCTGACTCATGTTACTTATGTTTACCTTAAACCACCTAATGTTTTTTTAATTTTTCCTTTGAACATTTGTCAATTAAATGCATCGGATCTAGAGTACAGTGTTTCAGCAAATAAGTTTGCTGAGTATACTTAATTCATGTTTAACTCTGTTTTCTCATCCACTCAATCAAGCCATTAACTTGATTCATTGTGGTGTTAGGACTCTTCCTTAATCATATCATATTTGAGTTATGTGTTTTTGTTAATGTTCATGTTTCCTTGTGTGCTTCAGCTGTTGTCTTTGCGTGTGATTGAACAATAAGTTGCTTGTTTGTGATAGAAATAATTGGTTGGATGTGTGCAGAGCTATTTATTTCTCTAAATAGCTGTTGCCGTTGCATCATCAACTGCGGTCGTAAAGACCTTTTCGCTTAGGGAGGTTCCTAACTAACTATTACCCGGAAGTATCTAAGTGGCAGCCATGATACAAGCTTTTTTTTTTTTTGCAATGCTTCCTTTCTCATCTCCTTTGGCCTAGGTTGCACTGGGCCTACACTGGACCATCCTTTATGAAAGTAAATGAGAAAATGACCACAATTCCTTGCGGCATGAACATTTAGAGGATGTTATGTTCTCTGGCAGATTTTCAGTTTTTCAGGCCAAAAACTTTAGCGGTGCATGCAACCGCTAAGATGGTCAAATACGGACATTGCGGACATACGCCTCACACAAGTGGGACACCCTGACCCACAATGTAGTAGTACTTGTGTGTAATGCCATTTTTTTTACCACAAGAGGGAAGTGCAGCCAAGTCAGCTGTTATGACTAGACCCTATATTACACCATAATAAAACAACATTTTTTGTTTGTTAAAAATTCAATTTTGAGTAGTAGTCACCGTAGGGGTGAAAACTATATGCAGATTATAACCTATATAATATTAAAGTCTCACCCAATCAAAAAGCAAAGAGTGATTTCACCAGGGGATGGTTTAGAGACTACACAATGTCATTCCATTCGATTGATGTTGATAGGATGCTAGAAAACTCCAAATCCGCTTCCATTAATGTTTAGAATCCATCCTTGTAATATAATGTTTTGAATAATGACAGGCTTTTTATTTGCTTGTTTAAGGCTTGTCAATCAAAATTGGACAGGGCAAATTGGCAAGTATCCCAAAACCAGAAGTGGGTGATAGTTGTTTGACCCAAAAATGAATTGGGTCAAACAACTAAAAATGGTCATACCTGTACACATGACAGGTATGAAAGAAAGTCTTTCTTTGTGGCTTAATTTCTTTCCTTCTTTCCTCACATTCATGAATAGAGGAGAGCATTGTGTGAAACACAGCGAGCCCACTTTACTTGACACTTTGGGTTTCCATCACTTTGTCGCTGCTCCACCGCCGAGAGGATAACAGTTACAGCGTTGATCAATACAAGAATTAATCAAAGGAGACCCACAGAGGATAAACTGTACAGTAACTGTGTGGAGCCATTTATCACACTGGCAGATTGCTGCCATGGAAGATGCTCATGGCCACACACACACACACACACACACACATACACACACACACACACACACAGAGTGGCTGGGTTGTATTTATTGATCCGAAGTCCATGCAGTTGTAGGGTTTCAATGCTTACATCCATGTAGCTCCGTGTTAGAGGCGAGGCGGGGTTAAATAGCCAAGTCAGCTCAAAGCAATAGCTCACAGTAGACAGGGGGGCCCCCTGGTAAACAGCAATATCTTATAGTGTGTGTTTTTGTGTGTGTGTGTGTGTGTGTTGGTGTGTGTGTTTGTGTGTGTGTGCATGTGCCCTTGTGTGCATGTGTGTGTTTGTGTATTTGTGTGCGTGTGGGGGTATGTGTATTCATGAGAGATTCCGAGAGAAAGAGAGGCAGGGAGAAGATTATCGAGAAAAAGAGAGCGGGCAAGAGGCAGAGAGAGAGAGAGAGAGAGAGAGAGAGAGAGAGAGAGAGAGAGAGAGAGAGAGAGAGAGAGAGAGAGGAGAGAGAGAGAGAGAGAGAGGGAGAGAGAGAGAGAGAGAGTGGGATAAAGGCATGGAGATATGTGATAAAAGAAAAGGAGATAGCAAGGAAGAGAGATACAGGATAAGAGAGGGCGAGAAGGAGGGAAGGATAAGAGGAGAGTGATGGCAAGGAAAAAGATAGTGGGAAGATGACTGCGGGAGAGAGAGAAAGAGACATATGGGATAACAGAGAGAGAGAGGAGCAAGGGAGGATGTGTGTGTGTGTGTGTGTGTGTGTGTGTGTGTGTGTGTGTGTGTGTGTGTGTGTGTGTGTGTGTGTGTACGATTCGTATGGATCATGCAAAGACTCCCACACACCCTTTGATATCTGGAGACTACGACGATACAGTTATTGATAATGATATTAATAACTTTAATCATAGTTATAATTGTAGCTACTGTATTTACTGTACGGACATCGCATTTATTTTATTAGCTGTTATTTCTCCTTGCGTCAGTATGCATCAGCGTGTGTGCGGTTCCGTGAGTCTGTGTCTGTGTTTCTGTCAGTTAACAAGTCCTAGCTCCCCGTCTGGTTATGGAAGATATGAAGAAGGGGAGGGGGCCATCAGGTGACGTCACTTGAGCCCGCCCTACTAAACATTAATTTACATTTCTCTCAGGGGTCCTGAGTGTGCTTTCCAAAAATAAGTGATCGAGGGATGCGCTTATGTGTCCTAAACCACTTCGATATTGGTTAATGTTTCATAACATTCAAGAGCTTGAGTTGGGGACGTCTCGTCAGGGTCGACTTTGAGGTAGGTGTGTGTGCGTCTGGACTGCTGTGTCCCATTATTGTTTCAGGATAGCATCACAAAGCAGCGCGCTGTACAATTATATATTTTTAGCTCATCAGAGTACATTATGTCAAAATCTGATGGCAAGGCAAGGGCTCGCGTTAAAAAAAAGACAGACAAAGAAGAACAACAATAAGATATAAACTGACATACAAATAAGTTATAAACACAATAAACTTCGTTCATTGTTTTTATCCTCGCCAATAGGAGAGTAGGCTGAGATGATTGTAAATGTTTGGTTTGTAGGTTAGTGTACAAGTTATTATTGAACCTAATCGTGTTTGTCTCAGCTTTGTCATTAGAAGCCTTATGGCGCAATATTTACAACGACTTGCTTCACTCAGAACAGACATCCGCTGTCAAAAAAGTAAAACAAAGTTTTAACTCTGCTGATGGTCAGATGGTTAGATCGGTGAGAACACGGAGGGCCATCCGATCTGACGGCAAATGATTGATTTAAACCAGTTCAGATGAGGTTATGGAGTTGCGCAAGCCGTTCCCCTTTGATGTGCACCACTGTCTCCATGCGCTGTATTTGGCACAGGCAACCAGAGAGACAGACAGATGGATAGATTGATGGATGGCTGGATGGCGCCGCCTGTTCCAAAACCATAAATTCCATGTCCGATTAAGGACTTCCTTAATTCTCAACCCTTCAGTTATATGACATGATAAGCACAGTTGTTCTCCATAGAAAATTATTTGTCTGCCACAAAATCTTTCATGGCCCACCAAAAGAAAAACACCCTTAATATATACAATATAGTGACAATGTAGCAAAATTCTCTGTTATGTTGAAGAAAATGCACAACTTCTTGAGATGCCATTACTAGTGTGAAACTCTCTCTCTCTTTCTCTCTCCCTCTCTCTCTCTCTCCCGCCCTCTCTCGCTCTGTCTCTCTCTGTCTCTCTCTCTCTCTCTCTCTCTCTCTCCCGCCCTCTCTCGCTCTGTCTCTCTCTCTCTCTCGCTCTCTCTCTCTCTCTCTCTCTGTGGCCCATCGACCCGACACGCCCGCTCCCATCTGGACACATGTCATCAGCACAGCCGTGCCTGTTAGAGGGAGAGAGAGAGCTGGGTCTGACCGAGGGGCGAGCGAGAACAGGACTAGACGAGAACAAGGGGAGAGGGCTCGGGTAGAGCAAGAAGCAAGGGGAGGGGGGGGAGGGGGTGGGGGAGAGAGGGAGGAGGAGAGAGAGGGAGGAGGAGAGAGAGAGAGGCAGAGCGCGAGAGAGGGAGAGAGGGAGGGAGTGAGTATAAATGGACATTGTGGTGGATGAGAGGGAGAGGATCAGAGAGAGAGAGAGAGAGAGAGAGAGAGAGAGAGAGAGAGAGAGAGAGAGAGAAGAGGAGAGGAGGAGAGAGAGAGAGAGAGAGAGGGAGGGAGGGAGGGAGAGGGAGGGAGGGAGAGAGAGAGAGAGAGGGAAGGAGGGAGGCAGTGAGAGAGAGGAGAGGGAGGGAGGCGAGGGAGAGAGAGAGAGGGAGGGAGGGAGAGAGAGAGAGAGAGAGGGGAGGGAGGGAGGCAGTGAGAGAGAGAGAGAGGGAGGGAGGGAGAGAGAGAGAGAGAGAGAGGGGGAGGGAATGAGCTGGGGTTGTTGTTGGCAGACAGAAGACGGAGCGCTGCAGTAGGTGGTGTAGAGGAGGAGAGGAGCCACGTCCTCCATGTTTGATAACGTTGGCCTGGAAGGGTTGGTTGTTTCACTGGGAATTATGGGAATACTGGGAGAAGTTTTTTTGCACGTTACATTCAGGGCAGTGGGCCACTATAAACGCCACAAAGGATCCTCGGAAATATTAGAAAAATATATAATATATGTAATATATTTAAAGTGCTTTGGGTACAAAATCTATCCTATGCATATACACCTGCACACATATTAACACACACATAGGCACGCACACACACACACACACACACACACACACACACACACACACACACACACACACACACACACACACAGCCCTGCCCTCAGCGTTGGGTCTTGCTTTAAGGAACAGCTCTGAATCATTCCCAACCAGCGAGCTTGTTTGTCTCAGAACAGCCTCTCCATCAAATGCAGACATTTTGGTGTGAATCTCTGCAGGACTTCTGTTATAATTGGAGGATAATCAGTCTAAATGAAATTCCTTTAGCCTTCTAAAGGAACTACGTTTGCTTTGAGTATACACATGCCTGTACGTGCAAAACACACGCACGCACACACATGCATCTATGCAAATGCATATTATTCACATGTAGTAGCAAACTCACACGCAAAGATAAATGATGCAAAGGAGAAAAGCAGGCTTATTGAGAGGTCAGGGATCCTAGTAGATCTCAAAGCAAACCACATCTCTTTAGTCAGGGTCTCGCTTTGGCTGTGAAGCAGAAATAAGCCG
>NC_136942.1:1361967-1408242 GCF_949987615.1 Pollachius pollachius | reverse complement strand
TCCTCTCCCCTCTCCTCCTCTCCTGCTCTCCTCTCCCCCTCTCCTGCTCTCCTCTCCTCTCTCCTCCTTGCCTCTCCCCTCTCCTCCTCTCCTCTCCCCTCTCCTCCTTGCCTCTCCCCTCTCCTCCTCTCCTCTCCTCTCTCCTCCTTGCCTCTCCCCTCTCCTCCTCTCCTCTCCCCTCTCCTGCTCTCCTCTCCCCTCTCCTCTCCTCCTCTCCTCTCTCCTCTCCTGCTCTCCTGCTCTCCTCTCCCCTCTCCTCTCTCCTCTCCTCCTCCCCTCTCCTCTCCTCCTCTCCTCTCCTCTCCTCCTCTCCTCTCCTGCTCTCCTCTCCCCTCTCCTCCTCTTCTCTCCCCTCTCCTCTCCTCTCTCCTCTCCTCTCCTCCTCTCCTCTCCTCCTCTTCTCTCCCCTCTCCTCTCCTCTCCCCTCTCCTCTCCCCTCTCCTCCTCTCCTCTCCTCTCCTGCTAACAGATCCGATGTCCAGATGCGTTGCCTCCTCATGTTGGGCCCAGTTCTGCTCTCCCTGACTCTGCCTGTTTCATGGACCACAGACACCAACACCGCCACCAGCAGTACCTCCTCCTCCACCTCTCCACTCACGGGCCTCAGCCGCACCCCACACCCATAACCCCACGCCCTTAACCCTTCACCCTCCCCCCTCCACCTTGAGCCCTCACCTCTTCCCCCCCCCTCACCTCCCCCACTATCTCTCCTCTCCGGTTGTTCTCCTCCCCCACTCCACCCTGCCAACGCCTCCACCATGCCGGCCCGCGTCCCCGCTGCGCTGCTGCTCTTGATGCTCCGGGCGGTCCTGCTCAACGGGGGGGAGCCTGCCGCCCCCCCGCCCCTGTCCCGCCGGGAGATCCGCATGGAGGGCGACCTGGTGCTGGGGGGCCTGTTCCCGGTGCACGAGAAGGGGGCGGGGCTGGAGGAGTGCGGCCGGGTCAACGAGGACCGGGGCATCCAGCGGCTGGAGGCCATGCTGTTCGCCATCGACCGCATCAACAGCGACCCCATGCTGCTGCCGGGCGTGTCCCTGGGGGTGCACATCCTGGACACCTGCTCCAGGGACACCTACGCTCTGGAGCAGGCGAAGAGGCGCCGGGGCTGGGGAGGGCAACACCGTCCCACTCCGAGTTCCTCAAAAATCAACGCTTGTTTTGGGCTTTTGGCGTTAGCTGCTGACGCAAAGGGTGTCCTTGTGCGTCTTCGTTCGACGCAGGGGGGTCTCAACTCCCTTTCAAATCCCGCCACGGCGATATCTGATGCCCAGGGAAGTAGTGGTTAGGGTTAGGGTAGAAGTTGTTAGGGTTAGGGTTAGGGTAGTGGTGGTTAAAGTTAGGGTTAGGGTGGTAGTGGTTAGGGTCAGGGTTAGGGTTACACACTTATCACTGTTCGCCGTGGAGGGGTTACATTTTAAAAAAACCTGCGTTGAATGAAGACGCACAAGGGCACCCTTTGCGTCAGCAGTTAACGCCGAAAGCCCCAAAAAATCGTCCATTTTTGACAAACTCGGAGTGAGACGTGTTGGGGAGGGGCAGCTGATCAGATCACACTCTGTTCATGGCCCTACAGCAGCCACAAATAGAAACAGCAGGTGGAGTACAGTACAAATACAGCTGGCTAGTGTTGTGAGGAGGGTAATGAAATACAGAGTAGAGTAGAGGTCTACGTAAAAGTAAGCCCATACTTACTGTTTAACTGTCGCCTGTCTGCGTCGATGGGTTCATATAAAGTAAGTATATATTTACTTAATTGATATGTATTTACAATCCCTATGAACAGGAATTCATTGCCGTATGCAAAATAGAGTCAACGTGCATGTCGCCCAGGATAATATGAAACACACACACACACACGCGCACACACACACACACACACACACACACACACACACACACACACAACACACACACAACACACAGCACACACACACACACACACACATGCACAAAAAACACAAAAACATACACACACACCACACTAATACTGCAGCAATGAAGCATGGTGTGTGTGTGTGTGTGTGTGTGTGTGTGTGTGTGTGTGTTTGCTGTCTCTCAATGGGCTCTGGAGTTTGTGAGGGCGCCCCTGACCAGGTTGGACGACGCAGAGTTCATCAGTCCGGACGGCTCCTGTGGCCGGCAGGACGACAGCCCCCTGGCCATCGCCGGGGTCATCGGGGGCTCCCACGAGAGCGTGTACATACAGGTAGCACTGGCTGACAGACGGGCTAACTGACAGATTTACATTTACATTTAGGGCATTTAGCAGACGCTTTTATCCAAAGCGACTTACAATAAGTGCATTTGTTACAATAAGTACATTTGTCATAAGAAGTGAAACAATATATCGCTGTCGGTACAGTAAAGACGTTCATAGAACCAAGTGCAAGTATTACAATCACACAGATAGGGAGACAGACAGGAAGGCAGACCGCCAGGTGGGCAGACAGACAGATGGTTGTGTATGCCTCTGAGTCTTCCCGGGTTGGTTTGTGTGTGAGGACTACAGTATGAGTATGTCTATGTGTGTGTGTGTGACTTGCATTAGAAGCAGAAATGAAAACTCACAGCTCCCCTCCTCTGCACCATTTTCCCTTTTTCATTTTTTTTTCTCGCATTCAGCCTCTCTCGCATTCAGCCTCTCTCTCGTATTCTGCCCTCTCTCTCGCATTCAGCCCTCTCTCTCGTATTCAGCCCTCTCTCTCACATTCAGCCTCTCTCTCGTATTCTGCCCTCTCTCTCGTATCTTGCCCTCTCTCTCGCATTCAGCCTCTCTCGTATTCAGCCTCTCTTGTATTCTGCCCTCGCTCTCGTATTCAGCCCTCTCTCTCTCATTCAGCCCTCTCTCTCGTATTCAGCCCTCTCTCTCGCATTCAGCCCTCTCTCGTATTCTGCCCTCTCTCTCGTATTCTGCCCTCTCTCTCGTATTCAGCCTCTCTCTCTCGTATTCAGCCTCTCTCTCGTATTCAGCCCTCTCTCGTATTCAGCCTCTCTCGTATTCAGCCTCTCTCGTATTCAGCCCTCTCTCGTATTCAGCCTCTCTCGTATTCAGCCTCTCTCGTATTCAGCCCTCTCTCGTATTCAGCCTCTCTCTCGTATTCAGCCTCTCTCTCGTATTCAGCCCTCTCTCGTATTCAGCCTCTCTCGTATTCAGCCCTCTCTCGTATTCAGCCCTCTCTCTGGTCAGCCCTCTCTCGCATTCTGCCCGTTCCTACAGTAAGTCTCTCTTCCTGCTTCCTGGCAGGAGAAGACCCACTCCCACCAACATAATGTGTGTGTCAGATCTTTGTGTGTTTATCTGTGTAAAATATGTGTGTGCATGTGTATACGTGATTACAAATCAGAATTACACACAAACATAAGTAAAAATAAAATTCTAGATCCCAGATGTCCCTCACTTATTTATGAATCAAAGACTTTATTCATCATTGTTTGTGTGTGTGTGTGTGTGTGTGTGTGTGTGTGTGTGTAACAACATGGATATTCTCTTATATATATAAGTATATACTCTTCCAGCTACGCCTCCACCAGCGCCAAGCTAAGCGACAAGACGCGCTATGACTACTTTGCCCGCACCGTGCCCCCAGACTTCTACCAGGCCAAGGCCATGGCCGAGATCCTGCGCACCTTCAACTGGACCTACGTGTCCACCGTGGCGTCGGAGGGCGACTACGGCGAGACGGGCATCGAGGCCTTTGAGCAGGAGGCGCGGATGAGGAACATCTGCATCGCCACCTCCGAAAAGGTGAGCGGGAAGGCTTGGGGGGTTGGGATGTGTTCAGTGAGCAGGATCCAATGTTGCATGGAATAGAGGGGCACATTATAGAAATAGAATAGAATAGAAATGATGGCATGGTACTATTGTTTTTTACTGTTTGTATAGTTTTGTAGTTTTAGATGGTTTTCTATATCTTTACTTTGTTCATAAATGATCTCTAAATAAAATTGAAAAGAATATAGAATAAACATGATATTAATACTAAATAGGCGACCTCAAACACTGCACAGCGTCAGAAAGAGAAACCTTGACTGCGATGTCAACCTGATAAGCAGCTTAAAGGTGAACCACTATGTAACAAAGACGCTGAAATAGCAAACCATTGGGAAAAAGTTTGTCTTCTGTACCAGCAAGCTGAGGTGCTATCAAAACTAAAGCGTATAAATGTGTAGCCTTATCTCAAGGAGTCCATATTTGAATGTTTCACATTCATTCATCTCATCGTTTAATTGGTATGGATCCCTGATTCTGCCGTGACAGTTTCTATAACAGAATTAGTTCCTCTTTTGTGTGTGTGTGAAGAATGAGTCAGGAAATGTTCACAGAAAAACCTAAATGGCTTCAGCCTACACTGTTGTTCAAAATGATCATCGTGTTTGGTCATTCACAAGGTTAAGATAAGATAAGATTGTACTTTAAAAATCCTGAAGGGTGTTTCAGGATTTACAGCAGCCAAGGTGTTCAAAACTGATAAATAAAGGGAGTCCTAGTCATTTTTTTCTAGACATTATCCTGCCAGAGATGAACGAGCGGTGAGTGGGGATCTGTCCTTCAAACACTCATCAGCTCAAACAATCTTTCCTCAGGAGATGTTGCTGCAGTGATGAACAGACTGAGTTTCCCTCCTAACTCTCCCCTGCTCTTCCCGTGTGCAGGTGGGACGTTCCAACGCCAAGAAGTCCTACGAGGCGGTGATCCGCCAGCTCCTGCAGAAGCCCAACGCCCGCGTGGCCGTTCTGTTCCTCCGCAGCGACGACGCCCGCGAGCTCCTGTCTGCGGCCGCCAGACTCAACACCTCCTTCATCTGGGTGGCCAGCGACGGCTGGGGCGCGCAAGAGAGCATCGTCAAGGGCAACGAGCTGACCGCCGAAGGCGCCATCACCCTGGAGCTCTCGGCCAATCCCGTGCCCGAATTCAACCGCTACTTCCTCGGTTTGGATCCCGGGGTAAACCGGCGGAATCCCTGGTACCGGGAATTCTGGGAGCAGAGGTTCCAGTGCTCGTTGGGAGTAGGAAGTGGAGGAGGTGGAGGAGGAGGTCCCGGGTCCGTGGGGTCAGACCCCGAGACTCGGAGACATCTCCCGCCCTGCGACCCTCACCTGTCCATGGACCGCAGCGGCTTCGAACCGGAGTCCAAGATCATGTTTGTGGTGAACGCGGTGTACGCCATGGCCATAGCCCTGCACCGGATGCAGCAGAGCCTGTGCTCCAACACCACCAAGCTCTGTGACGCCATGAAGTCCCTGGACGGCCGCAGACTCTACCGGGAGTTCATCCTCAACGTGAGCTTCACAGGTAGGAGGAGGAACCGTCGGAGCCCGGGGGAGCGGCAGAAGGCTCCGGGAGGGGGGGGAACGGAAAGGCTCTGCAAGTTTGACTAAAGGGCTACCTTTCAGAGGCACTGAGGTGTGTGATAGAGTGTTAAGTAGTTTGGAGGGCTTAAAACAGAGGCAACGGAAAAAAATAAAAGAAAAACTGAGGGAGAAAAACAAGAAAACAAGGGGGCCTAGTTAACAGTCCTGTCGTGAGCAGTCCGGGGAATCGCGTTCTTCCACCCGGCCAAGTCATGCAACCTGTAAGGCCCCGAGACAAATCCTCTTAATTGCCATGTATTGTCGGCACTCGGCTCGCCATTGACACCTATTACGCCGGGAGTAATTGATACGACACTAGGAAGTTGCCTCGACGAATGAGAACGTGGCTAATCCATATGTGTTTCCCTGCCCGCTCTAATGAGATTGTGTGTTATAAGGAGCTCCTCTAGTGCTCTGTTTATTATTCTCTGCAGGCTGGGAGGGGAGAGCGACACAGAGAGACAGGGAGAGAGGGACAGGGGCTGGGGAGAGGGGATTGGCTTGAGTGACAGGTGGGGTACAAAAGGAGCGTTATAAATAAACTGCTGTGTGTCTAAGGGACTGGAATTGTGTTAGAGGTGCTTATTCCTCCGCCAACCGTGACCAGAAGCAGACATCAAACCAGCCCTGCCTTAAGTGTGGAACACACTGGCCCAACCGTTGGCCATCTGAAACGTTTGGGGAGACTCGGACTGTGTTCAGCTGTGTTGGAAGCTTTTGGAGCCGCTCGGACGGTGTCTGGTCCGACTCAACATGCAAAGCTAAATCTGTACCCTCCAACTGCTGAACCCTGGCTGTTATGGAGAGCTTGTTGTGCGCTGAGCAATGACATCTCCTTGCTGCTTGACAAGTGAGGCTAGCAGTGGTGACACACACTTTGTCTGTGTTAGAAAATGTAATCAGATCACTTCCAGACGACGAACAGTGCAACTGTTCGTCGTGTTGTGAGCCTTGTTCCCTTGTTCTTCACAGCTTATTTGTCTTTAAATAAATACGGTTTCGAGCATCATGTCAATTTCCCAATTGCTTGTGCTCCCGTATCCTTAGGGTAGATGGTAATCCTTTCCAACAACTTGTACACAAACCAATTTGGCAGTTTCAGCAACAAACAGTCTTTCTGGTGCAGGAGACCTGCAGGCTAATTCTATCAGTGTGTGGGTTGCTGCATCGCCCTCTTAAGGGATTCAATCCTCTGCCTTCACGCCTCGATGACTTAGGGAGTTTGCTAATGTTAGATTTGGTACTAAACTTTGTCAGCTATGTTTGAGCAATAGGAATGTCCCGTTTTGGCCTGAGGTGTGTGTGGGGAGAGATACAATCAAGACATCCATATGGATACCAAGCGTTAAGCCCTGTGGCAGATTAAGCCTGCCTGACGCGTGAGAGCCTGGGTATCATCTTGTTCATCTTCTGCGTGATGCATCTTTTACAATTGCAGCATACATCACATACAGATCAATACAATAATTACGGGTTGACACGCTACATGTATAAATGTTCTTGGCTGAGATATTGTTATGTGGAGTGTGGGTGGTGATGGCTGGTCTGAGCAGCCTCACATGGTCGGACAGATTGGTCTCCGGGGCCGGGTGAGGCTGTACACACACACACACACAGGCACGCACGCACGCACGCACGCACGCACGCACGCACACACGCACGCACACTACTCTCCTGGTTTTATATTTTCTCTCTTCTTTATTGTTTCAGATTCTTAATCTGATCCGTGTGATTTCTGATCTCCCCTTATAGCCCCCTTCTCTCCCCCCGGGAGCGAGACGGCGGTGAAGTTTGACGCCCAGGGTGACGGTTTGGGCCGGTACAACATCTTCAGCTACCAGCGCTCCGGTGATCGCTACGGTTACGTGCCGGTGGGGGAATGGGCGGAGACCCTGAGCCTGAACAGCGACCTCATCCACTGGCCCCGGGACACCGTGCCTCCGTCCCAGTGCAGCGACCCGTGCGCCCGCAACGAGATGAAGAAGATGCAGGCAGGTGAGAGAGGAGCCCTGGAGGGGCGTGAGAGGGGGAGACGGTCGCCCCACCGAGGGCTTCCTTCATCCACCCATCAATGCACCCATCCATTAAGCCGCTCATCCATTCATTCCTTCTTTCATCCATTTAGCCATTCATTACCTCTTTAAAATGTTACGAGAGGGCTAAGCAGGGAAAAGGCTTGGCATTATGAGCTATGCTCTTAGTTCTGTCTCTAACCCCCTACTGTTCTTAAGGATTTGATCAAGGGAGCGATTGCGATTGAGTGATTGGTCTTGGCATAAAATGGCCATTCTTTCTTCTTGTGGTCCAACAACAGATCCCCCAAAGACCAACTGGTTTCGGGGCTATCTTGCCCAGCTATCACACTCTCGTGATTTCGACCGGGCCAGGGCAATGAGAACTTCTGAGTGACCAAGCTTAAAGGGCTCTAGCCAATTCATTAAACACAAACAACACAAAACAGTGTAACACATATTGACCTCAAAACGGTCCCTCTGCCAAGACAGAGCCTTGGGTCCACCATACAGGTAGCCTAACCTTCCACAAATGCTTGCTATGCATGGTGTGTATATAGGCCAGCTTCAACTCGCTTCAACTAACTGCCCACATGGCAATACCATCCATATACACAGAACAATGTACAGCTTCCGCAGCCAGAGAATAAACTGTTAACCTATTTGATAGGGTACATGCAGCAACAACAAAATTAATATTTTTTTACTGACGCACCAATAAACATGCTGGTCATTGAACAACACTGCTTATACATATTATGATTGAAATAAACACCTAACCAAATGGCTTAATCTGTAACGTGTCACACATGAGGCCTTTGTAAACCCCCCCCTCCCCCCCCCCCCGTGGGTGAGTTGTAGCTTAACAAGAGCGCAGTGGTACGTATACTTCCTCCGGTGGGCTGTAGTGCATACAGGTAATGCTGGTATAAACAGGATAAAGAATGTCATTTGGACTTATTTAGAATTGTGTGGTGCCTTAAATTCAATAAACCTTCCCCCTGCAATCTACTTCTCCTTGCAGTTATTTACCATTGCATCAACATCTAACGGTAATCCAAAAGGAATCGGGGGGTTGCAACTTTTTAATACTTGATACTTTGTTTTGCTATAAGTAATGTATGGATAAAAGCATCTGATTATACGATAAAGCTTGTGGTGGTGAAAAATCGTGGTGGGGTTTTTCCCATAACCCCAAGTTCCAAGGTTTTCATCCTTTTGCCACATGGAGAAAGCAGGTGATGTCATTGTTTGACGCGCAGTTTGTGTCCAAAAAAATAGTGAGAGCTTGACTGTCCAAGGCCGTCAATTGGCCGTCATCTATTGTAAATAACATATAACAAAATAAGGACGCAAAGCAAGTATCTATATAAATGTGTTCCACAAACAGAACGGTCGTTAACTCCGTCTTCTCCCCGTCACACACTTCCGTCACCTATTTAAAGGCTGCACCATCAGCACCTGTCGCAGGTGTTCACTCATCACAGGTGGGAAAGAAGGAGAAATTAGTAGGTCAATCAAAACATAAAAAACTTAAATGCAGCCCCTACAAATGTATTCGACTCATTTATAAACTGCATTTTCAACTCCAATTTACATAGGCCACCACCAGCTGCTACTGACAACTCTTTCCTGGAGGGAAGTCCTGAAAACAACTCTCCAGCATCCATTCCGTCTTGCCCCTCTACGTTGGTGCCATCCTCCTTCAGTGTCAGTGTGAGGTGCCAACCTACATTGACTTGACAACCAGGGCAAAGCAGCTCCACATCTACATCCACCAGACTAGACCAAAGTTGAACGAGCCCCTTTCCTACCTATGGTATCATGTCGGCTCTTGAGCAAACACGTGTTCTGTCTGTTACTGTAGAGTCAATAGCTTCCATAACACTAATGGTACTGCAGAACAGAGAAGCCATGGAATACCTTCTAGTAGGCGGTACATGCACAATAATAGGTATGATATGTTGCACTGATATCATTGACTCTTCTAAGAATATCACTGATATGTTTGAATGGTTTGCATGAGAACATTGATGAACTGAACAACTCTGGGAAATGGGATCCATTGGGTGAATGGTTTGGCCACGTGGGTAGTATCGTAACTAAATAGGGGATTTATGCAGATGTCATACTTCTCCTTCATGAGACTCATCGCTTGCCTTAAAGCTATTGCATCATGCTTTAAATCCACAAACAATATGGTGGTGAATTATCTTGTGGCGGACCTTCCTGTAGAGTTCGTTCCACATGTAGATCCGCACTTTGATGTTGAACATACTGTACTGTATTTGGTTTAGGTAAGATATTTGTTCAGTGATCATGGTGCTATATTAAAACACACAACGTACGCTACCTCAATCTTAAAATGTATGTTTGTTAAAATGTTCTGATTTAGGAAGATCATTATTGATTGGGTTTGATTGGCATTGTTGTGCTCCAGCTGAAGTGATTTCACCTTCTTGTTGAAGAACGGAATGGAGCTTAGCGGTTGATCTGAGACTGGAAAAGGTGTGTTTTGCTCAATTATTTAAAAGTCTACTAAAAGTCTTGTGTGCATTCATTTGCACACCCCTGTCTCTGTTTATAATTTATGTCCCATTTATTATGGTTGTAAACACTGAATAAAACAACAAAACACTATTTTGCATCAGAACACTTGTACTTTGTCCTATCCTTGGAGATGAACTTATTTGCCAACCTCCAAACAGGTAATTTCTTAATATGATGAGGAACCACCTACGGATATGTAATCTTCAATGTTTTAAAAAGGTCTTTATGATATATGTTGCTCTGGAGAGAGCATGATTCGTTCTGTCCTAGGTAGGAAGGAACTAACGGTGGAATCCCGAGGTTCCGGATGTCGTATTGCCTCAGGTATTCGGTCACTCCTAGAAGGAGTGACCGGTGAGATTTCAATGCCACCTAGTGGCAAGCACAAGCTTTGCCCACCTAGGCAAACCCATTCAGTCCTTTAGACCAGTGGTTTTCAAACTGTGAGGCGCACCTCCCCTGGGGGGCGCCAGAGTTCCTCAGGGGGCGCGCGACTTGAGAAAAAAATATACCAGAAAAAGTAACAGAAAAAAACGCGAAGACGCAAAGTCAAAAGCTGTGTTCGAAATCGTTCCCTATTCACTCACTCACTATTCCCCATATAGTGTTTATGATATTGTGCACTATATACGGAGCGAACAGACGACAATTCGGAGACTACGCTGAACATTTCTAAACGTCTTTTGCGTCAGTAAATGCGCCGGGTATTTGTGTGACGCAGACAGATGCGCCCACATCATGTAAACAAACCGGGCACCCACGAGGTAAGCTGGAGGTTGTATTGATGTTGAGTGTTACATTTCCTTGATCAAGTTTTTTTTTAAATTCATTTTGAATGTAACATTTTCTATGTTAAATCGCAAATAAATTGTTGACATTTCTAAACGAAAGCCGGAGACTCCATCATTAAATGGAGTCTCCGGCAGACGCAAACTCATTGCTCCCACTAAAGTGGAGGTGAGCTAAAAAGGATGCTAAACTGGCAGTTTACAGATTAAGCTGTTCAAGTGTATTTAAAAAAAGTTAAGCAAAAACATGCTTAGATAAAGATGTTAAAATGTGTTAAGAAATGTGTTTAAAAACGCACAAAGATGATTAGAACGATTCAAAAATATGTAAAATGTTTCAAAAATATCTTTAAAATGTTTCAAAAATATCAGAGATATTTAAAATATGATCAGAGATGTTTAAAATGTGTAAGATAATTAAAAGACCTTTCAAAACACAGGGATTTAGAACATTTTTGTCGGGGTGGGGCTCAGCTGAAATTTGTTCTCTGAGGGGGGGCTCACTCTCTCATACTTTGAAAACCCCTGCTTTAGACCAGTCTTTCCCCAAGACTGGGAGATTTGAATTGGGTCGCCAAATAAATTGAACAAAAACAAAAACATTTATTTTCATTATTTTTTTGTTTTTACACATTAAACACATTTTTTTTACACATTTTTTTTTTTACGCATTTAAAAAACTTTCAACAAGAAGCATGTTTTTGATAGTACTGAATGTTTGTATGGTTCTGATAATTTTACTTCTAACATTGAATCTAGTTGAAAGGCTAATTACAATTACAAGTACATTGTGAGAAGAAATAACAACATTGAGATAGCCAAAACAAGAAGATGTGAACTCTGCCTAAATGCATTTATTTGGTCTCATTTAGGGCAGAGTATTTAATTAATTAATAATTACGTTTATTTGTGACTCTTTGAGGGAGGGTGGGGCTCTGAGATGGTTGGGATTGTGGAGGATAATGTTTTCTTTCTTGAATTAAAATGAGCGAAGCTTGAAATCATGCATCTTTTTTTTTTGTATAATTCCTTTTTTTTGATTTAAGTTTTTTTTTTTAACAAGCAAATAATAAAAAATGAAAAAATAAAAAAAAGGACAACCGTATATGTTGTTCATTTTTTGATAAAACGCAGAAAGTAATCAGTAGTTTGATCGCATGTTCACACACACACACACACACACACACACACACACACACACACACACACACACACACACACACACACAAACATTGTTTCTATGTCCTGTGATGAAATCACACATCTTAAAGAGTAACTCATAAAAAACATTGACTCTTTATTCATGATCCATGCCTAATTTATGAGCACCTTTCGGAAGACACTGTATATATTTATCGGCGTTGTATTGGCTCTTGTTCTTGCTCCGTCTATTCATCAGTATGTGTGTCTGTGTGTATGCCTGGTTTTCTTTCGCTTATGTTTCAGCGACTGTCAGTTCAGCCACACGGACGGGAACGTGACCCTGAGCTTCGACTTCGGCCCCATGGGCTCCGTGGGGACACTGATGAACGGCCCCAGCTTCACCTCCAAGGGCACCAAATACTTCCATCAGTTCAACACCAGCCTCTGCGGGGGAGAGGTATGTGAGGACCCCGCCTCGTTGAACCAGGATTCCAGATGTTTATATTGCGGTGGTTGGTTCTGTTGGTGCATTCCGCACATCAGCATAAATGTTGAAAATGTTTCTTAAATGCATAATGATGAATTGGATACAACTAATGATGAGGTGGATACAGCTAAAGAAGTAAATAAAGCATAAAAATATAACAATTATTCAAATGAATGATGAGAGAGGAGATGTTCATTTAAGTGTAACGAGAGATTAAGTATGCCGGTTGTAAATGTAAAAGGAAGGAACTGCTCTTGAGCCTGTGGATCTTGGCTGACATGCCGCTGTCCTTTTGTCAGGACTGAGCAGGGAGAAGAGGGCGCCTCCTGGCATGAATAGGGTCGACAACAAAACAGCCATTTACTCTCAACCTTTCCCCTGGCTCCAGCCCCTGATTCCCTGCCCAGCGGTCTGTTTGTCAGGGCCTGGTGTATGCTTCTTGAGTGCTACTGGGCTTGGTGTGAACTTTCGCAGAGCCAATCATCGTCTTGTAAGCAGGACATAAAAATAACATGAATAGGGGAGGGTCCACGCACTGGTAGTTCACAGGGAAGATTGATTCCCAGAACCAACCACGGAAACGATGGTCAGAAATGACCCATGAAAAAAATCGAAATTGCCTCACACAGAAGCAGGCGCAATCAACTAGAAATAGATATTCTCACAGTGCATTTCACTTACAAGGAGCTTACAGATGTCTAAATTGATGACTAATTTACTTAAAATCCTAGTATTAGTCACACTTAGTCACGCTGGTAGAAGGTTCCGGATGTCAACCTGGGAACACTACCGGTACTTCTCACATGATGCCTTTACCAAAACCCCCCAAAGGTCAAAATTCAATAACTTTTTTGCTAGATTTATTTTTCTTTCAGACTTATTTTTTGTTGGGGGGTGGGGGGTCCTCGTCCAACGTCGTCGTGCGAGTCGGGGCGTAGCGCCGTGGCCACGCTGCGCTGTCGGCCAGAGATCAGTGCCCAAGAGCAACTCACGGTGCCCAGGTAGGAGGTCTAAGACAGGGTTCAGCCCACCGATGTGAGACATGTGCTGGGTTATGCTGCCTTGGTCTCAAAATTATTATGCGTCTAATTGCGGTTAATGCGTAAAAAAAACTCCTACATGTATTCATGTTTAATATAATTATGAATCGCTCATCAGATTAACCAACCATCAAAATAATCATTATTTGTATTCCGAAAGGTAATCCATTTTACATAAACGATTGAGTCTGTTATAGACTAGCAATGTGATAAATTACTATTTTGCATATAAATCAGAATAGTAGTCACACTTCGCACCTTCCCCATCTTGTGGAAAGTTCAGGGGCGTGTCCCACGTGCACGGGAACGGACTACCATCAAATAGAAGGGGCCTGCACCGGAGGACAGCTGGACACGGACACACAGACTGACTGATGGACCATGGCCGTGCATGGGGTTTCTTGCACCCCCTAGTGCTGCAACCATGGCTCTAAAAAAAGATCGAGCGCAAAATAATTAAACAGAATCTCAATTGGACAAATCTTACGAAAGGATCAAACAGTGCCTGTGTCTGCACGGACCTAAACCGAATACAATTCAAGTGTTAGAATCATAAAAGTTGCATCATTTTTATATGGAATGAACCAAAAGCTACACATGGGGGGGGGGAGGGGGTAATAATTTCCTAAATTATTCTCTATATGCCTTTTGTACATGTTTATAGTTATTCTTGTGTCTATCTAGGATATGGTGTACACGTGGACTGACCCAAATTATTTATGGGAGGCCTTTTCTAGATGCTTTTTCCGGAACCATTTCTCCTTGATAGGCATGTTTTCTATACATTTTATAAATGTACATGAGAGGGGTGTTATTCCTCATACTCATTTGCTTAACATTTGATGGTGTGTCTTCAGGACATGCTGTACGTGTGGACTGTACCAAAGCTCTGTAAGGGAGGGGTGTCTCTGAAAAGAGGACGTTGACTTCTTCATCCGACTAGGGGCTCTGACGGCCGTGCTGCTCGTCATCCTCACCTGCTACTTCTGGAGGAAGAACAAGAGGTCAAACTGTTGACGTTCACCAAGCGCATGCATCTACGCTTTCATTTCTATTCCATTCATATTTCCAAGAAGATTTAGCAGATGCATCCGCTTAATAGGGGGTTTTGAGGTGCCAGTGATTTCATTTAAGATTAGGTGGCACTTTAATAATCCCAGATGGGCCGCCATAGCAGAACGTACTGGACAAGAAGCTCAATTGAAGAAAGACGTAAAAGATACAGCATTTAATTAAGAGTCTAAGCTTGCCTACAAACAATACATACAGAAAATATTTCTTGATGCACAAATGTTTGTTGAAAAAAAAACACAAATAAATTGTGTGGATAGCAGCCATCTGAGGGAATGTTTTCTTCAAAGAGTGGAGTTTTTTTACTGAAGTATTTAGACAGGCTTCTATCACTGAGAATGAGTCTTCCTTCGGTCCTTGTGTGTCCTATTGAGTGTTGAGTGTTGTCCTATGGGTGTATTGTTGTCCTATGGGTGTAGTGTTGTCCTATGGGTGTAGTGTTGTCCTATGGTACTAACGCCACCGTGCTGCTCCCCCAGGCTGGGGTACAGGGGCTGGTGGGGTACAGGGGCTGCTGGCTGATCACGTCGGCCAACAGGGAGGGTGATAAACCCGGCCCGACAGCTGTGGTGATGGAGGGCGAGGGGAAGGACAGAGACATGGGTATTCTCCAATCACTAATGTCTACGTACGGTTACGACCACAGCTAGTTTGTTGGTTTCTTTTGATGCTATCATACAGGGTTGCAGAATTGTTATCGTGACCCAATGGGAATCATAATGTCTCAAGGCACTGATGGTGAGAGAGATTGTGATGCAATGTCAAATAAATTATGTATTGGTCTACATGTGAGTCTGTATGGTAGTTCTACAATGATGTTGGTGATGTTCATCAGAACATTTCTCTGTTTATCGTTTTCAGAATACATTCTAGAACTCTATATGAGTATACTTTATTTATGTTTAACTCTATACAATAAAAGGAACACTAACTAGACCCACCCTTAATCCATGTCCCTGCCTCTATTCATCTCTCCTTGTGTGCTGAGTTGTTGTGTTTGCGTGCGATTGAACGATAGGTGACTTCTGTGTGATGAGTGGTTAGATATGTGGGTGATATATAATAAAAGGTTTCAGCAATGTTAAGTATCTCTATGAAACGTTTCATACGGCTTGATTGCATTGTATGCCTACATGGGGCACATTTAAAGGTGTTGTAGTAGGTGTGAATGAAGAGCTATTATTTGAGTGCAGTTTGTTACACATGGCGTGGCCATCGCTCAGTCATTATAGTAGTGAGTACAATGCGCTGTGAGCAGATCTGTTTGGTGTTGAACGCGTCTCCTCTGGATAGACTGCATGTGACAAGTATGTCCGAGTTAAGACTGGGCACCGCTTCGGGGGCGTCCATCTCGCCTGTCAATCAGAGTTCAACACACTCCTCAATGGAAGCGACGCTGGGAGGAAGGGGGCAGAGAGGACGTGTTTGTTTGGGTAACATATACAATTATTATTAGTAGTCGCCGTGCTGGAGTAGAGGCGAAAATATAATCTTATAGATTATAACTATAATCACCCTCTCACCCATCCAAAAAGCAAAAAGAATGATTTCCCCTGGGGAAGATCTTATTCCCTTAGATTGCCATCGTTTTTACATTGTTTAAAATCCATCCCTGTAATGTAATCAATCAATCAATCAATCAATCAATCCTTTATTTAACTATTCCTTTATTTTTTTGTCAATCGAAATGGGACAGGGAAAATTGGCAGGTATCCCAAAACGTAAGTGGTGCATGCAACCAGTCGGTCAAATAAGCACATTGGCTCGAATATTCAGAGGGGCCTCACACAAGTGGGACCCCATGACCCACAATGTAAATGTAAGAGTTTGTAATGCCCATATTTTACCACAAGAGGGAAGTGCAGCCAAGTCAGCTGTTATCACGAGACCCTATATGAAACCATACTAAATACATGAACACGCATGATGGAGCAAAGCAAGTCTTTTTGTTCAATCATTTCTTTCTTTCATTTTTTCTAGCTTCATTTCCTTCTATCCTCCACAGTCTTACACAGAGGAGAGCATTGTGCAATCACAACAAGCCCACTGCACTAGACTGCACTTTAATTGGACTTCCATCACTTTGGGAACAGATTAGCTGGAGTGCGAGGGACTTCCTTTCAAGATTTGTCAACACACGCTGTGAGTAGGTGTGTGTATGTGCCTGAAAGTAGGTACGCGAGTGTGAGATAAAGAGGGACATCGAGTATGTCGCCAGCTGACGGAAATCCAATTCCGCTACGACGCCTTTGCAGTCACAGCTTTTTTTCCAAAGTGGATATTTTTAACAGCGGAATAGTGGATGTACATTCCATACAGTTAAAGCAGAAGCACAAAAAAAGGACATGTTGACGCCACATAACGCTTGGTATGGTTTATTATAATGTCATCATAGCCTGTTTATTGCACATAAACACTGCGCTATCGGCCAGTTCCAGAGTGAATACCTTTAGTTGGATATTACCACAGAAAGAATACAGTAAAACCCAGGTAACGACACATTAAGTCTATCACATGGTGCAACTACAGAACAGAAATTGATGTCGGGCACATGGCGGTTGGCATACGCACAAATATTACGAATAATATCCGCAGCGACTGGCTTCCACTTACATGCTGCTATTCATAGGCATCGCCCATTAGATGGAAATAAAACTTCCTACAAGAGTCGGCTGGAGACCTCAGATTCTGAACTATCTTTAATGGGGAAGTTGGTGTGTTTCAAAGGGTTCCAGTTTCGTACCATCTCCAGCCTATTGCAACCTGGTTCACTTCCCACTTATTCCTTTCCCACGTCCTCAAGGCTGCTGTCTTGGCATGTTTCACAGTGGGAACTCGGATCTAAGAGTTGTGGTGATGCATATGTGTGTTTGTGTGTGTGTGTGTGCATGTTTGTGCGTGTGTTTTAGATGGGGTACGGGGGGGGGGGGGGGGGGGGGGGTGGTTTGGCTTATGGTGGTCTTGGCTTGCAGGCAAGCCCCCGTGGTAAGTCAGTTTCACACGTATAGCGTGAGATAGCCCAGTGGCAAGGGGAAGGGAAAGGTTGAAGCGTTGTTGGTCGACGGAGTGATCACACAGAGCGGCCGACCCGGAGAGTGTGAGACCGTGGCGCTGAATGAACAGAGAACCAAGGTTAAGTGCTCTGTTGGAGTGACCATTAAACACTGGGAGACCGGGGACCAGTCCTAAACTGGGCAGCCTCCCTCGATGTCCGTCAAGGGCCAATTTGGCCGTGCGACGACCACCGCCGCCGCCGCCACCAGCAAAGCTGCTCTTTCTCCCCTCTTCTCTTAATAGTCCGCGCCCCTTCCCCCATCTCCCTACCCCCTCGTCCACCCCCCCTCTCCAGGCTGGAGAGAAATACATTCTGGTGGCAAATGTGGCTCCGGTTGTCCGTGGCAACCGGAGGCAGCAGGCAGGACCCAGGCAGTTGAATGGCTCAGCCTCCCTGCGCTCACAAAGCCTGGGTGTGTGTATGTGTGAGTGTGTGTGTGCGTGTGTGTGTGTGTGTGTGTGTGTTTGATGCTCTAAGCCTCCAGAGCAACGCTGCTCTGCTGTGACTCTCTGGGCCGTGGGAGCGCTTTACATAATCCAGCAGCAGCAGATTGCCGCATCGTTCTCCACCACACACACACAACCACACACACACACACACACACACACCTTGCCGCCTGCACCTTGCATTTCAACCCCCACCCCTCCCTTCTTCACACTTTCCTTTTTCCCGCAAATTCGCTGCTTCTCTACGCCTATATTCGCTTTAAGGTGATAATTTCCTTGAGAGGGGAAGGAGGGGAACCAACCAACCAGCCAAAGTGTTCTGACAGTTTGGCTTCGTCTGCACAAACAACAACAGAAAGTTGTTGTTTTTTTCCCGCACAAATCCTCGTGACACACTTTGACACTCTCCGTGGGTATTTTTCCGACTGTGTTTGTGACTCTCATTGCGTATGCAGAAGGTACGACGGTGGGTAAGAAGCAGCCTCTTTATGTACACGTCAGTCCGCCATGCCAAGAAAAGTGTTTGAAGCCTGATGAGAAAAGTCCATCTAAAGGTAAATCATCCTGGGATGAGGAGAAGTTTTTTGCAGCAAAAAGTTAAAGCGATATACTGCGAAAATCTTCTCTTTCTTAACATAATGTTTCCTTTCCTTGTGCTACGACAATATTAGTAATTGCACTCTTTTTTTGAGAAATCCTCCCTTTTGTATCTTGGCTTGTGAACGAAGAGGCGCTGATGGCACCAATGAGCCACGGGCGTCTGATGAGCATTGTTTACTCCAGGGCGTCTGTCTGCCTCAACCTGACATCAGGTGACACTTATGTATGTTGCTTCCTTTCCCATGAGCCTCTCTGGCTCTGCCAAGGCCAGATGCTCCTCCGGCCGTTTGGCTTCCCCACAGCCGCATGCCGGCGCACAATAATGTAAACGGCGCCCTACAAAAAGACATCATGTGTCATCGGTGCATTAAGAGCTCCACACTTCTGTTCCTCTCTCTCTCTCTCTTCTATGGGAGCTAAACCGCCACACCCGGGCATCTGGGCATCCACTTTCGGGCAGATGTTTGTCAGAGATGTACGTTGGCTGTTTTTTGTTTCTTTATTATTATTATTATTATCTTTTTAAAGAAACACGAGGAGATGGGAGATATTCAGTTCCAGTTCTTTTTCAAAATGATCACAATCCTTCCAGGCGTTCATAAGTGCACATTCTGCGATGGAATGTTTGGAAGGGGGAAGGAAAGGATTTAGCAGATCCGTTGGATTGGGTTCAGCAGGATAGGTCACATGATCAGTCTGTTTATTTACCATACACACATTAAGGCACAGAGCCCCTAGCTACACATCTATAAATCAAACCAGCAGAGCCCCGTCTATTGGAGCTCTCTGTTGATAACATGGAATGTGCTTTCAGCAGAACAGACTTATTGTTATTTTTAAAAATTCAGTCTACTTCCTTTTTGTGCCTCTTTGTTCTTCTCTTGTTGAGAGAACCAAACTACAGCGAAGCCTGTGATGCGACAAGTACAACATGGCATCCGATCATTAGTTACTTGTATTATTATAACCAGTCCACTCAGCCATCGCTTGAATCCAATGAATGAATGACTAGGAGTGCGACGGCGAGAGTGAACGCTGTCAACACGGATCTGGAACAACGGCCATTTACATAAAAGGGATTCCATGATTAGAAATACAAAAATGGAAATTTGTATCAAAACGACATACACACTTTTAAAATGGCGCACTTGCTTGTTTTCAGGTGGATTTAGGATGCAAAGTACGTGTGATGACAGATCAGTACCCGGTATTTGTGAATGATCCGCTGCAGTATCCACAGTCAATGAGATTTCTTTTTTTTTTTTCTACTTGTCCGTCGTATATATTCTAGGCTATTCCACACTCATTCTAAAGTTACAATAATGTTAACATTGTGCTGTTTGAACCATCATCAGTAGTATATCATACAAATATACAGATACACAATAGAAATGCATACAGTCAGTTATTACAATGAAAACTACAAAAAAGCATTGAAATAAAAGTCCACCGGATATTGGAGGGAGGGGCGGGCATCCACACAGCCCTCTCCCCCTCCTCCCCCCTCCCCCATGATTGCTACCCTGGCTATTTACACAGTATCATAACAAACTGCTATCAAAAAACAAAGGCTTCAAAAGTCCTCCTAAAAACTTTTTTTTTGTTCTTTTGTGTCTCTACTTACAACAATATTGATTCCTTATATTTACATCCCTAGAAAATAATTTAATCATAGTTACACACTTTCTACATATGTGAAACAATAAAGTTCTAGTCCACGAGTGAGGTTGAAGTGTGTGTCTGTGTGTGCGTGTCCATGTGTGTGTGCTTTCTAATGCATTTGTCTGCAGGATGTGTGTGTTTGTGTGTGCGTGTGTGTGTGAGTGTGTGTGCTTGAAAGAATACATGTGGGAAGATGGTGTTTTTTTTCATTTTCTTCTAACAGTCGAGGGGAGGGGTGGAGGGAGGCAGAAGATACGAGGGGGTCTCGGTCACAGAGAGGAAGTGGTGGAGTCAACGATCTCCCTCCCATTGCAGACGGTGGGGACGAACTGGGCGGTGCTGACCGAAGCTGCAGCCGGCCGTGGAAAACAGAGGGGGGGGGGCATAAACAACAACAGGCAAGCATCAACAGGCACGCTTAAACAACCCACCACCATCTCAATATTATTCAATCTCAATTATGTATTCAAGTAATAATAGTCTCTTAATACAATAAGCAATGGTGGTTAGAGAAATATCTAGAGATGATGACATTATTTGAATTCAATGAGCAGATGGTAAAGCTGTAGCTGTTGTTGACGCCCATATGCACTTTAATTACAGTGTTTCAACACTGATGTTGTTGCTCTTAAGCTCTGCGTGTGGATGGCAACGTTAGACTGAATATTGGCCATTAAAGGTATCCTATGTACGATTTCTGCATTAAAATGTCTAAAAACGACTTGACCTATGTTATGTATTTTGTTGACGACCCGCTAGATTTGGCCGCATGCCAATGGCGTCATATGCCCTTTCTCTTTTTTTCTAATTTCTGGGGAAACACGAGAAACCAGTAATCCAGAAGAGACCTAATTTATTGATATGACATTTTAAACAATATTTCAATTGCGATCTATAGCTAACCACGACTACTTTGACAAGTGGCTCATCCCTTCCACCAAACTAACGCAGTTTTCCCCCCATCGACTTTACATGGACGGGTCATTCAAATTAAAAAAATGTATTAAAAATGTATATCAGTGATTGACTGTTTCCCATACATGGTCTATTATTTTAAAAAGGCTAAAGTCTTATTTCATTGTAGCACTGCGCGCAACACCAACGTGACGTCTGTGAAAAGACCCTCTTCATGGACACTGAAAACATGATCATGTGCGAGAGGAAGGATTGATGTTGGTTTCTCCCTGCAGAGAAGACGGCAGGCAAATTCATTATTTGAATCAATCTGGAGTTCACGAATCAGTATTACGGATGCAAGAATCTCAAAACACTGTATATATACAGTCTATGTTAAATCAGTTTAACCTGTATTATACAGTCTGTGTTAAGTCTGTTTAACCTGGATTATATACAGTCTATTTTAAGTCAGTTTAACCTGTATTATATACAGACTGTTAAGTCAGTTTAACCTGTATTATATACAGACTATGTTAAGTCAGTTTCACCTGCATTATATACAGTCTATCTGTGTAACACCGACACCGGAGCTTAGCCGCTTTTAACTGTTGTAGATCCAGCGAGATACACTATTAAACAAAGATTTGAATCCATTTGGGAACATTTTGAAACGTGAGACATCTCCGGTGTAATTGCATTTTTGTCAGGCCATTTCCTCGAGCAGGGTGCTTTGTAGTTTGCTTATTGTGGAGGAAGATTGACCAAACGATGGCTATGGAGAGGCGTGCTGCATGACGTCCCCTGGGCCGATATACACCGCCAGACACGCGGGACTCAAACCACGGGTCCAGCCTTTAGTTCCCCCCTTCAGATCGCCTCTAATTCAGAGCGGGAATATCTATAGGATATCCAATATCTTTTTAATTTAAAAAAACACTTGTTCAGTGGGAACACTGTTATGTGTACGGTAACGTTATAAAGTTACAACAATGTTGAAAACATTATTTTAGCTGAAAGGGTTATTTCTTGTTTGATCGTGTCGACCCAGGGTAACAGTGGTGGACAACCCCCCCACAGGATTATCTACAGCTGCTCGTTAGCAGACGCATCTAATGCTATGTTGGCCAGATAACGTTGTAGCACTTTCAGCAATTTCCTTAGAATTAAATGACGTAACGCTAATAAACTTGAATAAGTGCAACGTGAATACAACTTTAATACATTAATGGTCTGTGAACACGCTTTCTGCCTCGGTCTCTTCAGATAGATTGACAAAGGCAATGGTGGAGAAGGAGAACAACTACTGTGTTCCCATGCTGCTTCTTTTGTTATTGTTTTGACTGAGATACTGATGGCGGCAGAAATGACATATTATACCTTCAATGAAATACCACGGCTGCTTAGTGATCGTTTCGATTTAGTTCCCCCCTACCCAATCGTCAATAACCTGAACATTTTTAATAAGAGCAGGAGGGAGTCTGCAGAAGGGTAGGGGAGGAGAGGAGAGAAGGGGGATTAGAGGAGAGGAGAGGAGGGTAGAGGGGAGGAGAGGAGGGGCAGCAGAGAGGAGATGAGGGGGAAAGAGGAGGGGAGAGACTAGGGCTGGAGAGGAGAGGAGGAGTGAGGAGAGAAGAGGCAGCAGAGACAAAGAACGAGAGATGTGGAAAGGAAATGAGGGAAGAAGGGGTGAGAGGAGGTTAGAGGAGAGGGAAGAGGGAGAGAGAAGAGGAGGGGAGAGGAGGGTCACGCAGAGAAAAGGAGGGGAGGGGATTGAAGAGGACGGGAGAAAGGGGAGAGAAGAGTAGCGAGGGGAGAAAGAGGCGAAAGGAGTAGAGGAGGGGGAGAAAAGGGGGGGAGAGGATCAAAGAGCAGGGGAGGATAGAGGAGGGGAGCTGAGGGCGGAGTAAGGAGATGTGAGGGGGCCAGGGGGGGAAAATGGGGTGTTGTGTGTCCGAGCGGAACGTACCATGCGATGGGTAGGAGGTGGTGGGGCCGCTGACACTGAACCTGTTGAGGTTCACTCGGTGGCTGGCCACGTTCTTCTGGGGCTGGAACATGATGATGTGGACCTTGGGAGCGAACATGCAGCCCAGCACCACGAAGCCGCTCAGACTGACCGATATACACATGGTGGTAGTCTGAACCTGAGGACAGAGCAACACATGCGTTTACGGAGCTGCAAAGAGATAGGAAGCAAAAGAGTGGAAAAGAGCCAAGATTTAAAAAAGAAAAGCTCCCTCCCTCTATGCTCCCTCCCTCCTTCCCTTGTTTCCCCAGTACTGAGAAGATAACACTGTGTGCGAGAGTGTTTGACATGTAAGATGGATTTCCCCCGAACCAATCAGACAATATTGGTCAGAAGTTAGCTGGAGCGGTCTTTATTGTAAATGGACTCATACAGAGTACAGAGGCAGGCACTGTTAACTTATTTTCACAAATTATTTCACTCACACACAGCTAACAATTTCCTAGGATATTTTGAATAGATTACACCCCGAATGATAGCGCTCAAATCTGACAGCCCCTTTAAAACACACAGCGGCTTTATTGTGTGAGGTGATTTATTTATCGAGGTTGCCCGTATCAATAAGCACCAGCAGAGGAAAAAAAAATAGAAAAGTAATGGCAGAGTATAGATTGCAGTGAATGCATGAAATGAATCAACCTGCAGTGATGCATACTTCTGCCAACAGGGGATTTGGCAAGGAGTGTTTTGGTGTTTATTGGCAGACCTTTGTCGCTGCTCCACCACCGAGAGGATAACAGTTACAGCGTTGATCAATACTAGACTTAATCAAAGGAGACCCACGGAGAATAAACTATGCAGTAACTCTTTGGTCTGGATCCAGTGTGGAGCCATTTATCACACTGGCAGAATGCTGCCATGGAAGATGCTCATGGCCACACACACACACACGCGCACACATACACACACACAAACACACACACACACACACACACACACACACACACACACAGAGTGGCTCGGTTGTCTTTATTGATCCGAGGTCCGTGCAGTTGTAGGGTTTCAATGCTTACATCCATGTATCTCCGTGTTAGAGGCGAGGCGGGGTTAAATAGCCAAGTCAGCTCAAAGCAATAGCTCACAGTAGACAGGGGGGCCCCCTGGTAAACAGCAATATCTTATAGTGTGTTTTTGTGTGTGTGCGTGTGTTTGTGTTGGTTTGTATGTGTGCGCGTGTGGGGGTGTGTGTATTCATGAGAGATGTTATGCTGCTACCTGGCTAATCTTAAAGTCAGATTGCAAGGCCAAAGAAATCCTTATTTCCCGAGAGAAAGAGAGGCGGAGAGAAGATTATCGAGAAAGAGAGAGTGGGCAAAAGGCATAGGGAGAGAGAGAGAGGGAGAGAGAGAGAGATGTGGAAAAAGTGGAGATAGCTAGAACGAGAGAAATACATACAGAAAATGAGGAGGGGAAGGGGAGAGCGATGACAAGGGAGGGAGAAAGATACAATGAGAAAGGGAGGAGGATAGAGAGAGAGAGAGAGAGAGAGAGAGAGAGAGAGAGGATGACAGGGAGAGAGACAGAGACAGAAAGACAACGAGAGAGAGAGAGAGAGAGAGAGAGAGGCTAGAGAAAGGGAGGATGACAGAGAGATATGTGTGTGTGTGTGTATGACTTGAGCTCCCTGCTTTCAGAGTCTTTTTTAATGGGGATCAGATGAGCAGCCCTGGCATCAGCAGTCCTCCACCTGGCCCTTTGATACTGTGTGTTTGTGTGTGTGTGTCTGTGTGTGTGTGTGTGTGTGGGTGTGTGTGTGTGCGTGCCGGTGTTTGTGTGTGTGTCTGATTTGTATGGATCATGCGAACACTCCCAGAGCCCTTTGATATCTGGAGACTTGGATTATAAAACTATTAATAATGACAATAATAATAAAATAATAATAATAAGAACTAACTATAAATCTGCATTACTTGTATTTTTATTAGTAGTTATTTCTCCTTGTGTCAGTATGTATCAGTGCATGTTTTCCGTGTGTCTTTATGTGTGTCTGTGTATGTTAGTGTCTGTCTGTTTCCATTTATGTCTGTCTGACATTTTTCTTTGTGTGCCAGGGTGGGTCAATCTCTGTGTTTGTGTGTGCGTGTGTGTGTGTGTTTGCGTGTGTGTGTGTATGTCAGTTTATGTCAGTGCGTGTCAGTCTGTGTGTGTGTGTGTGTGTGTGTGTGTGTCAGTGTATGTATCTAAGTGTGTGTCTCAGTTTGTGTGATACTGTGTGTTTCAGTGTGTGACACTTGTCAGAGTGTCTGTTAGTGTGCGGCTCACTGTGTGTGTGCGTGTGTGTGTGTGTGCGTGTGTGTGTGTATGTTTGTGTGTGGGGGGGGGGGTGGGAGCCTACCCTATAGTCACTGGATGTGACGTAGAAGATGGGCAGGAAGGCGAGCCAGATGATGCAGGTGGTGTACATGGTGAAGCCAATGAACTTGGCCTCGTTGAAGTTCTCCGGACACTTCCTGGTCTTGAAAGCATACCTATTGGTACACAAAATCACAGTTTGAAAGTTCGAATACAAAAATGGCACAACCCTTTTGTCATACTTTTGACAAAGGTATTTCTCAAGGTGGATGTTTCCATAGTGTGCTGCCATAGTTTTCAACTACTTTCCAACGTCGTATCCGAATTTGTGACCCTCTAAGTGTCCTGATACGCACTGATAAAGACATTAAAAAACAGAACAAGCTGAGGACAAGCAGCCACAACTCACACATACATTGTTATCCATTTAAAGGGCTACTGTCGTTAAAATTGACTCTACTATTCACACACACACACACACACACACACACACACACACACACACACACACACACACACACACACACACACACACACACACACACACACACACACACGTACTCTCAAACACCTACAGACTCACACACACACACACAAACACACACACACACACACACACACACACATAGATACTCTCAAACACACACACACAGACACACACACACATAGATACTCTCAAACACACACAAACACACACACACATACTCTGAAACACACACACATACACTTGAAACACACACACACTCACACACACACCACTATCACAGTACACAGAGTATGACAAACACACACACACAAACACACTCAAACACACACATGCACACACCACCTACACAATACACAGGATGACACACACACACACACACACGCACACACACACACACATACTCTCAAACACCTACAGACTCACACACACACATAAACACACACACACACACAATCACACACACACACATAGATACTCTCAAACACACACACACAGACA
Source organism: Pollachius pollachius (assembly GCF_949987615.1). Taxonomy (NCBI): domain Eukaryota; kingdom Metazoa; phylum Chordata; class Actinopteri; order Gadiformes; family Gadidae; genus Pollachius; species Pollachius pollachius. Next base: position 1,381,836 of record NC_136942.1, on the reverse strand, counting down.
CACACACACATAGATACTCTCAAACACACACAAACACACACACACATACTCTGAAACACACACACATACACTTGAAACACACACACACTCACACACACACCACTATCACAGTACACAGTATGACAAACAAACACACACAAACACACTCAAACACACACATGCACACACCACTTACACAATACACAGGATGACACACACACACACACGCACACACACACACGTCACACACACACACCACTATCACAGTACACTCACACAAACACACTCAAACACACCCACATGCACACACCACTTACACAATACACAGGATGACACACACACACACGCACACACACACACGTCACACACACACACCACTATCACAGTACACATACACAAACACACTCAAACACACACACATGCACACACCACTTACACAATACACAGGATGACACACACACACACACGTCACACGTCACACACCACTATCACAGTACACAGTATGACACACACCCACACACACACGTCACACACACACAGACCACTTACACAGTACACAAGATGACCAGGAGCACGTCGTAGCCCAGTGACATCAGCATGCTGGAGTCACGCATGTTGCACTTCAGGATGACGGTCTGCCGCCGCTCGGGCAGGGTGAAGCGCCGCGTGCCAGGCACCTCCACCAGCAGCCACACCGACACCGTCACCAGCTGCACCGAGATCAGGCTCAGGCAGATGAACACCTGCAGCGGGCGGGGGGGTTATGGAGGGGGGGGGGGGGAGACAGGAACCGGCGGAATATGATTTATTATTGGTTGGAAGAAATTAAATAAAACTGCAATGGAGTTATGGCACCCTGAGGTGCTGTGTCTATTCTCCTATTTTTTTTAGACCCCCTCCCCCCTCAGTAATGAAACTACAGTTATGGTTCTCGGTTAGGCGATGCTGCATGCTGTTTTTTTGTTGGCAAGTTACCGAGTGCGCTCACACCTGAACCATTCCTTCCTTGGGTCGTTACACATTTTTACGAGTCATTTCTCATTCATATCTAACGGCTTGTTTTGGACCAGCACGCCGCTTAAACTTGATGAAAGAAGCCCTTCTCGTTAAGTTCTGTCCAGTTCAGCAGTTCTGGACGGTCATCCTCAAGAGCAACGTGCGTGAACTGCAAAGTAAAAAACGGTGTTTGAGATCTACATCTGCCTCCCTCCTATTTGTGTTCAGAATTTCAATATCGCCCTAAAGATTAAGCATGAATTATTCCAAGGTTTGCCCTCACTGGAGCATCACACTGGCGCTTCGCTTCGGTTCAGAGTTCGGCTAAACTTTAGTGCTCAGGATGAGTCGCACGGTAACGTGGTGCGAGTGAATGGAAGAGGCCCGGGACTGATCTGAGATGAACCGTACCGCGACTCCGTTCTTCCGTGTCTCCGTCCGTTGACCGCCCTCCTGCTCGGCCCACTCACCTGGGAGAAGGGGCTGATGAAGCGCGGCCTTGTGGCTCCGCCTCCGTCCTTCACGCCGCTGAAGATCCGAGCGATCCGATTGGTCTTGGTGAGCAGGGCAGAGTAGCAGACGGCGAAGGACGTCCCCAAGCCGAGCCGCCTGAGGGCGCAAATGGTGGGAGAGGGTTTGGCCAGGAACAGAAAGGTCATGGCGTAGGACATGAAGACGCCCAGGAGCAGGATGTAGCACAGCTCCCTGCCCGAGGCTTTGACCAGCGGGGTGTTGTTGTGGCGGACGAACACCCAGAACACCAGGCCTGTGGAGATGAACCTGTGGCGGGGAGAAGAAGGACCAGTTCATTTTGTGTCACAAAACAAAAACTCCCTTTGGAAGAGTAGCTTATCTTATAAACAGTCCTTCAGTGGCCATAAAGTTTTAGAATTCGACTTTTCCATTATTGTGTTCTCGACGAAAGAAAAGGGTTTTATGTTTTATGTAAATTGTAATCAGTTATAATTCACGTAATCGTGTTTGATAGGAAAGGGCAGTAGAAAGCGGTGCCTCCTTCCTCCTCTTTTAATTGGAAAGTAGGATGAGCTTCTCTGGTTGCTTTTCTCTTTAGATGTTATTAACCAGAGCAGATTCTATCTAATGCAGTGAAATTAGTGTGAATCTCGTGATTGTTTTTTTCCCTTTTTCGCGGGCCACCTTGTGATGTGTAATCGTCATGACGCGACATGACACATTATTAGAAGCAATTTTCCAGCTCATCAGTTCAATTTCTTGGCGTCCCTTCACGGGCGCAAGTTTACTCCGTAACCTTGTGTGTGTGGCGTCAGGGGAATGTGCTGGAAGTGGGCACCGGGGGAAAGTGGTGCTGGTGCCTGCAGTTGATGAGGAACTATTATCTCAACCATTATATGAATCGTTCAAGTTACCTAATTAACCATGAACCATCTATTCTAAGCAGACTCCTTTCTCTCTTCTTTTTACGTGACACATCCTTAGAGGCCCATGACACAGGCATCCCTGTCTGGATTAGAAAAGCTTCTACAGCTGATGTGGGAGCAGATCTATTTCAATGGGTAATCTCAGTAGATGTATGTGTGGAAAGTGATGCTATGCCATCCACCGTAGCTATGTTATCCACAGGCACAGCCAACCGGTAGCGGTGCCTGTGGATGGTGTGCTGTGGTGCTCGCTCACCCGACACAAGCGATGGTGATTGGACCGATGGCCCAGGCGTCCTCCCACATGATGTAGTCCTCGGGGAGGTCGAAACAGGAGCTGAGGTCGTCGGTGGGCCACTGGCCGGGCGAGCACGGGGCGCAGGTGAACTCGTCGGCCAGGTACTCGTGAGGTTCACAGGCGGTGCAGATCCAGCAGCAGTACTCACCTGGGCTCAGCCACAAAGGAACCAGTCTTACTACAAACGGGTTGAAGAGGCTCACGAGCTGGAGCTCTTGTCCAAAGCGACTTACAATACGGCGCAAGTGCTACAATATAGCACTTGTAACAGTAAAACAGGAAAAACAGTAAAATAGTAAATATGAAATAGTGACATTGTAACCGTCTACAAAATGATACTCTAACATGCTAAGAATCTTAAATTTATCAACAGGTAACGAATAGATAGATGATTAGAGATATGAATAGATTAACGGATGGAGGCATGGATAAATTGATGAATTGATGGACGGATGGATAGATGAATGGATGGAAGAATGAATGGATGAAAGGACAGATGAATGGATTAATGCACAGATATATGGATTAATCGATGAACTAATGGACGGATGGATGAATGGGCGAATGGATGGATGGATGGATGAACCAATGGACGGATGGGTGAATGGGTGGATGGATGCATATGATGGATAAGTGGACGTAGCGCTGCATGATGGGTGGATGAAGGAAGCCCTCGGGCGGGGCGACCGTCTCCCCCTCTCACGCCCCTCCAGGGCTCCTCTCTCACCTGCCTGCATCTTCTTCATCTCGTTGCGGGCGCACGGGTCGCTGCACTGGGACGGAGGCACGGTGTCCCGGGGCCAGTGGATGAGGTCGCTGTTCAGGCTCAGGGTCTCCGCCCATTCCCCCACCGGCACGTAACCGTAGCGATCACCGGAGCGCTGGTAGCTGAAGATGTTGTACCGGCCCAAACCGTCACCCTGGGCGTCAAACTTCACCGCCGTCTCGCTCCCGGGGGGAGAGAAGGGGGCTATAAGGGGAGATCAGAAATCCAATGTAAAACCAGCGCATGACAGGGTAGCCACCAACATAACCACTACGTCTAATACTCCCAATTCTACTTAAAGGCTGCGTTCGCCTAGAAGCCATGTTGGTTAGTCAGGTGGAGTATTTGTCTTATCTATAAAATGCAATTGATGTGCATTTTGGGTGGGAGAACCAATATGGCAGCTAGATAAGTGAGGTATATAATAAGATTAAGATCATAATAATTAATTTTATTAAGTGCTTCAGATAATGCATTCTATCTAATACAAGCTGTGATCATTATAAACCAACTCTAAACAAAAAAGGGGGCTAAACATAACCATATCTCAGCCAAGAACATTTATACATGTAGCGTGTCAACCCGTAATTATTGTATTGATCTGTATGTGATGTATGCTGCAATTGTAAAAGATGCATCATGCAGAAGATGAACAAGATGATACCCAGGCTCTCACGCGTCAGGCAGGCTTAATCTGCCACAGGGCTTAACGCTTGGTATCCATATTGATGTCTTGATTGTATCTCTCCCCACACACACCTCAGGCCAAAACGGGACATTCCTATTGCTCAAATATAGCTGACAAAGTTTAGTACCAAATCTAACATTAGCAAACTCCCTAAGTCATCGAGGCGTGAAGGCAGAGGATTGAATCCCTTAAGAGGGCGATGCAGCAACCCACACACTGATAGAATTAGCCTGCAGGTCTCCTGCACCAGAAAGACTGTTTGTTGCTGAAACTGCCAAATTGGTTTGTGTACAAGTTGTTATGAAAGGATTACCATCTACCCTAAGGATACGGGAGCGCAAGCAATTGGGAAATTGGCAAGATGCTGAAACCATGAAAGATACAAAAAAGAAAAAACAGGACACATAAGCTGAGGAGAAGGTGAGAAGAAGGCTTCTTCTCACAGTGAACGCTATCCTGTTTGGTTGTCTTCTTCTAACGCAGACAAAGGGCGTGGCCCCAGCATGTGGTCCCACCCGGATCCTGACACTAGCAGTCCTGATGCACACAGGTCGCCTAGTTGCCTCGCTGTTCGCAAGAAGTCGGGTCGGTGTCAGAGGCGATCTCATCGCCCTCCCCCCGCCCCGTCCTTGTCAAACGAGCATGCCTCCGTGCCAGGATCACTGGTGCAGCACACACACTGCGGGGCGTCGCTCAACCGGCCTCACATGTCGACCAGCAAGGAGACGTCGTTGCTCAGCGAACAACAGCCTCTCCATAACAGCCAGGGATCAGCAGTAGGAGCCGGGGATCTAGAGATGGAACTAGGGTGTGTGTGTTTGTGTGTTTGTGTGTTTGTGTGTGTTTGGAAGGGAGGCTGGAGGGGGGGGATGAGGGAGTGAGACAGAGGGAAAGACAGAGAAGTGGAATGGGGGAGAGAGAGAGAGAGAGAGCCTCCATTAGAGGTTCCTTTACAGTCTGACTGGTAAAGGTATTGCTCTGAGCGCAGCGGGAAGCTGGTCGGACTGAAACACAGCTCTGACCCTGCTGTGAGCATGGTGTATTCCTGCATGTGTGTGTGTGTGTGTGTGTGTGCGTGTGTGTGTGTGTGTGTGCAAGCCTGTGTGCTTTTGTGGGTGTGTGTGGATTGTGCATGTCTGTGTTTTTAAATGTATAAATGATGCGCTGTGTGTGTGTCTGTGCGTGTGTTTGTGTGCGTGTATTTGTGTGTGTGACAGTAATTGTTATGAGCATGTGCCGTAGTGTTTGTGTATGTTTGTGTGCATGTGCGTTGCGGGTGTGTAGCATGTTTGAGGCTGCGATTGCACGCGTGTGCATCGCTGACAGCAGCTAAATCTGTGCTATTGTTGTCAGGGCTCACTGTGTACGGAGAAGAATGTTGTGGTAAAAGGCAACAGGGGGGAATTAGGCTTTATGAAACCCATAAATCACAAAGACAGCTTAACCCTCCGCCTTCCTCTCTCTCACTCCTCATTTACATGTCAGGCAATTGTCAGGGCGGCTAAACGTTACAGCTGACAGCTAAATGAGTATGACTTCAATAAGACGGTGATAAGATACGATCAGCCCAAGAACCGATAAGTATTCATTAGTACGCTTTGCCAGACAATAGCCTGTTAATAAAGTCGAACAAGGCCAGGTCCTCCTCTGTTCTGAAACACACACCCACACACACATACAAACGCACGTAGCACACACACGCACGCACACACACACACACACACACACACACACATGCCCACACACACACTCACATGCACACACTCACACACACTTGTACTGACAAAAAAGCCTAGCTAATTATCATAACCGCACCTCATTAATTCATTAGATGTGTGTTGGATCCTTATTAGCCATTTAAGGTGTAATCCTGACAAGAGAGAGAGAGGGAGAGAGAGAGAGAGAGAGAGAGGGAGAGAGAGAGAGAGAGAGAGAGAGAGAGAGAGATCAGTGGTGAGTGGTGGGAGAGGCCCCCTCCAGCCCATAGGCCTGTCCTTGAATTACCTCCAGTAGATCTCACACACACACACACACACGCACACACACACACACACACACACACACACAGCATTATACTCTAGGAGCTCAGTGTAGCAAGCGACAGAGGGACATTGCTGACCGGCGTCCTCCTCTCCTATTATAGAAAGCGTATGACAGGGCAGGTTGCAGTGGACCAAGGCCGGCCCAGGTTGTTGCTCTGATGACTTTAGAGAGCTGAGAAGGCACATCCAGGACAGATGAACACTGAAGGCTCCTGAAGCCCTGCACCGAAAAGCGACAGGGCGTGGGTTGTGTTAAAAGCGTCTTAAAGGAAAAATCCAACCCTAAAACCACTTATTTGAGATGAAAAGTGATGTAGTGAGTTACATAGTTGTGCTATGGATTGATACTGCTCCGAATCTCAACTTAAATGCACAATGTTTTATTTATTTTTTTTACATATGATTAGATATGGCTTCAAATGTCCCTCTAAGGGTCCAACCAACCTAGAATTTGTGACCTGTTATTGGCCCTTTTGGGTCACCCGGAAACATTAACCAAACCTTCCGGCTACACCAACCTCCAAAATATAATTGTAGTGAGTGGGAGTGGCTCTTGTACCAGAGTGAAAGCCTGGACAGATGTATCGCGTCGACCAGGAGTCGGCGAGAACTATCTCAGATTAGGGTTAAGGACGGGCAGGTGCTTTGGTTTTTCTTTCAGGGGAACGGGAGACTTTGGATGAATGAGGGAAAAGATTAAATCTGCAGATAGATCTGGGAAGTGACCAAGGCCGATACAATATTAGTATGTAGACCTCGATTCTGTATGAAGTCCACATACAAATGAGTCTGTATGAATGTTTGACTCATTTATGCAGTGGTAATAATTAGTGGACAGTTTGGAAGCATAAGCACGCACACAAACATGTTCATGCTGGCACACGCACACATACACACACACACGCACACGCACGCATGCACACGCACACACACACACCCTCCCTCCCCACGGTTACCATCCTCTAGAACTCTGCAAGTTCATTAATTTCAATATTAATTAAAAATAAGTGTGAAAACACATGATTACAGCCGGCCTTCGTGAACATCTCCCAGCCCCTTACCCCCCTCCCTCCATGTAGGATCTCCAAACACGCCAACGTCGACTGTGGCCCTTTGCTACGCAACGCCAACATAAACCTCAAACCCAGTGTTACTCACAGAACACAAGGAGACGTCACATTGACATATTAATGCCCCCCCCCCCCCCAATAAGACTCCCGCCGCGTTGCACCATGACATCCCCTCACTGGGGTCCCGGGATGAGGCGGTTTGAAGGGGGAGGTCTGTACTGTAGCGTGCACGCCGCTGACACAGCTGAGGCGGCGACGTACAAAAACAAATTACAACTAATGAGCTAAGTAAACTGGCTGTGATTTAATCATAGCCCTCAACCCACCCCTCACCCCACCACTTCAGCATGCCCGCTAAATCCATCAAGACGTTCTTCCGTATTCATTAAAAAAAGAAGAGGGAAATCGCTGGTTTTCATTCAGAAGCGAGAGAAATTAATTACTGCCTCAGCCATGTCAGAGCAATGCAGGGGCCGCCGGGGATTGTGGGTATTAAAGACGGGGTGAGAGATGGCGGAGGGAGAGACTCGAGTAGAATGAGTCAATCCCCTTTAATCCGACCAATAGAGAGAGAGGAATAAGTTATTTAAAACCACAGAGGGGAGGGGGGGGGGCGATGTGCTTGGAAGAGGAAGCAACAACCGAAAGAAGGCGGGAGGGAAAGAGGGAACAAAGCAAGGTAAGAGTGAAGCGGTAGCTTTAGTATGAAAGAGCCGCCGAGAGTTAGAGAGAGATAACAGGGAACATGTTGTCTGTCTCTGTCTGTTATCCAGCATGTACACGCTGTGCAGACAGGCAGACACAAACAGAAGGGTAGACAGGCATGGAGACAATGAGATGGACGGACACGCAGACCCGACTAACAGGAAGACAGAAAGGCAGAAAGACAAACCAACATACAGACAGCTTAGGGTTTCTAAGCAATATGACAAAGGCACATAGAAATACAGAAGGTTGATTTATGACCTGTGATAGCTCAACAGGCTAGTGGCAACTTTTAGTGTCCGACACACACATACACACCTACGCACACACACACACACCTACGCACACACACACACACACACACACACACACACACACGCACGCATGCACATACACTCATAAACACACATACAAACACACACACGCACACACACACATAGATATTTACACATATATTAGCAACATTTTTTTCTTACTAACCGGGAAGAAAAGGCTATCTGCAGATCAATATGCCAGAAGAGAAGAAAGACAAAGAACAATAAAGAGGAGAAGAAAGGAGGCGAGAGGAGACACAGAGAAAGAAAGATGGCGTGGCAAAAAGGAGATAGGAGAAGAGAACTAGAGAAGAAAGGAGTGGAGGACAGAAGCAGAGGAGAGATTGGAAATTAGAGGATATAAGAGATCTGAAGAGGGAGGGGGGGGGAGAAGAAAGTGAAAGTGAAAGACTAGAGCACTGTATAGCAGAGCAGAGAATAGGATGAGGAGGCAGACAAGATAAGACACAACAGGGGAGGAGCAGAGATATGGGAGGAGAAGGACAGGAGAGGAAAGGAGAAGAAAGGAGATATTGGAGGAGAATGACAGGAGAGGAGCGGAGATATGGGAGGAGAATGAAAGGAGAGGAGAGGAGAGGAAAGGAGAGGAGATATAAGAGGAGAATGAAAGGAGAGGAGATATAAGAGGAGAATGAAAGGAGAGAGGAGAGGAGAGAAAAGGAGATATTGGAGCAGAATGACAGGAGAGGGGAGGAGCGGAGACATGGGAGGAGAAGGACACAAGGAGAGGAGAGAAGAGGAGAGGAGAAGAGGAGAGAAGAGGAGAGGCGAGGCGAGGCAATGTGTAGCGAGCGGTAGGTTGACCGTCAGAAAGGAGGGCTGGATAACAAGACAAACGAAGGCTCGGGAGGATGAGGAGGAGGAGGAGGAGGAGGAGGAGGAGGAGGAGGGCCGGGGGCTGAGCGAGAGACAAGATAAGGGAGAAGCGGAACGAGAGGGACGGGCGAAATGACAAAGCCAGGCGGGGGGGTCGAGGCGGGCAGAGGGTGAGCAGGGAGAGCAAAAGTGAGTGAATTGATTGACAGCGGGAACTCCTACTGTACAATGAGAATCAATAGACCAGGGGGGGGGGGAGGGAGGAGAGGAACTCCTACTGTACAATGAGAATCAATAGACCGGGGGGGGGGGGGAGAGGAGGAGATTCTTCGAGGGGGTAGGAGTGTGGACACCACGGCATGAAAGGTGCACAGTGATCTTGCCGAGTGGGATGTTGCTGCTTTCATACGTCGAAGCGAAGGAGGGGAGAAGAGTGTTTTCTTTTGCCGATGCGAGTGGAAATTTGGAAAAAAGTAACAGTGAGAGAGAACGATGGAGACAATGATGAGACACACCGCCTGAAAAGACTCAGACAGACAGACAGACAAGAGAGAGGGAGGGAGAGAGAGACAGGGAGAGTGGGGAGAGAGAGAAAGAAAGGGAGAGTAAAGGTTATTCTCTAGCGTCTAAAACGTTGCAGTAAGCTCACAGCTCGATATGGCCCTGAAGGCACAACGCCTCTGCTCACACTCACACACGCGTACGTGCACACGCACACACACACACACACACACACACACACACACACACACACACACACACATCAACACACACACACAAACATGCACACTCACACGCACACACACACACACACATTAAAGTGCCAAGAATATCACATCTATCACTACTATTTGAACAGACGGCTTTGCATGTGTGTATATACTGATCTGTTTGCTGCAGATGGGGATGTAGGTGGGTGGGAGGTGAATGATGGCTTTGAAAAGTGTGTGGGCTGGGGGTGTCTACATCTTCATGTCGGTGGAAAACAAGCTGTTCAAGCTGGGGCTTTGTGAAATGGAAAAAAAATTGTGCCCGTTTCAGACATTTTAGCATGGGATTTCACTGGGGCAGGTGGCTGTAAAAAAAGTAGCAAAGGCCAGGTTATGCTCGCCCGTGTGTGTGTGTGTGCGTGTGTGTGTGTGTGTGTGTGTGTGTGTGTGTGCGGGTGAGAATGTGTATGCACATGCGGCGTTCCATGTTTATATCTTGTTAGAGCAGGCTACGGCTTTCCTATTCTACATGATCACTTCAGCAATTGGCAATAGTGTCAGCTTCATTCCCATAGCAACAGCATAGAGCTACCGCCATGACTCCAGATGAAGACAGAAACGCGTTTGAAATCCTCCCCCTGCATGCACACACACACACACACTCACACACACACACACACACACAACTGCCACACACTCAGAGACACACACACGCGCACAATAACATAGCTTGCTAAAAAGTGTCAGGTTTGTGATGGTAAGCTGGAGGACGAGGAGCAATGGCAACAAGGTGTGGCGCTAATTATGAAGACACACTTGTCGTTACACCAAGCCCCTGCGTTAAGCGTGTGCTGAAGTGTAGCACAGAGGGAGAGATGGAGAGGGAGATGTATATGTATATTTATATGTCTTTATACATGTATGTCTGTATATTTATCGGGATCTAGAGAGGGGGGAAGGGTGGAGGTGAGAGAGAGAGAGAGAGAGAGATCGAAAGAGAGAGCGAGAGACACAGAGAGTGGGAAAGAGAGAGAGAGAGAAAGAGAGAGATAGAGAGCGAGAGAGAGAGAGAAAGAGAGAGAGAGAGAGTGAGAGAGTGAGAGCAAGAGAGAGAGAGAGAGAGTGAGAGCAAGAGAGAGAGAGAGAGAAAGATAGAGAGAGAGAATGAGGGAGAGAGAGAGCAAGAGAGAGAGAGAGAGAAAGAGAGAGGGGAGGATAAAGCGAGGCTTAGAAAAAAGAGTCGAAAAAAGGAGAGGGATTGAGCAAGCGAGAGAGAAAGAGAGAGAGGGGGGGGGGGGGGAGAGGAGAGAGCGGGCGAACGAGCGAGAGAGCTTGTGTGTGTGTTGAGCTGCGTTGTTTTCCCCCCCTGTCTGCTACAGTTCAGAATGGGAGCACTGCAGATGGAAAAGCTGCAGTATCTTTACCCCACATCCCACCTCACCTTACCTCGACTCCTACCTTATACAGAGAGCCCGCGCCGCACATACACACCGTATACAAACACGCATCCAGTCCGTCGAGAACTTAAGAGACTACTTGTTGTCTCTGAGCCTGGGCTACCGGCATTAAAAATGCAATAAGAACACAGGTCCCAAATAAACAAGAGCAGCAGCAGCTCTCACCGCTACCGCCACAACACGCCCACCTCTCGTTGTTCCTGTTCTATCGGCGGCCATTATCGCCGGAACAGAGTTGCTCTGTATTTTGGTCGTTCATCATCACCATTGCAGTCTGGGAGGATTTTGAATGAGCTACTTGGGTATGGAAGGGGGCTGTAGTAGGACTGCGAGCCGTGTAAGGACACATCCCTATTGCGTTCTCTGTCCTTCCTTTCCTTTGCCTGCCTCCCCTCGCCTCCTCACCTCTCCTCTCGTCTCCTCTCGTCTCCCCTCTCTCTCCCTCTGTGAGCACTTGTTAACTTTCTCAATTGGTGGTAATCAATTGCATAAACTAGAGGTTGCGTGTCTGATTTCTCTCTCGCTCTCTCTCTCTCTCTGTCTGTCTCTCTCTATCTCTCTCTCTCTCTGTCTCTCTCTCTATTTCTCTCTCTCTCTCTCTCTCTGTCTCTCTCTCTGTCTCTCTCTCTCTCTCTCTCTCTCTCTCTCTCTAGCTCTCTCTCTCTCTCTGTCTCTCTCTCTCTCTCTCGCTCTCTCTTTCTCTCTCTACTAGCTCCCTTTCCCCCGGCTTTTTCTCACTTCCCTTTTTTCTCCCTCCCTCCCTCCCTCCCTCCCTCCCCTCCCTCCCCTCCCTCCCTCCCTCCCTCCCTCCTCCCAGAGACAGGCGAGTGTTTGTGAAGCTCTTTGATTTGCAGCAGAAATAAAGATGGGGAGTTTCAAAGAGAACCGTCTTCTTCTTCTGCTGACGCATACCGTCCCAGCGCCGACACTACCTTAGCTCCCCCTCTCCTCATCTGCAGCCAGCCCCCGTCCCCTCAAGCTCTTTTCCCTGGTGACGATTACCTTCAACGTCACCCCCCCGCCCGCTCATCCCCCCTGCCTCCCGCCCCCCTCCCTAATAGGTCTCTTCTTTTCTCTACTTTAGTCTACCTGTCAATCTCCTCCATTATGTCCCCTCTCCGTCCCCTCCTCTCTCCCTCCCTCTGCTTCCGTCGGCGTGACGGGCGTTCTCACCACCCCCCGCCCCCCCCCCCCCCCCCCCCCCCCCCCCCCCCTTTCCCTTCTTCCCCCCCTCCTTCCCTGAAACCCCCGCCCCCTCGTGGCAAGGACTGCGGTGTTGGGCGGTGTAAGGCAGGGCTGGTTTGATGTCTGCTTCTGGTCACGGTTGGCGGAGGAATAAGCACCTCTAACACACTGTCAGTCCCTTAGACACACAGCAGTTTATTTATAACGCTCCTTTTGTACCCCACCTGTCACTCAAGCCAATCCCCTCTCCCCAGCCCCTGTCCCTCTCTCCCTGTCTCTCTGTGTCGCTCTCCCCTCCCAGCCTGCAGAGAATAATAAACAGAGCACTAGAGGAGCTCCTTATAACACACAATCTCATTAGAGCGGGCAGGGAAACACATATGGATTAGCCACGTTCTCATTCGTCGAGGCAACTTCCTAGTGTCGTATCAATTACTCCCGGCGTAATAGGTGTCAATGGCGAGCCGAGTGCCGACAATACATGGCAATTAAGAGGATTTGTCTCGGGGCCTTGCATGTTGCATGACTTGGCCGGGTGGAAGAACGCGATTCCCCGGACTGCTCACGACAGGACTGTTAACTAGGCCCCCTTGTTTTCTTGTTTTTCTCCCTCAGTTTTTCTTTTCTTTTTTTCCGTTGCCTCTGTTTTAAGCCCTCCAAACTACTTGACACTCTATCACACACCTCAGTGCCTCTGAAAGGTAGCCCTTTAGTCAAACTTGCAGAGCCTTTCCGTTCCCCCCCCTCCCGGAGCCTTCTGCCGCTCCCCCGGGCTCCGACGGTTCCTCCTCCTACCTGTGAAGCTCACGTTGAGGATGAACTCCCGGTAGAGTCTGCGGCCGTCCAGGGACTTCATGGCGTCACAGAGCTTGGTGGTGTTGGAGCACAGGCTCTGCTGCATCCGGTGCAGGGCTATGGCCATGGCGTACACCGCGTTCACCACAAACATGATCTTGGACTCCGGTTCGAAGCCGCTGCGGTCCATGGACAGGTGAGGGTCGCAGGGCGGGAGATGTCTCCGAGTCTCGGGGTCTGACCCCACGGACCCGGGACCTCCTCCTCCACCTCCTCCACTTCCTACTCCCAACGAGCACTGGAACCTCTGCTCCCAGAATTCCCGGTACCAGGGATTCCGCCGGTTTACCCCGGGATCCAAACCGAGGAAGTAGCGGTTGAATTCGGGCACGGGATTGGCCGAGAGCTCCAGGGTGATGGCGCCTTCGGCGGTCAGCTCGTTGCCCTTGACGATGCTCTCTTGCGCGCCCCAGCCGTCGCTGGCCACCCAGATGAAGGAGGTGTTGAGTCTGGCGGCCGCAGACAGGAGCTCGCGGGCGTCGTCGCTGCGGAGGAACAGAACGGCCACGCGGGCGTTGGGCTTCTGCAGGAGCTGGCGGATCACCGCCTCGTAGGACTTCTTGGCGTTGGAACGTCCCACCTGCACACGGGAAGAGCAGGGGAGAGTTAGGAGGGAAACTCAGTCTGTTCATCACTGCAGCAACATCTCCTGAGGAAAGATTGTTTGAGCTGATGAGTGTTTGAAGGACAGATCCCCACTCACCGCTCGTTCATCTCTGGCAGGATAATGTCTAGAAAAAAATGACTAGGAGTCCCTTTATTTATCAGTTTTGTACACCTTGGCTGCTGTAAATCCTGAAATACCCTTCAGGATTTCTTAAGTACAATCTTATTTTATCTTAACCTTGTGAATGACCAAACAGGATGATCATTTGAACCACAGCTAAGGCTGATGTGAAAAATGGAAAGATTTCACTTAATTTTATACAGAAGCTTGTTCCTTTCCGGTCAACATTTCCTACCTTAGCCTTCAGATAAAGACCAAAGTGGAACTGATGCCAAGTAATTCTAACCAATTTAAACAGATATTTAAATAAATTAAATATAAAACAAAACAGAAGCTCCATCCGTTTTCTGTGAGGATTTCCTCCCTCAATCTTCACACACACAAAAGAGGAACTAATTCTGTTATAAAAACTGTCACGGCCGAAGTAGGGATCCATACCAATTAAACGATAAGATGAATGAATGTGAAACGTTCGAATATGGACTGCTGAAGATAAGGCTACATTTTTACGCTTGAGTTTTGATAGCACCAGAGCTTGGTGGTAGAGAAGACAAACTTTTTCCAATGGTTTGCTATATCACCACCATTTTCACTTAGCACTTCAGCTTTAAGCTGCTTATCAGGTTGACATCGCAGTCAAGGTTTCTCTTTCTGGGGCTGTGCAGTGTTTGAAGTAGCCTATTTAGTATTATTCTATTATTATTCTATTCTATTATATATTAATTAAAAAGTCAAGTTTATTCTATATTCTTTTCAATTTCATTTAGAGATCATTTATGAGCAAAGTAAATTTATAGAAAACATAATAAAGCTATAGTACCATACCATAATTTCTATTCTATTCTATTTCTATAATGTGCCCCTCTATTCCATGCAACATTGGATCCTGCTCACTGAACACATCCCAACCCCCCAAGCCTTCCCGCTCACCTTTTCGGAGGTGGCGATGCAGATGTTCCTCATCCGCGCCTCCTGCTCAAAGGCCTCGATGCCCGTCTCGCCGTAGTCGCCCTCCGACGCCACGGTGGACACGTAGGTCCAGTTGAAGGTGCGCAGGATCTCGGCCATGGCCTTGGCCTGGTAGAAGTCTGGGGGCACGGTGCGGGCAAAGTAGTCGTAGCGCGTCTTGTCGCTTAGCTTGGCGCTGGTGGAGGCGTAGCTGATCTGGGGGATCTGGAACAGTCTCAGGAGGTTGGCCACCTGGCAGGGAGACGAGGGGGAGGGTGGGTCGCGATGGTCAACTTCAAAATCAGAGTTGTGGAGTCGTTCGTTGAGTCAAATGTTATGAGGATTGAACTCAATGTTGAATATGTTTCACAGTGGAAGAAAATGATACTGAGATACTGACACAGATGCATGTTAACACAAACACACACAGGCACGCGCACACACACACGTACACAACCACGCACACACACAAACACACACACGTAAACGCACACACACAGACACACTGAGACAAAAGCAATGATGAATAAAATCTCGGAATCATGAATAAATGAGGGACATCTGGGCTCTAGTGATGTCTATAATATTCCCTTTACTTTTGACTTTAGTTTAATTAAGTCCTTCTCATTATGATTTGTAATCACGTATACACATGCACACACATACTTTATACTCATAAGCAAACAAAGATCTGAAACACACACACACACACACACATGCAGGGACCCCTTGGACCAATGCACAAAGACTGCACAGAATACAGTCTGCTAAAGACACGGGGAGTGGGAACTCTGTTGGTGGGAGTGGGTCTTCTCCTGCCAGGAGGAGGAAGAGAGACGTACTGTAGGAACGGGCAGAATGCGAGAGAGGCTGAATATGAGCGAGGGCTGAATGCGAGAGAGGCTGAATGCGAGAGAGGCTGAATGCGAGAGAGGCTGAATGCGTGTAAAAAAAATGAAAAAGGGAAAATGGTGCAGAGGAGGGGATCTGTGTGTTTTCATTTCTGCTTCTAATGCAAGTCACACACACACACACAGACATACTCATACTGTAGTCCTCACACACGCACCAACCCGGGAAGGCTCAGAGGCATACACAACCAGACTATGTGCCCACTGACACACATAGACACATGTGCAACCTCACACACACACACACACACACACACACACACACACACACACAAACACACACAGACTTTTGATAAGTTGTGCGTGTTTATGCGCACCTGCATGCACAATGTGTGTGTGTGTGTGTGTGTGTGTGTGTGTGTGTGTGTGTGTGTGTGTGTGTGTGCGTGAGCATAAGATATTCCTTAGGATTTGATGGTTTTTGAAACAGAGGATCTGAGAGGGAGAGCCAAGGGGTCCGATCAGAGCGGAGCGACGGACCCGACACAGAGCGGACGGAGGGGGCTGCGGCACAAGACACTTCAGACACACACACACACTCACACACACACACACACACACACGGGCCACAGAAGCCGTCTAGCAGCAGGAATAAGTTGGAACAAGAGGAGGAAACCATGGCGATGAATGACAGCGGGACAATTGATAATGGGAGGAGGAGGAAGAGGGACCGGGGATGGTAGGGTGTCGAAGAGTTGGCGCGGGGGCGTACAGGAAAGAAGCGGTGGTTAGGGGTGTGAGGAGGAGAGGGAGCTGGAGGATGTGTCAAACAGCAGCAGACAGAGAGTGAGGCTGTTCAGGCTTCATGCTCGGGGGATGCAGACGGCACCGCAGGAACTTCATTCATAGAGACATGTCAACACAATACCGCATGCTCCCTTTTGTCCCTCTCCTCTGTGTCAGTGTCAGTGTGTCTGTGTCTGTGTCTGTGTCTCTGTCTGTGTCTGTGTCTGTGTCCGTGCCTGTGCCAGTCTCTGTCTGTTCGGCTGCCTGTCGGTCGGTCTGCCTCCCTCTCTGTCTATTTGTCTGTCTTTCTGTCTCCCTGTTCATCACCCTATCGGCCCGTCTGTCTGTCTGCCCATCTAGAGGTCTGTCTCTTTGTCTCTCTGTCCGTCTCCCTGTCTGTCTGTCTCCCTGCCTGTTTGTCCGCCTGTCTGTCCGCCTGTCTGTCTGTCCGCCTGTCTGTCCACCAGTCTGGCCGTCTGTCTGGCCACCTGTCTGTCTGTCTGTCTGTCTGTCTGTCTGTCTGCCCGTCTAGAGGTCTGTGTCTTTGTCTCTCTCTCTGTCTGTCTATCTGTCAGTTAGTCTGTCTGTCTGTCTGTCCCTCTCTGCCTGTCCGCCTGTTTGTCTGTCTCCCTGCCAGTCTGTCAGCCAGTGCTACCTGTATGGACACGCTGCTGTAGGACCCCCCGATGACCCCGGCGATGGCCAGGGGGCTGTCGTCCTGTAGCGCGTAGGAGCCGTCGGGACAGATGAACTCTGTGTCGTCCACCTTGGTCAGGGACGCCCTCACGAACTCCAGAGCCTATGGGGAGAGGGGAAACACACACACATTATGCTTCACTGCTTCGGTCTGAAAGTTGTGTGTGTATGTGTGTGTGTGTGTTTGTGTGTCGTTGACATTTGAATTTGCATGAATCTTTCAGGGGTGTACTAATCATATATATTTATCTGTTATTCTGATATTATCCTGGACCATTGTCTACGGTTTATTTTGCGCTCCAGACACTTTTTCTCCCCTTTCACAGGGATTGTAACTACATATCCATTTTGTAAATATATACTTACTTTATATGACCCCATCGTTGCAGACAGGCAACAGGCAACAGTAAATATGGGCTTACTTTTACATAGACCTCTACTCTACTCTTTATTTCATTGCTCTCCTCACACCACTAGCCAGCTGTATTTACGCATTTAACTTGCATTGTACTGTACTCCACCTGCTGTTTCTATATGTGGCTGCTGTAGGGCCATGAACAGAGTGTGATCTGATCAGCTGCCCCTCCCCAACACGTCTCACTCCGAGTTTGTCAAAAATTGACACTTTTTTGCCTCTTTTTTCAACACAGGTTTTTTTAAAATGTAACCCCTCCACGCTGAACAGTGATAAGTGTGCAACCCTAACCCTGACCCTAACCACTACCACCCTAACCCTAACTTTAACCACCACTACCCTAACCCTAACACTAACCACTTCTACCATAACCCTAACCCGTTTCAGTGCCTAACCCGTTTCGGGCCAAGTGCCGTTCCGGTACTTGGCCCTACCATCCTGCGAAAAAAGATTTGCAGGACCGCTTTCCCTGGGCGTCAGATATCGCCGTGGCGGGATTTGAAAGGGAGTTGAGACCCCCCTGCGTCGAACGAAGACGCACAAGGACACCCTTTGCGTCAGCAGCTAACGCCTAAAGCCCAAAACAAGCGTTGATTTTTGAGGAACTCGGAGTGGGACGGTGTTGCCCTCCCCAGCCCCGGCGCCTCCTCGCCTGCTCCAGAGCGTAGGTGTCCCTGGAGCAGGTGTCCAGGATGTGCACCCCCAGGGACACGCCCGGCAGCAGCATGGGGTCGCTGTTGATGCGGTCGATGGCGAACAGCATGGCCTCCAGCCGCTGGATGCCCCGGTCCTCGTTGACCCGGCCGCACTCCTCCAGCCCCGCCCCCTTCTCGTGCACCGGGAACAGGCCCCCCAGCACCAGGTCGCCCTCCATGCGGATCTCCCGGCGGGACAGGGGCGGGGGGGCGGCAGGCTCCCCCCCGTTGAGCAGGACCGCCCGGAGCATCAAGAGCAGCAGCGCAGCGGGGACGCGGGCCGGCATGGTGGAGGCGTTGGCAGGGTGGAGTGGGGGAGGAGAACAACCGGAGAGGAGAGATAGTGGGGGAGGTGAGGGGGGGGGAAGAGGTGAGGGCTCAAGGTGGAGGGGGGAGGGTGAAGGGTTAAGGGCGTGGGGTTATGGGTGGTGGGGTGCGGCTGAGGCCCGTGAGTGGAGAGGTGGGAGGAGGAGGTACTGCTGGTGGCGGTGTTGGTGTCTGTGGTCCATGAAACAGGCAGAGTCAGGGAGAGCAGAACTGGGCCCAACATGAGGAGGCAACGCATCTGGACATCGGATCTGTTAGCGCAGGAGAGGAGAGGAGAGGAGAGGAGGGAGAGGAGAGGGAGAGGAGAGGAGAGGGGAGAGAAGAGGAGGAGAGGCAAGGAGGAGAGGGGAGAGGAGAGGAGGAGAGGGGAGAGGAGAGCAGGAGGAGAGGAGAGAGGAGAGGAGAGGAGGAGAGGAGAGGAGGAGGAGGAGAGGAGAGAGGAGAGGGGAGAGGAGAGCAGGAGAGCAGGAGAGGAGAGAGGAGAGGAGGAGAGGAGAGGGGAGAGGAGAGCAGGAGAGGGGAGAGGAGAGGAGGAGAGGGGAGAGGCAAGGAGGAGAGAGGAGAGGAGGGAGGAGAGGAGAGGAGAGGAGGAGAGGGGAGAGGAGAGGAGAGGAGGAGAGCAGGAGGAGAGGGAGAGGAGAGGAGGAGAGGGGAGAGGAGAGCAGGAGAGGAGAGGAGAGGAGGAGAGGAGGAGAGGAGAGGGGAGGAGGAGAGGGAGGAGGAGAGGAGAGGAGAGGAGAGGGAGAGGAGAGGAGGAGAGGAGAGGGGAGAGGAGAGGAGAGGAGGAGAGGAGAGAGGAGAGCAGGAGAGGAAGGAGGAGGAGGGGAGAGGGGAGGAGAGGAGGAGAGGGGAGAGGCAAGGAGGAGAGGGGAGAGGAGAGGAGGGAGGCAAGGAGGAGAGGGTAGGAGAGGAGAGGAGGAGGAGGAGGAGGAGAGGGGAGAGGCAAGGAGGAGAGGAGAGGAGGAGAGGGGAGAGGAGAGCAGGAGAGGAGGAGAGGGGAGAGGATAGGAGGAGAGAGGAGAGGGGAGGAGGAGAGGAGAGGGGTGAGGAGAGGAGGTAAGGGGAGAGGAGGAGGAAAGGGGAGAGAGAGGGGAGAGGAGAGGGGAGAGAGAGGAGAGGGGA
>NC_136942.1:1342334-1344834 GCF_949987615.1 Pollachius pollachius | reverse complement strand
AGAGAGAGCAAGCGAGAGAGAGAGAGTACCTGCATGTTTGTTTGTGCGTGCATGTGAGAGGAAGTGTGTGTGCATGTGAGAGAGAGAGTGTGTGTGTGTGTGTGTGTGTGTGTGTGTGTGTGTGTGTGTGTGTGTGTGTGTGTGTTGTGCGTGTGTGTGTATTTGTGCAAGCACCTTGCACACCTGAGATGAAAGGGCAGCCTTTCCCCTGATATTGCTCAGCTCTGTCAAGTAAAAGCAACAGGAATACCTCACAACATCAAATACAAATCCTTGGCCTTGCTGTGTGATTCACACCTAAATTATAGCCTTAATCATTTTCACCCGCTTATTTATATGCATCCATTTCCATTCACATCTTTGTCCGTAAGAATGCATGCCATATGTTAAACTAGGATTCAAGCCAAACCCTGAGTGACCTTAGCTACTTGCAAGCCTATAAGCAGACAGTAAGCACTCATTATAATCTAACAATGGTAGCTTAAGGTTGTAGATTCATTGTCCAATATATAATTAGGCTAGACAGGTTGTCTACATTTCATGTATTTAAGGCAGTGAGCATGCTTGTATGTATTTTTTAGGGAAGTAGGTATGTATGGAGTATGTCTGTCTCTGCTTATGCGAAATGTGAAATAGGTACATTATGCTTGTGTAGAAGAGATGCACAGAGTTGCATCCTGTCACCTTTCTTTTATATCAGATGAGAAGCAATGAGAGGGGCAGAGAGAGAGAGAAAGAGAGCGAGAGAGAGAGAGCGAGAGAGAGAGAGAGAGAGAGAGAGAGAGAGAGAGAGAGAGAGAGAGGACAGATATGACCTTGAGTAACTCTTCTGCGCTCTCACTCACTCAATTTTCAGGAATTCAACTGGAAATGTTTCAGTGTACATGGCTGACGTGTGCACATTTGTAGTTTTCCTGGTGTTTATGTAGGTCGATTATCTTTCTCCTATTTTTGCAAGCCATCAAGCATAGTTATGCATGGCCAAGGTATGTGAACAAATCTAAAGAGTCATTTGCATGAAGCCCTACCGATTTATATTTGCCCAAATCGTTGAAAGCTGAAAACACAATTGGCATCGAATTACTGAACAGAAGTGTATTCTTTCCTAATGTTTCTGGGAATGCAGCGCTCAAGCAGCTAAATATAATACTGCGTTCTACCCACAGTAAACCCATGGTCTGCATCAAGCAGTCCTAATTACACACAATTCTTAGGTGTACAATTAGGATTTCTGACCAGGCATGCCCCATCGTGTTGAATGGGGAGCTCTGACACGGCTCACCAGAATAGATCTTTACATTAACGTTCATTCAACATGATCTCCCCCTTGGGAGGTTTTCGGTTCCCGTGCGAACAGACTCCTACCCCACACAGTCCCAGATTCATAACATCTTTTTCAAAGTCAGTGGTTTTGTTTGTTATTTTTTAAAGCTTTGCTAATTATGCACATTTCCAAACCGACCCGTATGGATGATTTGCTACGCTGTAAGATAATCACGGCACGAAAGCAATCTAGTTTTTTTGAGATAAATAACAAAATTAATATATAATTCAAAGCTAAAACTGGAATGCATTACGATAATGAATAATATTGGACATGGTTGGGATTGCGGAGTGGAGCTTCATTTGTCAAGACGCCAGATGGGCAGATGTAGCTGGAGGGATTAGGCTTTTCTTATTGATGGTAAAATGGAGATATCGTTCGCATTTTCTATAGCTGTTATAAATAAATGTTCCATTTCAAAGACGATGCATACGTCCAACTTAGATTTGGCTTTTTATATATATATTTTTTTTTATTCTGTTGCATGTGCTATTTAGATATATTTAAACTTTGTGATGAAAAGTGAATTTTCTAATGACTCTTTAGCCAAATTAAAATGGAATACATGTCCCTAGATATTCCCAAGGTTCTTGATTGAAGGCATCACTGTCAATACCGGAAACCTCGGTACTAGAGGTCGCATAGATGCATGCACAACACAGTGACACAAGCCAGACCTACTTGAGCCATTCAAAGTGGGAATCAAAGTGTAAAGTATTGGCCCTGCACGCCCACACCAATTACAAGCACTGCCATCGAAGTGCACGATGCCCTCACAAAGTAACGGGATGATTCTCTGATGCTTCTTTCCGCTGCCTCTCCTCTCCCACGACCCGTCTCTGCTCTCCTGTTGTCTGGTGGATGCAGTAGGTTGTTCTGCGCCATACATGCTGGGGACTTAATCCCCTGCTTTATCACTCTCAGCACGTGGGCCGTGCTTGGGCTATCTGCAAGACAACTCCTCTTTTCTTCTGTTCTGTTCTCTTATGTTCTCCTCTTCTCTCCTCTCCTCTCCTCTCTCTCCCCTCGCCTCTTCTGCTGAATCCGCCCTACCTCGCATTCCCGCCAGGTCTCTGTGCCAAAGTGAAGTGTCAAGGCAACAGTACGCAACAGACGGTCAGGTAATGGTAACCAGCTACAATGACATGACTGAGGGGAGAGGTGGTGGGAGAGAGA
>NC_136942.1:1334834-1337334 GCF_949987615.1 Pollachius pollachius | reverse complement strand
GGTCAACTACTCTTCATCTGCTAACCATGTGGCGCAGATCCGCTCATCCCCCTCTGAATATGGATGGAGAGAGAGAGAGAGAGAGGGAGAGAGAGATGATTCGGTTTTGTGTTGATGCTGCCTTTCTCTCGCTCTCTCTCTCTCTCTCTCCCTCTCGCTCTCTCTCTTTATCTCTCTCTCTCTCTCTTTATCTCTCTCTCTCTTTCTCTCTCTCATAATCAATCACAATCACTCAATCATCACTCCCTCACTCTACTGGTTTAGATTACTTACTCACTCCCCCTGTCTCACGCACTCACTCACTCACTCGACCTGTCTCACATATTCATTCTACCTTTCTCACTCACTCACTCACTGACACTACCTGTCACACACACTCCCTCATTCACACACGCACACTACATGTCTTATTCACTCAATCTTCCTGTCCCACTCACTCATTCATCCACTCACACAACATGTCTGACACTCAATCTAACTGTCTCACACACTCACTCACTCACTCACTCTCTCACTAACACACTCACTCACACTACATGTCTCATTCACTGAGTCGACCTGTCTCATTCAGTTGCTCTCTCACTCACTCACTCACACTACATGTCTCACTCACTCAATCTACCTGTCTTACACACTCCCTCCACTCTACAGGTCACACTCACTCTACCTCTCTCACTCTCTCATCTGTTCACCTCTCGGATTACTAACTCCTCACTGTAGCACTCCTTTATCTCTCTCTCTCTAAGCTAAACTCTCTCACTCGTCCATCTCTCTGTGTTGCACTCTCTCTCTCTCTCTCTCTCTCTCTCTCTCTCTCTCTCTCTCACTCCCACTCATCCTATTCTATTACCGTTGACCCTCGGCTGATCATGGAAATGTCTGAGTGTTTCCGTATTGTGCGTCTGCAATCGAAGCCTGTGTTTGTGTGTGTGTGTGTGTGTGTGTGTGTGTGTGTGTGTGTATGTGTGCGCAAACATACATGCTTTTGCACAGGTGTGTGCATGTGTATGAATCTGTGTTTGCATCCCATTCAGTTATTATGTCTCCTAATGTGGACTGGGTGAGGTGCTCATGATAGCCCCTCTCAGTTATGTTAAACGGGTCCTCCAGTGCACCTGCCATGCACACGCTCTCATCGGCCCCCGGTCCCCGTGTGTTTTGTTCAAATGTGATAGAAAAACACTCCCCAAGTCCATTGTTCTGTCGCCCTCATTAATAATCTGTTGAGGGCGCATGGCCATTGGGATTCATGTTTGGTTGTGTATGGGTTTAGACGATGAGAGCATGGATTTGTTTTGCTTTGTCTTTGTGTGTGTGTGTGTGTGTGTGTGTGTGTGTGTGTGTGCGTGTGCGTGTGCGCGTGTGCGTGCGTGTGCATGCGTGCATATGTGCATGCATGTACTGTATGTGTGTGTGTCTCTGTGTGTCTCTGTGTGTGCGTGTGTGTGCTTGTGCATGTGTGCATATGTGCATGCATCTATATGTGTGTGTCTGTGTGTGTGTGTGTGTGCGTGTGTGTGTGTGTGTGTGTGTGTCTATGTGATGGCCACTCGGGTAATATTTCATTAGTCAAAAAGGAAGGAAGGAACCAACATCGCCTCAACTGAAAAGGAAGCTGACTGGGATGAACTCCGTAAATGTGAGGTTCTATGAGGATCGTTACGGTAACCTGGCTGACAGGACAGGTCTCGCCGTCTGTGGTCATTATGCGTCATGTCCGCTTGTCCGTCTGTTATCTTTTAGTTGTATACGGGGGTCTATGTGTTGTGTGTCTGTATACACGTCTTTGTGTTTATTTCTATATAATGTTTTTTTCTGGGTATTTTTGTGTGATGGTGTGTGTGATGTCTGTGTGAGTATGATATTTGTGTGTGTAAGTTTGTGTTTGTGTGTGTGTGTGTGTATTTGTGTGTAGATTAGGGAAGCGAGGAGGCCCAGGGGTGATTGTGATGGTGTATGTGATGGCTTTTGTGTGTGTGCGTGTTTGTGCGTGTGTGTTTGTGTGTAGTGGTTTTTGTGTGTGAGCGTGTTTGTGCGTGTGTGTTTGTGCAGAGCAGGGAAGTGAGGGTGTCCGGAGGTGATTTAGCCACAGGCTGGAGATAAGACAGCGTCCGTCTGTCCACAACCTTTCTTCTTTGCCTCTCTTGTCTCCCGCCTCTCTCATCCCATCTAAATAAGATCAGCTGTCGCTTCACAGGCCTGACAGAAGCCAGCTCCCATTCCCCTCTCTCCCATCCTAATCGATTACTAATGCATACCAAGGACAGTTTTCCTATACGGATAAAGTATGTCACATCAAAGCAGGAAGAAACGCAAATATGACATTTTTTCACTCAAAAACAAAGGAATCATAAAAAGCTTGGTTCAAAAGGGCCGTAAAATTGATCTACTGGTTCAATAATGTGTCAAATAAAGAAACTCTTTGTTTGCTTTTTCAATAAGCAAGGTTATCACATATAACCTTGATACGGGTTAGATGATATATATGAGGAGGATTTCT
>NC_136942.1:1272334-1329834 GCF_949987615.1 Pollachius pollachius | reverse complement strand
TAAAGGTGCAACATGTACGATTATTACTTCAAAACATTGTCAAATGTAATATGATTATCTACAGAATGTGAAGAAATAATTCAAAAAGACATCTATGTATTATGTTTGTGGTGTCGAGAGGCCGGATTCTGACATTATCATATTACTATCATACTTAGCTACCTCTAACAGAGCACTGATAACACTATTGATTTGAAGTATTGCATTGTATTGTGCATTTCCTTGTTTCTTACGATAGGGGCTGGAACTACAAGTTTCTGGAGATATTGGTAATTGTTTGTCTTTTTCTAATTTCCTCCTAAATTACAAATGACAAGAGCTCTACTCTGGTAGGTAGTTCAAGTCGATAAGGTGCTTAAAAGCTGCTAGTTTCCATGGCTGAATCATGCCCTTAAAACTACAACCTCTGTCACTGTTGAGCCCTCCTCGATCAGCACAGCCTCCTTCCGCTCTTGAACCGAGTTGTTAAATAGAGTCAGCAGTTTGTGAGAATGTGGCTTCACATGACGGTCAAATTAAGGGCTGTCTCTGGACTGGCCCAGGTGTTTGTTGTTAGTCTCGATGCTTGACCTCCAATTCGCGGCTTGCACGCGTCAAATCTATCCGAAACTGTGACACAGGCACACAGGCACACACACAGTCACAAAAACAGAGAAGCACACACACACACACACACGCACGCAAACACACAAAGCCTGGACTACACATCAAAGCTGTTCCCTCCTTCCTCACCCTGTGGCCCTTCTCTCATTTCCTGTGTTGAACGCCCCTGGGCAGCGGGACAGTATCTGTCATTAGGGCGAGATGTTCCACCGTGGATTTCCTTATAAAGCTAATAATGATCCATCACTGCGGGGCTTGAAGAGCGGAAGGAGTCTCCTGCTGTAAACAGCTCTCCCTGCTCATCAGGTCTGATTGTGCTGTAGCCGAGGTAGGCTAAGACACGCAGACCTTTCGAGACGAATGGTGCGCTCTCATCAACGGCCTATCAACAACCGCTAATTTAAGGATCAGGGTGCGGCGGGAATACAAAGGATTTTTATAAGATCCCAGGGGGCTCACAGTGTTTTTCATAAACAGAAGGGGCAAAGGATCCCCCAAATCTTCTGTATTTCATTTTATTTGATGAATGATATCAGTGAACCCAATCACTCAGGACAGTGATATATACTGCAGGTGGCCTACAGCCGGGTAAAGTGCATTCCGTAGGATTACAATGCTTTTATAGTCTTAACAAAATACACAGACATTACACTGGAAGGCCATATTGCACATCTCTCTCTCTCTCTCTCTCTCTCTCTCTCTCTCTCTCTCTCTCTCGCTCTGCATAATACAACTGGTGTACTGCTGTATACTAATATGATTACTAGCTGACTGTAGACACTGTCACCTTTCAGACCACCGTGTAGTTCGTTATACTCAGAGTACATTAACAATTCAGTGGGGAAAACAAATTACTTATCAAAAGTCTTTTGAACCTAATGTGATACTTCTTATTCCAGACGTGTTTGGCCACAAAAGAAAAATGGTTGTTTTTATAATATTTCTTAAAATTAACAAACATTGTCTAACAGTTTAATATGTGCGTCAACATATATATAACTAGTTTGAATTTCTTAATTGTATGTTTGTGTATTTGCTTATGAGTTTATGTGTGTGTGTGTGTGTGTGTGTGTGTGTGTGTGTGTGTGTGTGTGTGTGTGTGTGTGTGTGTGTGTGTGTATGTGTGTGTTTCTATCTATTTATGTGTGTGCCTGTATAGGCAGGAAGCTAGCCTAATTAGATATACTTTTTACACTATCCACATGATTTATTACTTATGTGTCGCGGGAAATTAAGTGATTGTGCAGTCTCTCTGCAAAGGAGACAAATCTATTTCAAGCCTAACTAATGACGCATGCTTTAAAGTTCAGGATATGGTTCTCTCCTGTTTGTGTCTGCCAGTGTTCCCCTGTTTAATCATACAGGGTTGTGGGTTATTAATGGATTTATACAATAACTCATTAGAATAAATGACTGCCAGTGATATGGACACCTGGAGAAGTATGTCCAATAATATCAATCCTTTAAAGCCTCAACCAAAATATGTAAAGCACATTTACAATTTTGAAAACAAGTTTAAAAAACACTGTTTGCTGTAATATTTGTACAGCGCTCATGAAAGTTACAAAAGCTAGCGGGCCTTTATCACAAATGACATTTGTTGTAGAAGCTGGGCCAGAAATAATGAAACCAACGTATTTTAAAGCAAAACTATTTGTGATAAGTACCCCTGAGTCTTCGCCTGGATGTCCCACTCTAGGCTTTTCACGGTCTGTTTCCCATTAGAAGTCTGAGGTGTTGTCTCTTTCTTTTTCCACTGAGTAATGAATAACTTTAGATACGCCATGGAACCTTAGCTACCCCGTGAAAAAGTAGTCATGGCATGATCAATTACGTCGTGATTCCTCAGTTAAGCAATGAGGCCTTATTTACACCACGTTGCCTTTTTTTACGCGAGGGCACCATAGTTACGCCATGATGCCTTAGTTATTCCACAAAACCTTACTTATGCCTTGAAACCATAGTAACGTCATGACTCAGAAATACCCTGACGCCTTAGTTACGCCATGAAACAATAATTACATCATGTTGCCTTAGTTACGCAATGATCCCTTAGTTTTACCATCAAACTAAAGTTACGTCATGATGCCAGCATTACACAATCACACACACACTACAATGTTTGCCATTTGTATGCAAGTCAAATGTCAATCATGATTGATTACTAGCCAGTGGCTCTCTTTATCTCTCTGCTTCTTTCTCTTTCTTCCTACAACTTGATCATTCAGACAAATTTACAATTTGCCTGTTATTAAATCACCAGGCCAAGGTCATAGGTCATAAGGGTGACACATGATAAGATGGTTCAGTTGGGCAGGTGACATTGGGTTTTTCTCCAATGGGATAGACAAAAAGACGGAGGGAATATCTGGAATGTTGAAGGATATTTTTTGTGTCATTGGCTAGAATCCCGACAAGCATCTGCATTGTTTTATCCTGTTTGGGAAAACACCCAGTTTATAAGTAAAGTATAGCCTCCAGGATATAAAATATTGAGGTATCATGGTCAGCAGATCAGGGGTTGGTCATTATATCTGTCCAGTTTAACCAGCAGACATTACGAGGTGGTCTAAAAATGTGGGATGAAATCCAAACCAAATATATGGATGTAATAAATATAAACACATCGGGATTACGTGGATTTCCATTCAACTCAGGTAGGAAGTAACGCTGGTCCTCTTCCCAAACACACATGGAAACAATCTCTCCCTTTCTTTCCCAGTTTTCCCCCCCCCCGTTCCCTATCCTCTGCTCTCCAAGCGGTTCCGTCTTCCTGTCCATCTGCCCCGGTTGGAGCCAACACAACCTTGCGTTGTAGCGCAGGCCCGCTAATTTACTGTTTCTTGCTTTGAGCATATGGAATTGGTTTGAGTGTGCAGCATTCTCGCCAAAACACTAATGAGCTATTCAAGGGGGAAAACACATTACATTTACAGCTAACTAACCTTCAAGTGATTCCAGCCGGATGAGAAGCTGATAATGAATACCCCTGTTCCGCATGGAGCCACAATGACCCACTCTCATTGGCTTTATCCCCGTAATGTACACCTTAATGCCCTTGTGTGCAGTTATGAGCGCCCCTTTCAGGCGTTAGGGTTAACCCTAACCCTGTTAAATAAGGTATACAGTAATACCTTAGTAAACACGAACACCATGAGCTTAATCACCATGGACACCATTACCTTGGTTAGCATGAACAGCATAAGTAAACAAGTGAATGGTTACTGGCAAATTTAGATGGCACACACTCACCACCTCTTTCAAGCACATACACACCCACACCCGCGCACACACACACACACATACACACATAAACACACATACACACTCACGCACACACACACACACGCACACACACACGCACACACATACACACACACGCACACACATGCACACACACGCACACACACACACACACACACACACACACACGCACACACACACATACACACACACAATCAGTGGCCAATAAAGCCCAAACGAGCCACAAATTCCTCTGCAGGAGCGACAATGCGAGGACACTTTTGTTGGGTTGTAATTTCTCCTCCCACTCCCCTGCCGACTGCGGCCGCGTACCCATCACTCTTCATTTCCTTCCCGCTGAACGCCGGCGCCCCGGTGGTAGGAGCCAGCCAGCCGGCATCATCGCTGTCAGAGCCCCGACACAGTGCCCATTATGGGCTGATGAAGACGGGAGCGGGGCTCTTACGGGTTCTCTCCGCCCCGGCGGCAGTTAAGGACCACGCGGGGTCCGCTCTGGGGGACCCTTGGCCGGGGAGAAGAAGGAGTCATTCATGCGTGCAGGTGAAACACCACTCTGGCTCTGTCTCACATACATATCCCAATAATTGCTGCAATTAGTGTCCTTCTCAGGCTCCCAGCAAGTCTTCCACCTGGCACCCTGTTAACTGCCGGGCCAGGAATGGTGCTAGGAGTTTTATGAGACCTCTAAATGGCGGCAATTGTTTTCAAATTAGCCCCTAATTGATCTGTTAAGTCTACTCCTTTCCTTCGCTAAATGATTTACATTGTCACCTCCTAAGTCATGATTGCAACTATATTAGACGCTAGATTCTATGATGGTGTTGTTCATACATTAACTGGACCATATGTGGGCAATTGGAGGGGATAACTACCCCTAATTTCTTTCCTATTGTGTGAAAGACAGTGCAAGCACCATGGTGCATGACAGAGGCCTACACATACTCATATAGAAACACAAAGCCTGCTTAGCCGGTTCTGAGCAGCTTCTAAGCATATAGCCAGGGATTGTTTCCCTAATACGTGCGTTGTCGACACCACAGCCAGCCAAGTTGTGAGGGTATGCATGTAAACTCAGTGTTGACATGCACACACATTCTACACATAACACATTCCCAGTGCAAGCCAAAGCTATGTAAATGCATGCCATTGTTATAGTTGAATCTGCATGGAATCATAAGCTTAATAATAGCCGGATGAATGCACGAGTCAGTGGTGTGGAAAAGCAGATTAACGACAACAGCTGAGTAGATACGGGTGGATTATAAGAGGCTGTTTCACTTTAAGTTTAGCCATCAGTGGTTGGCATCTGTCTGAACCACCTTGGTATGGTACGGCAGAATGTGGAAGAATGTTAATTTTGTTCGTCCTTTCTAGGTTTGTCGATCATAGGTACACGGTGTTTCTATGGTGGACAGCTGTAATCTCTTTCGAAATGTTTAAATAAAAAATGCTACATTTTAAGATGATACAGTACAACTCGATACAAAAATCCTACCCCCAATATGGACAACGTTAGCTAAATCCCTTCTGTGAAACAAAAGCCAAGACAATATAAATGATAATTATAATCAATACAAGTGAATGCACGGTTTAATTTATTGTTACTTATAGCTAAGAGTCTAAAATTACAATGTTTCATGTCAGACTAATTGTACTCCTCTGCGGCTTTAACCTCAATCAGGAAGCCAGGACATTACGTGTCCTGTTGTAGCTCCCAGATTGCTGACCTTGAACAACAACTGTTTCTGCCTCTTTTTCTGGTGACAATGTTCTCCTTTCCTTCCCTTTGTCTCTCTCCCTCCATCTCTCCCTCACCCACCCTCGCTTTTAATGCTCGACTGACCGCAATTACATACTGCGGCCAACACAGGATGCAGCGATCATTTAAACTGATTCATTTAGAGAATGCTGCGAGCTGACACAGGGAAATACGAATGCCCTCTGTACCCTGCCGCTGTTTCCCCAACCGCATGGAAACCGCAGTTTCACCCGCGTACACCGCTACCTCTTCGTAATGCGGCAAATGAATTTGGTTAAACCCCAAAGACAACATTAAATGCGTGTTCAGCCCTTCAACCCTTAGGTATTCACTATGTGTTCGCTTTACGTCATATATTCATTCGGTACTTATAATTTGCAGTAGGTCCTAAGGTAATTGCATGTATTCACTTTAGTTGCTCGCAGTTTGGTTGTCTCTTTGTCACCGGGCGTCCATAACTTCCCAACAACATATGTAAAAGGTGACCTTTCTCAATATGAGCAGATTGGGGACCACCGGAGTCTGCCCCCCCCACTGCCCAGCCAGAGTGCTTTCTGATGGCTGATAAGTAGGGAGACCATGTGGTCACAGATTAGACGTGCGGACCACAGGCATTGGTTATTCTCTCTATTTTAGATATCAAGATACTTTTCTGTCTCTCCCCCTCTCTCTCTCTCTCTCTCTCTCTCTCTCTCTCTCTCTCTCTCTCTCTCTCTCATATAAGGAGGGTTGAACAAGAGAGGGACAGAGAGAGAGAGAGAGAATGAGGGAGTATCTACATATCTAGCCTTTGCTCCCCACTGGCACCCAACAATTATGCGTGTGTTGGCAGGAAGCAGTGCGATTGTGGCTCCGGTCTCCATTTCCTGTATCTGTCAGTGACCGCTGCCCACGGCTGACCCTGTCTGATGACAAGCCCAGAACTACAAGCTTCCCACGAGCACTTACAACATCACCAGTATGAGTCAGTTCCTGCATGACTTCCAATGAAGAAAGAAATTATATTATGGTCATATTTGTATATCTTTCCTTATTGACCATAATACATGTATACTTGTAAGAAAAAAAAAAATATATATATATATACTGTATATATATAAAAAGCATGTGTCCATAAAGACACATGGAATAACCAAAATCAAAACTTATATTATTATATTACTTAAATCTATTTTGTTTATTTTTCCTATTTATCCCAAAGAAAATGAAAACGCCTATATGATCTTAAGATCTGGACTGGGCGTTTGTCTACAGACCTTAATGGAGAAAGGAAAACAGAAGGTTACGTTATTTCCTTATAGGGTTTCTGTCTTTGATCTTTTACTGTATTAATGGGATCTATTGCCCACATAATCACATAATCAAAGAGTAGAAGGGTTTCTCCATAACATGCCACAGATGTGGCGCTTTACAGATGTGCTGCATCTCATGTACTCACACCAAATGTGCAATCACACACTAACACACACGCACAAACATGCGTGCACATGCGCACACACGTACCACATACACACACACACACACACATACTAAAACGCACAAACACAAACATACACACACACGCACACACACACGCACACACACATACACACACATACACACACATTCAAACACCCACACCAACATGGTCAGACAGACTGAAAGACACACACAAGCACACTCATGCACACACAAACACACACGCACACACACACACGCACACACACACACACACACACACACACACACACACACACACACACAACATACACATATACACACCCACAGTCCACTAGGGAGGATGTTGTTTGGCATGTTTCGTTCAAAGGTTTCCAGACCATCTGAGACCATATGTCCAGCTCCTCCCCAGAAGGTCTCATTTACTCGCTCTATCCATCTGTCAGTCTGTCCTGCACGTTTAACCCTCCTCCTATTGGCTGATCAAATTCACAGATGTGTGTCAGCCGAGAAGAATTTCAAAGACCAATCAGGATGACAGATAAAAGCTGGCCCTGGTGTTTACTTTGGGACGACGGAGCAAAACTGATGTCTTGACAGAGTTCCTCTGGCTCCGTCCTCTGGGAAAGCTCCTACATGTCCAGAGTGAGGAAGTCGAAATGCTGTTTGGATTATAGTCATACTGCACGTCAACACTGGCATACTGTGATGACCTTTGAATCTTTTATTTTTTTTGCAAACATCTTCCTGGCTCTGCAGTGTTTGAAATGTAAAAGTTGCAAGGTTGAGATGCGAGGTGAAAATCTGATATTGGAATCGTTTTATTTTCTGTATATTTTCTGTGTTTCGTTGGTGTATTGCGAATCTTGTTGCATTGACAAAATGTAGTTGTAAGAAACAGTGTAATTATTTCAAGATTGCTACGTCAAATTGCTACTTGTTAGCTTCGTTGAGATTATGTTGAGCTCTTCAGGCACAAATGAGCCTTTGTATTTTTGTAATTATGATTGTATGCAATTATATGCAATTTTATGTTTCAGTGTCGTTAAAAAAAAAACTTCTAAAATAATTCTACAACATGACAATAACGCTCAGTGATACAAATAAGGGGGGCAATATGTTTTAAGCAACAATTCATTCCTTTCACTGTACTGCTTTGAGTGTCCAGACTGTAACATCACACACATAGAACACAGACAGAACCCCAAAGAACTAGCCACAAGGGCCAGACGCCGGGGAGCGGGGCGCGCGCCAGATTAAGCAAGATCATGTGCAATGCGTGACCTAAAGAGATAGACAATACATCCAAAATAAACCTCTATCTATCCAATTCTTTTCTTGTTGTAACAATACATACCTACATTCCTGTTTGTTTTGGTGGTGAGTGTGTGGGTAGGGTAGGACCCGTGAAATGATTGTCTTACAGCCAGCTCATTTCTGACTGGTGTCCTCCACCCTCACGGATCAGAGTTCAATAACAGGCCGTCTCTGTGTTTCCTAAGAACACCCCGCAAACACCCATCTCTTCTGTCCTTCTTCTCTGCCAAGTCGAAAAAATATCACATTACTTTAATGAAAAGATTTTTGGCACGAATCAACTAGGTGGAAAAGAAGATGGTATTGTGTTGTTTTCTTTGTAATTATCCTTCTGGAAAAAAGAGGCTGCCCCGTCTGACTGGTGTCAGCCACCCTCACAGGCCAAGGCTCAATAACAGGCTGTTACTGTGTTTCCTAAGAACACCCCGCAAACACCCATCTCTCCGGTCCTTTTTCTCTGCCAAGTCTGAAAAATATCACATTACTTTAATGAAAAGGGAGATATTTGGCACAAATCAACTAGATGGAAAAGAAGATGGTATTGTGTTGTTGTATTTGTAATTATCATTTTGGAATAAAGAGGCAGATGCCAAATGGAATGTTGTGCACTGGGGGATTACCGTTTTTTAATGTTTGATTTACTACATTTGAGTCCATCAGAAAATCAGAAACACACACATGCAGAATGCATTAATAAATCAAACGTTATTCACCTCAGCAACAGAGTGGAAGAAAATACAAATTCTTTGGGGATTATTGCAATCATGCATGAGTTATGATTATGTTTTGGAATTTAATTGAGGTTGGATGATTAGGTTAATGCATCAAGTTCAAAATGGTTTTGGTGTTATTTTAAAGATTGTAAAGTTTAGGTTAGGGTTTGATGTTCTGAAGATTTCTGGGGACGGCAATGCATTATGGGAGGGTAACAAAACAGAAACATCCATAAGCCGTGATGCTTCACGCTTCAACTGGAAACAAATAAATAAAGTCTATGCTCAGGCGCTCTCTGCTTACTAACACGCTCAGACATAAACAAGCAGCCCTTTCATCAGCTTTCATCACGTCTAACCCCCGATTGGTGGGTTTTGCAGCAGACTTGGTGCTCAAAAAAGACGCAGTGTTTAATGTTTACCTTCGACCGTGTGGCTGTGTAGAATGTGCTTTTTTTGGTTGCACACTTATAATGGCCCGTGGGTTGTGTTGTTTAGGCTCTGGGCTTTCACTGTGTGAAGGCATGTTTATCTGCATTTGTTTTTTGTTTGGGCAGGGTGGTGTGTGGGCACTTTGCTGCGGCCCAGGCTGTGTTTAGGACAGTGGGATGGGTACGAGAGTGAGACGGTCAATGGGCACACCAGTGTTTGTTTGTCAGTGCCAATGAGACATGACACACGTTTGATGGGAAGTTTCATGCTCAAAATAACCAACAGAGCTATGTCCGCGTGAGAGTGTTAATCAATGTTTATTGTTCATCATTCCAACTCTCTGCAAGAGAATGCCTGGAAACCAAACAAATCTAGGAGCTCATGTTTTATTTCAGTCTGGCCGTCGGGTTCAGACAGATCTCCAGCAGAACTGGCCCGGGTTGCATCAACCACAGTGTGATACGGGGCGGTTTTAATAAGACGCCTGTACAGAGGAGCGCCCTGGGGGAGGCTTTTTCATAAACAACAAAGATGGACACTTTTCTGTCACATCTGATTGGTTGTAGGTCTATCCAATTGTGTCATTGGAAATCGGAAATGTAATGACAGGTTCCAGGCTAATACGCATTTGCGAATAGGTACGGCGATCTCAGGCTTGGATAAATCGTGCCATGTGCCAATTTAAATTAAATGGACATTTTTCATATTATGGTATCCCCAAAACACTTGAGTTGCTCCCCCCTCTTCAACATAGAGGGCCCTATCTTGCATCCGGCGCAATTGACTTTCTCACTGGCTGGCGCATGTGTCGTTGCGAGTTTGCAACTCGCGCAGAGCGTTCTTTTTCCTCCTGCGCCACGCGTCGGTAAATTAGGGAATGATCTTGCGCCCAACGAGCGGTTCGGCGAAAGGAGGAGGCGTGTTCTGCCGCAAACGTTCCCTGGTGCTAATTTGCAGTTTCAGAAACCACTTGCGCCACAAACCAGGAAATACCTGGTTTACTGTCAGGGAATAGCACAGAGTGAAAGTCAGCGTTTTCTTTATATCTAGTGACAGCGATTATGTCGTTCAGATAAGTACCGGTAAACTTAGTCAGAAGATCTAGAAATAGAAGGCATAATGCTAGCTATGGGCTAATTTGCTAGTCCCACCTGTGAAATCCCCCCCAGATAATCCCTAATTATATCTTACCCCCGACGTCGTAAACAGATTTCCGATTAGTTATCCCGCGTTTTGATGGTAGCTAGCTCCAGTAACAACACCTTTGCCTAGTGTTTATTTCAAAGTTTTATTTTACCCAGTGTGCGAAATACCCGTCAATATTCGGGGGTCCCCATCTCCCGATTGTTGCGCAATACCGATATACATTTTGCAGTAGGCCTATAACATTACAATATTTCATGGATGCAAGCCAAGACAATCAGCCTACATGACATTTTTTGATAATCCGATATTCTATAAAGCAACACTGACATACAGTAAGAGGCTGCATTGGCTAAAGTTGTATGGATGCACGTTGATTTATAACAAGGAGAGGCAAAGTTGTGTATTACAATGCAAACACGACAATAATTGGCACCAATCTGGCGCACTTAGAAGAGCAATCAACTGAATAAATGGTATGTATCGGACACGCAATCAGTGCACTTGCAATTGAGTGCCTGCAAGTATGACCGATCGTGGTGTGACATTATTTAACCATCAATCTACCGCAAATACGACCAGACAGATGAACATTGAACACATATTACACAAAGCACATTCGTCCAACCCGGTGGATGCTGACAGACAGCCCACAACAAGCCAAACATCACCACGGCGGGTGTGCTCTCTCTCACTCTCGCACGCCCGTACACAATCACTCCAACTTATCCAACTCCAAGGCTAGGCTGCTTCACTAAGACCACAACTAACCACAAGGCCATGCAGTATGCCAAAGCCGAAAAGGACACACGCACAGTCGCACACACTCATCTTATGCAAAACAATCCGTTTTATCATCAACATGAATTCCCGACGATTTCTGTCTTTGGTATTAATAAAGAATTGACTAGGCTATCTATCTATCTAGGCTATTAATTAACAATTATTCGCCAAAGTAGTATATACTAAATGTTTTAGTATATACTACACGTGAACACCCCAAAAATAAACAAGATAACACTTTTTGCCGGGATTTATTTGTTTTATTAGTGGTTTATTTGTTTTTATTAGCGGACATTTTGCGATGAAAACAATATCAAGTTTGAGATGTCAATCATGGGATATTGCCCAACCCGAGATAGTGAACCAATCAAATTGCGCCATCTTAGGAGGTTCAGTGTAGCATATACTAACTATATATAATATCTATGTATTTATCTATGTAGCTGTATAATCTGCTGAACACTCTCTTACTATTCTCTACTCTCAAGGGTCTCAATGCGGCTTTGGTCCGTGCTTCCCCAACGTGACGTCATGCAATGCATTCTGGGGGAAATGAGAATCAATAGCAAACAGCTAAAATAGTACCTACTTTTTCGTATTACATTCCGTTTTGTGATACCTAACAACATTAAATACAATGGATAACAGATTAAATCTTTATTACCAACAAGCAAATTGTACAAATTCGTTGGAAAATAAACCCTGCAACACGGCCTTTAACATTAACTGTTTTATGTTAACCTGTCCTATAGAACATTTGTACAGTAGCTTGCCCGTTAATGTGTCATGCGTACGGCGGGTTCATATATGTGTGTGTGCGTGTGTGTGTGTGCGTGTGTTTGTCTCTCTCTCTGTGTGTGTGTGTGTGTGTGTGTGTGTGTGTGTGTGTGTGTGTGTGTGTTTGGATACATACACGTTCCACGTTCAATGCCTACGGAGGTTGAGTAGTCATGAGCGATATAACAGTAAATCCACTAAATAATTTTAATTGCCGCTTAAGTCCAATTCAAATTACAGTTAAAACTCTTCCAAAGAGCACTATTTCCCAGCTATACTTCCTTATCTGATCTTGCGGGCATGTTTGCTTTCGGCAGCATGGCTAAAAGCAACATTGTAGGGAAAGCAGTTTTCCAGCACCATGGGCGGCCAAATAACTTCCTTATTGTTCAATTGTTTAGATCCTCAACTCTTATCGCAAACCAGTAGTTGAGCCCAGCATGATCAGTTTATCACCACAACTCTATTAGGTCTAATGTTCAGGGGAACTTGTGTGTGTGTGTGTGTGTGTGTGTGTGTGTGTGTGTGTGTGTGTGTGTGATTGTGTTTAATTATGTGTGTGTGTGTGTGTGTGTGTGTGTGTGTGTGTGTGTGTGTTTGCAAGAGTGTTTGTGTGCTTGCATGTATGTTTGTGTTTGTTTGTGTGTTTGTGTGTGTATAACAAGGCCTGGAAGACTGATTTTCCTCTCTGGAGGATAACACGATTACTGGCAAACATTATTCACAGATTGCACTGCATTCTGAATCACCCTAATGCGCACTAATGTGTGTATAAACACTCTTCCGTCTCTGACACTAGGGTGGTGAGCAAGGCTGTTTTCATACTTTAAACAAACAAGCACTGCATTATGGCTGATAGAACACCAATGACTTGATTCTTACCCTGCATGCTGGCTTAGCATTTATAATAATCTATCAGCCAAAAATAGACCTCACGGGGAAGTGATCTACAGTACAGAAAATCCCACTTAAATTTCATATGAAATACCAAATATTGCAGAAGAAATATTGAATCAATACATTCTTGGGAGACTATGTATTCCCCAATGAGAATATGTCGCCAAGGGGAGCCTCATATTGATCTGGAAACTGTCCCTCACAGCCCTTACATTTCAACAGTTTCCCACCCCATCGAGTGTCAAGATTTCCTTTTAGACATCCCGCCCTGCAGAGCTGAGAATGGACTTCAGGGTTCGGCCACACGGAGTTTGTTTTCCTCAACCCCACCCCATCCTGTCTCACACTATTAGAGCTAGAGGGACAGAGGTTAGCAAATAATACGGGCACCATCGGATTTGTTCCCATGAGCCGCCCTTCTGTGCTTGTTTCTGTCTTTACGTATACCAACATGGAGGTGGGTCCCTGTGCGACCGCTCCTGTGGTTCTGACGCACACAAAGGCCTGCGATGAGTGCACACAGAGACATCCAGAGGGGGGGGGGGGGGGGGGGGGGGGGGCGAAGGGAAGAGCGGTGCTGCTGACGACACCCGAGTGTGTAAAACAAACAGACATGTTGGCCTCTCCTGTCCATTCCATCCCAGCCCATCCTCCTGAGAATTCTGGTGGGGTGGGAGACTGAGAGGTGTGTGTGTGTGTGTGTGTGTGTGTGTGTGTGTGTGTGTGTGTGATATTTGTGTATGTGTGGGCACCAAAGAAAGAGAGAGAAAGTGAGAAAGAGAAAGACAAAGAGGAAGAGTCAAATAGTGAGTGAGTGAGTGAGTGAGAGAGACAGACAGACAGACAGACAGACAGACAGACAGACAGACAGACAGACAGACAGACAGACAGACAGAGAGAGACAGAGAGAGAGAGAGAGTGAGAGAGAGAGAGACAGAGGCAGAGACAGAGAGAGAGAGAGAGAATCCATTTCAATAGGCACAGCCTAACATTACATTTCAGGGAGGCCGGACACCACCCTAACTTCGTTAACAAAATGCTATTAGCTGAGATGTCGGCCCACTCAAATGTAACCCATCCTAAACATTGGCTGTTAGGTAGGGCCAATAGGTGAGCTTTTTTATCAACATCTTATCTTTTATATTTGGGAGACACAAGCCGTCTGTTTCTGTTTACTCAACAGAATCTCAAAGCCGGGTGACATATGACCTTATTTTAACACTGGGGTGCGACGTGACCTCTGCATACACTTGGCAATGACCTGGCCACGAAAGCAAGCTGTGTGTGTGTGTATGTGTGTGTGCGCGCGCGCATATGTGTGCTCGCGCGCATTCGTGTGTGTGTGTGTGTTGCTCTGTGTGTTTGGGTTTAATCCCTGACTGTGTCCCCATGTGCAAACCCTCCACGCAGGAGGGACTGTTTACTTCAAAGCGACAGAGCGGATTGTGAACGCACCATGTGTCTAGGAGACAGGCAGCCAAAAGGATTCCGCCCTGCGGAACGGTCCGTCTGCAAGCCCAAACCCAAACACAGCTGCCTGCCTCACGCCACTGTTCAGAAGGGAGCCAACACCGGAGCACGGCCAACCAGAGACGGATAGCCCCTTGCCTATTCCCATGAAGCATTGCTCTCCTTCACATCCTCCTTCAGTCCGACTGAAAGCCTACCAAGAATATCGGCTATATGTATCTATACATCAGCGTCTTCGTCTTCTTTGTTTATTATTCAGCCTTAAGAAGTCTGTCTTTCTTCAACCTGTGTGCTGCTGCAGCACTAAACAAGACAGCAATTCCTGATGCACAGCAGTTATACAGTGTAAGCATTTCCATATTTACAGGGTGTAGTATAGATTAGACAGGCTTTGTTGGCCCACATAAAGACAACATTAGGGGAAACTCAAAGCAATTTAAAACAATTTAAAACAATTAAAACAACAATTTATCGTCATTTGGAGGATGTTTAATGTGTGGTTGGAATTTAGAATTCAAGTCAAATTTGTTCATTGACAAAATAAATAATCGGAACATCCTCAAATAGCAGTTTATATCGGGTCGTCCAAGACAATGACTCATTTTCAGGTCTGAAGTTTTAAATACAATATATCCTCACGTCATGAAGAGCTGACCACAAGGCCAGGGAGGGAGACCTGGCACCAGCGCAGATGCTGAGGCCTCGCTAACCCCTCCCCTCCGGGAGGACTGGGCGTCTGCAGCATGCCTGCCTGCCTGCCTCCCTCCCGGCGCGAGCTGCTTTCAGATCCAGTCATCCAACACGCGCGAGTGCACCGAGAGTTCAAGAGCGTTGTCGGACAGTTCGTAAATAAACGAAGCTAGGAGCTAGGGGAATACATGCGATTGTACAAGTGCCATCAAGTGAGACCGAGCTCTTTTAGTTGTTGGTCAGAGGTTGGTGGCCGCAGAGGGAAAGAGTTGACACCTAATTTGGCTGAAGACACAGGTAAGGCTCAACTAGCAGCGCAGCTGCTCACCTGCTACCCTTCCTCCCTGGACGGGTGTAGAGTTGCGGGTGTAGGCTACAGCCTGCCGCGGTGCGTCAACGCGTGGCGTTTGGGAAATAGTTTGATGAACATGATGTTAAAATTGCATGTGATGGACGTATCGATTCCATAAAGCAGACCCATGGACTGTGCGACCTGTTGTCGCTTAACTTTGTGGCATATGCCTAACGTTAGTTTGTAATATTGTTGTCCACATTTATTATTTATTATTGGCCCATTATTAGTTATTGGGGTAGGTTAATTACATTGCATTTGGTCATTCTGTGTAGTCCAAAATCAAACAACTGGATACCAACAAATATAAAACGAAACAAAAAACTGTTCTCATAGTCCTTTAGCCTTTGTTAATACAACATACAACATATGTCGAATTAAATAATAGACATTATTCTGGTCACTGGTAGTAGTGATTCAGGGGCTTGGGCCTTTGCCAAACAACATCGGCCAAATCTTTTTTTATTTGGATCAGCCCATTTGACTATGCTTATAGACGTAACATCATATTGTTGGTAATTTTGGTGAACTTCTAAGTTATTTATAAACTGCAATGTTTCATTTCGATTTAGACAGTAAACCAGCACCAAGTATTGTTTTTATTTGTTGGTAATATATTGTTTTTTTTATTTGAATAACAATAGCTTACTAATATAATGAATCAGTTGACTTTTATGTGCCTATTTTGCCTCTTCCTCCAGCTTTCGTGTTTCAGTTACCTTTGTGGAATTGTGCCTCAAATTACTCTTATCATTTTTTTTGAAAGTGGTGTAATCCAAACTGTATGCTTTAAGCCAGATGTTCGGCATAGTTAGAGGGCAAACTTTCTGCAGATGACTGCCTCCCTTCAAGTTGAGAAATATACTTGGACAGGCCGAGGGTACGTTTGTAACTTCGTATACTTTCAGAGGGCCGCACACGTGCTCAAACTACAACTGACATTGCACTTAAGTATAGAGCGTTTTGTCATTTGACATCAAGATGTTAAACATTACGATTTTAAAATGTTAAACAACGTGTCACTGAGCCAAACATTGCATACAGTGCTGAGTGTGGCCTTGAGTGAAACCATCCTACGTTTATGCAGTATTCACAAGCACTTTGTTTTTACTATATGCCAGTGGGTGTGTGGTGCAGGAGGGCTGGAAGAGCCTCAGTCATAAGGGCCTGAGGAGTACTGCTGCCCAGATAGTCAGCCTCACACACGATTAAACTGACGGGGCAGAGGACAAACTTGCTTCTAAAAGAGGATTTTAAACTACTTACTTCTACCCGGATCAACATCAGAGAAGTAATGCAAATAGACATCTTGAGCACCAGAGAGACAGAAAGCTACATTTGGGAGGGAAGAGGCGGAAAGCAAGTGCAGGGGGAGAGAAAGGGAGAATGACAGAGAGAGAGAGAGAGAACAGTGATACAAAGTTTGGGGTAAAGCTAATACAAGGGTGGAGTGATTGGGGTGTTTCGGATAATAATTTTTCTGGCACATTGCAGCGTATTTGACCAGCA
Source organism: Pollachius pollachius (assembly GCF_949987615.1). NCBI lineage: Eukaryota > Metazoa > Chordata > Actinopteri > Gadiformes > Gadidae > Pollachius > Pollachius pollachius. Next base: position 1,312,688 of record NC_136942.1, on the reverse strand, counting down.
TGTCAGGCGCATAAATAAATCATTTCTGCCTGATAGGGGGGGGGGCTCTGAAAACCTTCTTTGAATAGACTTTGAGCTCCATCCAGTCACTGCTCCACTGCACTGATGTCTCTCTCACACACACACACACACACACACACACACACACACACACACACACACACACACACACACACACACACACACACACACACACACACAGGTAAGCTTACTTCCAAATTCACAGTTTAAACACTCCACACTATATTCCCCTGTGGCTGAAACTAAAGCATTGACAGTTGGCCGGTGCGGTTTGTGCTTGATAATGGTGTTTCTGTTGGGATAACTGGCGCTGGGGGTATTGAAAACAGCACAGGGCACGGGTCATTTCCACTTCATCTCACATAGCTGTGCTGTGTCAGATCCACCCCGTGGCCCGTGTCTCACCTTTCCCCCGTGCTTAGTCTGGCATGCCCGGACTGATCCAACAGCTCCTTGCAGTTCTAGCATCAATATTCTGCTCTGTTGTAAATGGCCCGCAGCCTTCATTTCACCACGGCTGGCTGTGTTACGGCGCGTACCACTGGCTCTGCCGTCCCACTGCGCCGAAAACCGAAACTTCAGACATTGGCTTTCTCAACACTGCAGGTTTTGTATGCGTATGTATGTTGTCTCTGTGGAGAGTGTAAGGAAAAAATAAAAAGGCTGTTATGCGTCATTCTAGTCCATCCCTTATATGGTCTGGCTTCAGGTCTCCCTGCTTGTGGCTCGGGCGAGGAAAGGTGCTTTTAGAGGGCTGGTGATGTTACTATCTTTAGACGGCCCACGGCGGTGGTGCAGATGACTGGCGGAGAGGCAGCCTGGCTGCATTGAATCCCCTCCCTTGTTCCTCCACACTACTGGATTTCACTCTGCTAGACCCTTTGAGCAGGTTCCCGGACACAGAGAGAATTCGAGCTCTCGCTCAATAGCTTCTAGCTGATAGGAAACAGTCTTAAGGACTGCAATAGTTGATCCTCTTGGCCCCAGGCTATGCACAGGCAGAACAAGAGCACTTTGACATGTCACTGAATTATAAACCATGCTCTGTTGGCCCCATCTGCCCACCTTAAGGTGCTATCAAATTACACCCCTTTAAACGGAGCACGTGGCACACACGGATAGAAGCTCGCGCACACACACGATCGCACACTCGCGCACACACACGTTGCACACATTGACACATCAGCACGCTTCGCACGAATGCATTAAAACACAAATACCAAACCTATATCTACGCACGCACACACACACACACACACACACACACACACACACACACACACACACACACACACACACACACACACACACACACACACACACACACACACACACACACACACACACACACACACTCTCTCGCGCTCGCACTGTATACATGCAAACACCCATGCAGACACAGCTCATAACCCCTGCATTGCACAAGCCCTGATTTCCCCGATCAGATTGTGTCAGTAACGGGGTGTGTAGAGTTACTTGCGTAGTCCTTCCTGTCAGCAAGTCTTTCCATATGTTTATCTATCATGCGTTGCCATAGTTACGGGCAGCCACTGAACATCCTAGGCATATCAAATAGCCATTCAACTTAGTTTCAATTTTGTTCTGGCTCTTTCTGATTGAACACTGAACCATTGAAGAGGTTCAGACCCCTAATCCGGTATAATTCACACCCCCCCCCCCCCCTCCTCGCTGCTTCCCACCTGCATATGTGTTAGAAGTCGCCCTCCGTTCAACCCGGTTCAGTTACATGGAGGGGTATAGGGTGTCAGCTGGTGTCCTCTCCTACTGAAGGCGCTGGCGGCTTTAGGTAACGGTAATAATAAAGCTAGTCTCCGACAAAGGCAGAGGGAAAGTTTTGTCTGCAAGCCGCAGTGTTTCCTGTTACCTTAACAACTGTGCTCGGCTGTATTATATGACGATGATGATGATGTATTTTCAGACAACAGACCGCGGAGAACGGGGGAAACGTAGGCAGCCAGACTGGCTGACCTTTATAGTTGGAATAATTATCACCCAGGACGTGTGTGCTGTACTCACAATTCCAATTTGGAGGACCTTGCCGGAAATGTTCTTCTAGTCTGGGCATACATTGTATTGATTATATTTTTTTAATTCATTTTTATTTTTCATTTAGTTAGGAAAAGTCAAATTAAGATTAAACTACTCTATTTTAAAATAGAGTCGCACTATTAACGGACATAAGCGGTCTAATATTTAACAATTCAACTGAAAGTAACAATTAAGAGGAGCTCAAACGATGTCTAAGGCTAAATAGCCTTAGACATCGTTTGACTTTTCTATGAAATCTCTTTTTAAATGTATTCAACACTTACCTGAGCTACAATGTTTTCTCTTATTCTTTGCTAAAGTAACTTATAGTTACTTAACTTATAGTTACTTTAGTATACTTTTGTTTTTGTTCCTGTCCAAGTGTATGTTTTGGTCCCAACACAAAGACTCCTATATGTTCCAGTGTCAGTGCTGTATTTCACCCTGGTAGAACGCACACAGCCTCACAGGGGTGCTAGCCCGCTCGCTTGAACCTAAAGTAGAAAAAACGAGGTGGCCGACGGTTGCCAAGAAAAGCAGCTAATGTCCTGAGAGCTAGAAACAATTAGCTGTGTTATTTTGACGGGCCACTGCCTGTGGTCAGGGAACCAAGGCAGACGGCAGGGCATTAAGTCCTGGAGGGATGGGGACTTCTGATAGTACCCTGCCAGCGGGCTCCTTCTCTCTGCTCACAGGACACCTCATTAGGGCTGCTCTGTCCGTCTGCCTGTCTTTCTGTCTGTCCATCTGGCTGCCTGTCTGCCTTTTGTCTGCTGCCTCTCATCTTTGAGGCTTCCTGTTTTAAGGGATTCAGCAGTGGTGTTCTTCACCTCTAGCTGATCCTCCACACTGGGAGTACGCTTCCAAAGGTTTAGGGTTAGTATAATATACAGTGTGGTTGATGGTGGTAATATGAACTGGCTGCATAGTTGTGTTTGGGAATGGCATGTCTTTATGGCCGCATGCGTTGTGTTTGATGTCGGGCCAAAACCCCGGTTGTCAGCGGTTAAACTGCTTTCTGCTGGGCTCTGAGATCATCGGATTCGGTCTGTCACCATCACACTCAGGATTGTTTCAGATCAGCCCCCCCACTCCACCTCATTTGTGTGTGTGTGTGTGTGTGTGTGTGTGTGTGTGTGTGTGTTTGTGTGTGTGTGTGTGTGTGTGTGTGTGTGTGTGTGTGTGTGTGTGTGTGTGTGTGTGTGTGTGTGCCACGCTGCCAAAGACAACAGCGATTGTAGGAAACAGCCGGTTGTTAGTTTGACCTGCATGGCATTTGACTATCTCTTTCTCTCGCCTCTCTCTCCCACACACACTCACACACACTTTCTCGCCGTCAATCTCCATCGCTCTCTGGTGTTTTTAACTTCACACTGCCAGCTGGATGCTATGATGCATTAAATAATTGTCTACAGGGGGGATCATTCATTATTGTATTATATTTAATCAGGAGAGGAACAAAGCTCAACCCTTTCTTTGTACATTCTGCTTCTTTGTGTTGGGCTGCAACCAACATTATGGTTTCTGGGATCACAGGTATGCCAGACATCACAATAAAATGTAGAAGACAAGACCCAACGTCAGAAAATATACCCGCTGCTTGTTAGTCGTCTATAAAGGAGTGCAATGCGTTACGTCACCCTCTTCCCGAGTCTGTTCCATCCAGTTAAAGAAGTAGTAAAAGTAAAGGCAGGAGGGTGGCTGAGGTACTCTGTGCATCTGCCAAAACTCAATGTCTGAATGTTCCGGAGCGGGAGACAGACAGCGAGAGAGATCCACCCACAGCGGGTATCTGCTAGGCATCTCTCCGCCGTTGACGGCTCCTTGTCAGCCATCGAAAGCAGATGGAGCGTGTTGCCGTGCACTGTGGCCTCCCTGGTGCTTGTGGAGCCAGCCCCCTGCCCTGCGGCCATCCCCGCTGCCTGTGATGGACGTCTCGGGCGCGGCGGCGCTGAGAAGATGATGGAGCACGCTTGACATCAACTGTTCTCACATGACTGAGATCGTGTCATTGCCCTCTCCTGGTTAAGGAGGCTCACCCCCTCGCTCAGATATGAGTTGCTTGCCACGGTGCACAGGTTGTGTGCGTGCAGACACAGTATATTTTTTGTGCGTGTGTGAGTGACGCCCACTTGCTTCAATTGCAACAATATTGGTGTTGGTTGTTTTTCTTGGTTAAGTATTTCCCAGAGGGCGGAAACTGGTTTGTTATAAGTGTGTGTGTGTGCGTGCGTGCGTGAGTGCGTACATGTGCATGCATTGAGGGGATCCATTCATTTGTTTTGACATGTTTAGATTGTCCTGAGACGGGTTCATATTGATGTATCTCATGATGGGGCAGGAAGAGGAGGGGGACAGGGTGATGAAGAAGGGGTGAGAAAGGGGAGAGGAGAGAAAGAATGAAGAAAAGAGGCAGAGAGGAGGGGAACGAGTGAGTCGGAGGTCACACATTCTTTGGATTCATTCATTTTTCTTCTAATTAAGTTGTTGCTTACTCGTCGACAAGTTAATGAGTAGCTTGACAGGATGTTCAGCGCTGAGACGCGTCTCTGAAAGAAACCAAAAAACAAGATCCCCTCTGAGATTCAGCCCAGGGCCCCAACATGTCTTTCACACGATTACAACCATTGAATAATACATTTCTCAGTCAAAACACAATTCAAAAGAAAACCAACTGCCATCGGTCTAACACTTCAGTGATATGCTACAATGAGTGTTCCGGCTCATTCACTCTGACGATACAGAATAAGATAATAAGAACACCACAAACATGTACGCTCCCCTTGGCTATGCTGTTTTAATCAACTGATATACTTCGTAGCCGTCAGTGTAGATTGACAAATGTCTGTAGCATTGGTCTGTCTAATGTAGCATGAACAGTGGGATAGGACATGGTCCATTTATAATATAACAGAGAGAGAGAGAGAGAGAGAGAGAGAGAGAGAGACTCTTTGTGACTTTGTTTTGAGCAAACAAGGTTTAAAATGAGAAACAATGGGATAGGCTGTTGCAAGACAACAGCTGAAGCCAAGTAGCAGGGCAGGCCACATGCCTGCGGGACTCCATGGTGAAATGAATGAATACCCACAACAACCGATGTGTGTACATTTCCTGCTAGGGTATACTTTCCAGCTTAACTACTTCAAGTATCATCACTGAGCTCACACACACACACAGAGCCACACACAGTGTTGCCATGACTAAAGGGCTGTGTATCTCTTTCAGGGCCCTTTGGAGTGAGTGCTGAAACACCGGGCCTAACACACTGAACCCACCCACCAGGAAGATGGATGGGGGCTCTGGTGCCGGGAGCCTCTCCCAGGAGGAGACGCGCGGCCTCCCAGGTCAGCGGAGGATGCTTCAGGGGGGGAGGTCTTGGATAGCCTCCCACCCAAGGCTGCTGGTCCTGGGCCTGCTGCAGCTGCTGGTCCTGGTGGCTCCTCTGCCATCAGCAGCCAGCGCCACACCGCAGGGGGTTCCCAGGGTCCGGCTCAGCCACAAAGGTAGGGAGGCCACATATCAACCTTGGGTGGATGGAGATTGGGAATGTTGAGGGATTGTGGAATACTATTGGGAATATGTGTGTGTGTGTATATATTTATATTTATTTTTTTGTTAGCCTTTTTTAGGCTTTCATAATATAGACGGATTAAAGTATATGATTTCCGCACTTTTTTTTTGTTATCTCTTACAAGATTTAACATCAAAACAATGTTTCCCTGAATGTGTTTGTCAATGTATATATGTATATATTTAAGTGAAATACAACAATATACTCTACGGCTACACTCAGAGTATGCTACGCTCAGTTTTTCATGTTTATATCAACTTGTTCCTGGACTGCATTGGGTTCCATGTGCTTCAGTGCTATGGTACCCGAATTGTTTGCTTAGTTCCACCATAGAAAAGCTAGTTTACAGCTCCCTTTAAAAAAAAAAAAAAAAAACCTTTTGAACTTTACTGCAGACTTTGTTTTAACTGCACATTCTACGCTGGCTTCTTAATCTCTAGAATACCAGACAAGGAGGGACAGCACACACTGGTGCTGCTCTATAAAGTAGATTCCCCATGGCGACCTCAAAGTATATTTTCTCTGCCTTCAACCCTGCACAAACTTTTGGCCACTTAAGGGCTTCCTAAACCAGCTCTGCTTGAAATAGATGTGCATTCGTGTCCTCCGATTCCAAAATAAATACAACTATACAGCAGGAATACATTGAAGCTATTTACTTAGCAGTTAGGCTGCAGTTTAGCTACAGCGTGACCCATTGCTTGTGCCTTTTGCAGGCCGCTATTTATAAAAAAAATGAAATGCAGATTTATTTGAATATTCTTTCAAGATAAGTGACTCATTATCTAAGACACTTATGCACCTTATTGGTTGATTTGTGCAAAGTTCATTTGAATGTGTTCATGTTGAACTCTTATTTACCAAGACAGAGTTAAAACTGCAGCCAAACTCTTTTCCCTAGCACTGATCACAACCTCAGTCACACATCAACGTCACTTAGTTTTTCAAATTGTCTCTCTAAACATCACAGCTTGCACAAGTAAATAATAAAGTGACCGATCAAAGAAAATCCTCAGTTTTGAGTTTGCCGGGGTCAAGCCCGCGGTCCCCTCACCATACGAGAGTTGACAAGCCTCATAAAATCTCGCTTTGTTGAAACTGATGCTTATATTTTGGATTTCTGTTGCCAAGAAGTCAGTTCACTGTGATTGATGAATGGATTGAAGCAGAGCTAGAGTAGATCTTTAGATAGAAAATATGTTGCTTTTCATGAGCGTATTTGATAGGGCATAAAGTGAATCGTCATCGTGTGTTGTTGCAGAAATACATCAAAGTTTCACTAGAGTCAGACAAAGTGGAATTGAGAACCAATCTCTTTACTTGCACAAGGCGGTCTGTTTGATACAACACAGTATCACATTGCAAAAATTGGAATCAATCGTTTATTGATTCCGAATTAAACCTACTGACTGCACGCCCGCCTGAGCTCTCTAAATCAAATAAATGTGACGATTAAAGTGCTCCAGTGCTTTAGCTTTGAAGCTAACGACCAAGACTTGTTGAAAGGAGCTGCTGCAGGCTGTGCTCTCCAGTGAAAGGTGTGGAGTCTTATGCTAAGCTGTAAAAGCTAACCAATGCCTTTTCAATGGGCTCACAGTGCTGTGTGTTTACAGAACAGATTAGCGTTAGCCAAAGGCTAGCATCGCTAATCTCTCTGTGAGGTTTAGCTCTGGCTTTAGAGAGAGAGGGGTACAGGGGTTGGTGTGTGTGTGTGTGTGTGTGTGTGTGTGTGTGTGTGTGTGTGTGTGTGTGTGTGTGTGTGTGTGTGTGTGTGTGTATGTGTGCGCGTGTGCGCGTGTGTGCGCGTGTGCGCGTGTGCGCGTGTGCGCGTGTGTGCGTGTGTGTGGTTCTGGGTCTTTGGAGGCATTTTAGATGCAGGCATATATGTGAGTTTGTGTCTTTTGTGTGGGTCTCTGAATACATTTGTGTCTGACTGTGTGTGTGCGTCTATGTGCCGTCTTTCAATGTGTGTAAGAGTGCACAGAGGTGAAGATGGGAGCACGGGGTGTGTGTATAGAAGGGGGCATTAAAGAGCCGTGCGTGGGCCACTGACTAGAGGGGGTCCGGGGAGTTCAAACAGTGAAGGTTAGCAACCTCCGGCAATCCCTCACAGCGAGAGGGTAATCACAAAGTCAATCCCTTCAGAGAGACTCCCACTGGCGGTCGCCTGCGCATCAGGCCAGTGTTTACTTTGGGAATGCTTCTGTACTGACCCACGCTCGATACAGCCAGGATAGGGATATTTCACTCTCCTAGTCAGGCTCACAACAGGCAATGTACTTGCCAATGGCGCTGTTGTAAACAGCTCAATTTTATTATGTTGTGTATATTCCTTATTTTCCTGAGTTTCCGTTGTGATGCTTCAGCTGATTACTTGCTAGGATTCTCATATCCCATTGAATAAAAGATCATGCTCTTGTGGAGCTTATTTCCTGCACAGACGTAACAAGTTCTGATTGTTTGTTGAGGTTTGGCAGAAATCAGCTCCATAATACTGAAAATGGTTTAATAAATGCCACAATACTCCTACTCACTCCTTGTTTTGTGTCTGTAAAAACATTTATTTGTATGCGTTTGATTAATATAATCCCTTAAATATAATCCCTGAAATAATATTGACTATTTCGGAATTTGATACTGCTATATTTTCATTTTATATTATGTTTCCTTACGGTATTTTTCTGTTTTATATTTAGTTATTTCAATTATTTATTTTATAATTATACTACTAATACTACTATACTCTATTTGAAAATAGAAATTGTGAGTGATTGCAATGTGCTCTCTCAGAATGAATGAATAATAATAATTGAAGAAATATGAAATTAGCTCTACATGCATTTCTTCCCCTGCGTCCCCCCTCTCAGAGCTGGTGCAGAGTGGCAGTGTGTCTGTGTTTATGGGGGCCTCTGGGGGCCTCCACTCCCACACACTGCTGTTGGATGAGGAGAAGGGTCGCCTTCTACTGGGGGCCAGGGATCATGTCTATCTCCTTGACCCCGACAACCTCTCCAGAGCCCCCCGAAAGGTATAGTACTCTGATTCACAAAGTGTTACCATCTTAAACATGCGCCAAAAAGAAGGTTACCACTGCGACTGCTCGTGGTCTGTCAAGGGGGAGGGTGTTTATCTATACTTGGAGATGTTTAGATAAGTCTCAAGACCCCTTGCACCCTCGGCAGAAGGGGAATATGCAGGAAGAGAGTGGAGCGGGGTACTCTGTGGACCATAATATACACACAAGCACAATAATTACTCCCACCCTCAGACAACCAGACGCATGCTTGGAGTCACTGGAGACGTCGGCACGCCCTCACACCGTGCTCTGCGAACACGTCCTCATTACCTGACTTATCTCCTCATCCTTGCATACCTGTCCGAGGTCATGCGAGGTATTTCTCCGTTACTGCTGCCTGGTGCACTGCAAAGATGGAATGCGCTCTGGCCCACAGATCTGTGTGCTGCCGCTCACTGTAATCACATGTTAAGAGCTTACGCTGGCCCACAGACACGGCACCGATAACTGCATTTATGCATGCAAAAAGATGTCCAACGCGTACCCCCAGATGCACTCCGATGTCAGCACACTAAAAGCCATGGGCGACATGTGTTAAGGTTTGGAGAGTCGGACTGTGTTTACGCAGCTGTGGTTGATCCGCGGGCAGACGAATTTGTATTAAGTTGATCTTTATCTTGTTGGTTTAACTCTCACTTCCAGCTCTTAAAGTGTTGCCTTTCTGTACTCTCTCCGGTGGCGATTCAAGGGAAACCACCATCATCAGTTGTTGAAACATTGATTATATACAGAGAGTAGTCTGAGTAGTGTAGTATAATGGAGACAAAAGCCGGTGATCATTCCTTCCAGGCCAAATATTGACCATAAGCCCTCTCTATTGTATAATGTTGAAAAAATGCCCTGGTCCTCTCAAATGCTCAATCTGATTCAGAAGTCTACCTCACAGCGAAATTCCTCCTGAGCGCCACTCACTGTTCTCCATCGATACATCAATGTGCTGTGAATGGCCCTTTGCGGCATGCAAGCCTTCAGCACCACGGGACACTGGTGGTATTTGCTGAGGCTCTGTTGACCCATAAATAGCGAAGGCGATGGCTCTCCATGGTGGGATTTGTGGGGAAACATGCTAAGCACATAAGCCTGTTATAACACATGTGGACATGGAGCGGTGTGTTCAAGGCCCATTCTAGCGTGGTCACTCTGATGTGTTCAACCTCTGAACCAGAGGTGTTCATACTGACAGTATCCACCACCAAGCTAATGCCATTGATCACCTCTCCAAAGCCCTGGATCAGAATGGTTCTTACACAAAGTATGTGATTTATTTTAGTTCAAAGGAACCACATGTCAAAGTCCAGCGTGGATCATTCTTTACCCTGCTTTTGTCTATCCTCAGATCGTCTGGCCTGCTTCTCTTGACAGAGTGAAGATGTGCAAACTGGCTGGGAGAAATGTAAATGTGAGTCTAAAGAAGAAAAAAAATAGCATTTGATTTGATGGATTCCACTTTGTTTTCGAATGGATCTACATGCATCAATCCCCCCCCCCCCCCCCCCCCCCCCCCTACTTTCTCTCCCCTTTGACCTCTGAACCCAGCTGGAGTGTGCCAACTTTGTCCGGGTGCTCCACAACTACAACCACACGCACGTGTACGCCTGTGGCACCGGTGCCTTCCACCCCGCCTGCGCCTTCATTGAGCTCACTGGCAACAGAGAGGTATTATAGGATAGCATGCTAGCCTGCAAATAGCCTTGTGAGACCATCCGAGTTCGCATTGTGTTTCTCTCCGAATGTGATCTCGATCCGGTGGAAATTCTATCCCTCCAAAAATTGACCGGACCATCACTTTGGAGAGGGAGTTTCAGTTAATAACGAGGCAAGGAGAGCCACTGACTGTAGAAGGGCCACACCTCCCTTTGGCTGGCCCCAAGGGAGGTGTGGCAATCGATGGAGGAAAGCCATTTTATCTGATATAGACTAAATAACAATGTGTAAAGATTAACAGAAATGTGCACGGAATGCTTTCCCAGAGGAGGAGAATCTGCTTTTGCTTTAGTTTGCACTGGATATGCCAAGAGCCAGGGGATAAAGAGTGTCACAGTAATATAATCTGATCGGCTGACGTTTTTTGAACAAGCCCTTGCCCATAAATGGAACTCAATCGCTTTCCAGCCTGACTGAGATTCATTGTGAAACTCAAGCATGATTCCTGGATGGTCTCACAAAGCTAGCATGTTACATGGACAGGGGTGAAAATGATTTGGGCATCATGTGTTGATGGATGTGATATATATCAGTGCGGTCGCTGTATTTCAGAGCGGGGTGTTCCAGCTGCTCCCCAGTACGTTTGAATCGGGGAGATTAAAGTGTCCTTTTGATCCCCGGCAACCATTCACCTCAGTCCTCACAGGTGAGACAATTATTAACGTGAGAGATGGATGCTGTATGTCTATCACATATCTAGATCCTGCAAGCACATATGCTCTAAATATACAATAATCTGTGCATATCCCCACAGATGTTTGAGTGAATCTGTTTCTAACAATCGTCTTTCCGTCATGATTTGCTCTCCTTGCACAAGAGGGGGAAACATGTGCTTGTTTTAACGGAAAAATTGAAAATTTATAAAAACATGAGTTTGGCAAAGAATTATAAATATATGGAGTGGATTGTGTATGTGTGTGTGTAGTTTTCCTATTTATTGTGTTTTGAATAAGGTAAGCCAGTGAAGTCAAATATATACAAGCATGGTTCTTCAACCAAAAATGTGATCATTAATCATGCACTACTTGGACAAGGGTTTCTTTCTACATGTTTGCTGAATCTGAACACAATAACAAAATAGTTCAAAAATAGGCTTCATTCAGCCGTGGTTATGTCCCTCATATTGACTCTGATGAAACTGTTGTAGACCAGTACCTGTATGCAGGCACCGCTTCAGACTTCCTGGGCAAAGACACCACCTTCACTCGCTCCCTGGGCCCAACGCCCGACCAGAACTACATACGCACTGAGATCTCAGAGGACTACTGGATCAATGGTAACCCCTACAAACACACGCACACACATACGCACACACACTCTGCCAAACACTCACCAGCCAGCTAAGTGCTGTCACAACTTGTTATGCTCTTAAGTTTTTCCTTCTAATCGTCATATACCTAAACTCTGCCTAACACAAGGGACCTTGTGTGGGTTTGGATATTCCAGCCGTGCAGAAAAGGAACTCATTGATTCATTTAATGGAAAAAGGAACTTTTATTGGAACGCCACAGTAAAATAAGGGCCATACCTATGGGGTAATTTATAGTGTGATAGAAAGGCAGTGCCCCGGACTACTCCCCGAGGGCCGCACACCCATTAGGAATAAATAAGTCGATTGTAGAGGATAGTAGAGGCATAAAAAGTAATGCTGTGATAAAACACGGTGTTTAAACAGCCAATGAAACGCTATAGTGCTGCCCGGCCCTACCCATCAGTTTTTGGGCCGTGTCCACGGCATTGAGTTTAATTCCCATAAACAAGCGAAGCGAAAACAATACAATTAGGGAAAATACAACACAGGAATATGGGCAGACGTGCAGGCACATTCAATCACGGACTAATGCATGCGCTGCGTTATTCTGCTTGTGTACACACGCCTGCTGACCAGACAGCTTTATTGCCCGTGATGGGCTGCAGAGGATCAACAGTTGTCACTGAGATTTAACTCCTGACACATGGGCTCCACATTTCACTGAGTCACACACACACACACACACTCTCACACGCACTGTTTCTGTGACATATTGTAGTCCTTATGTCTCCTGGCTGTCTTCCTCACTCTCCTTTATTTTCTTCCGTCTCCTTCTGTCTTTTTTTCGCTTTGTGGGTTGCCTTGTGTTGTATGGTGTTTCTTCTCCAGACGACGGAATGGCTGTCTGTCTGTGTGTGTGTGTATGTTGATTTCTGTGTGGCCGTGTGTGTGTGTGGCCGTGTGTGTGTGTGGCAATGTGTGTGTGGCCATGTGTGTGTGTGTGTGCTTGCCTGTTATGACGATTACATTTGTGTGTGTGTATGGCTGCGTGTGTGTCTGTCATGAAGAGTTTCTGTGTGTGTGTTGAATTGAATGTTTGGATGCATGCGTGTTTGTTTGTTTGTTTATGTGCGTGCACGCTGGGAACCTGTTGATGTGACCTCGGTGTGCACTGGTTGTTCCTGTTCCCTCGTGCATTACCCAGTGACCCAGTAAACACTTCAGCCCCAGTCAGGGACCCAGCCTGGGGGTGTCGGGGCCCCGGCCCCCAAGGGTTGAGCTAATGTTGATATAATGTCACCGCAACACTTAGCTCAACGGACGGGACCCCCCCCCCCCCCGTCGGGGTCATTTTGTATGCGTATGCCTTTCCCAAAGATTTATTATGCTTGTCGCTTTCCGCAGAGGCCATCAATGGTGTTTTTGTGTTTGTTTGTGTGAAGAGCGTGCATTGATCTGAAGTGCTTTGTTGCTGGTTTCACCGGGGCCATCATCTCCTTATGTCAATATCTTCAGAGGCCAGCTTCATATCGGCTCATCCCATGTCCGACACCCACAACCCGGACGACGATAAAATCTACTTTTTCTTCCGCGAAGTCTCCCGGGAGGGCAAGGACAAAAGCATTCTGTCCCGCGTGGCTCGCGTCTGCAAGGTGAGATTTCAATTGAGAATGTGACACAAAATAAGTGAAGAAGGATGGAGAGGATTGCGATCGTGTTGAGAAATGTTGAGAAAGTGTTAGCCATGGCGTCCTTGCTATTGCTGTAAAGCAACGATAAGATGGATCTAGAGCCTAGGAACGCTTGAGAAAGACCAAGCATGGGAGGATGTCTGACTGGGTATGTGGAAGTCATACATCTGATTAAGCAGATCCTTGCTGTGTGGGCCAGTGCAGATGGGTTTTATGACCCACTGGGAAGAGGGCTTCCTGTGTTCAGATGCGTCCTGCTGTCCGCAGGGTGAATCAAGATGCACTCCTCCTTCATCCTAATGGCTCCCCAGCTCCACTGAGAGCCATTTGGATAGATAGTAAGATAGAATACTCTGGATGTTGGTGCAGACGTGAATACAATGAATAAATCCCAAAGATTATTAAATGAATGCTCAGCCGACAAAATGAAGTATAATTAAATTATTGATGCTGCCTTGAATAAATTATTACACAATTATGTGTAGTAGGATCTTCCCGGTCACATTGTTAACATTTGATTAGACATTTCACAGAGCATCTTCACAACCAGTATCTATATGGCTGCAGTCGAGTAAATCATGTTATTTAAGCATGATAGATGCCATTTAATGGAAAGAAGCAAAGACACTAAAAACTATCCCAAACAGTCGTGCCTTCAAAGCATTCAGAGACCCGTTGCTAAATTCTCAGTTAAAAAGCTTTCAGAGCATTTATGACCTGGGAGCAAGCTGAGATGTGGACTATAAAGAGCTTCCACCGCTATTCTACTGTTGGGTCCGTCTCAAACTCCCCCCCTCACTGTCGGTCTCGCTCTGTCACTGTGAGACGCCCCTTCAACCAGAGAGCAGAACCTCGGTGGGGTCTTTTGAAGCCCCTCGTCGTGGGGAAGCAAGGCTCGTTAAGTGCTTTGCGGGTTTGCTTTTCTCAGGCGCACACTTCCTTTTGCTCTTGTTGACCCATAAAGGCGTGCTCCCCTTTCTGTTGTTGGGTTAGTCCACCTGTCCATGTTAATAAGGAGGTTTACTTTTCCGTCTCTCCAGCAAGACAAAGGCCTGGACTGAAGTGCTCTTGTCCTAGCACCACCCCCCCCCCCCATCAAAGGTTGCCACTTCAAACAAGCCATTCACATGCAAACCGCAGCAAATGCATTATTAATGGGGTCTCTCGTTTGATGTCCGAGTTCTCTTTCATTAATCTGTTCACATTATTATTTGATAGTTTCTCCATATTCTATCCCTTGGTTTCATATCGCGTGTTTGTGTTTCATTGTTTTCAGGTTAGTGGTATGTTCGCAAGATGTTGTGCAATTGTTGCTATTTAAATAACTTGCATCTTTAGGGCATGTGATCCATCAGTTTATTTCAGTGCTGAAAGTAGAGGCCGGTCTGGAAGGGTTTGTCCTCGAATGCATTCATCCCATTACACTAACTGGGGTCACCATGTGTTTTGCTAGTGTAATAGCTCTGTGGATTACCGTTGCCATTATGGAAAGCGAGACAGTGCGGCAGTTACGTTTGTTGTTGTTTTGTTCGCAGAATGACGTGGGTGGGCTGAGGAGTCTGACCAACAAGTGGACCACCTTCCTCAAAGCCAGACTGGTGTGCTCCATTCCTGGGCCTGATGGAGTGGACACACACTTTGATGAGCTCCGTAAGTCACGCACGCACACATACACAACAACACCAGCACACACAGGCGCGCACACACTACGAGCGTCTACCTCGAACCACATGCAATGCTGTGAGGCACATGGACGAACACACACCACTTTGCCTGCTTCAGTTCTGTCCTGTTCTGATCTCTATCTCTCCGTCCGTGCACTCTCCCTGGCGTGTGAAGTAGCCAACACAATGGGCAGGTGGGCTCTTACCTGTACAGCGGCCAGCTTTCATTTTTTGGTCTCAGTGGAAATATTTGTTTACCCCGCGGTGCCATTGGCAAGCCTGTGGTGTCCTGTGAATCCAGCAACCTGGCAAACAGCCTTATCGGTTTTACACGGACTAGCTGGCCACTCATCAGCAGTCTCACCCACGGAGGGAATTTCCATTCTTTTTTTGTATTTCCTTTGAAGCAGAGGACCGTTTTATATTTCGGTGGTGTATCTTGAGTGTGTCTTTTCAAATATACAGAGGACATCTTCATGCTTCCCACCAGAGACGATAAGAACCCATTGGTGTACGGAGTCTTCACCACCTCCAGGTGAGTTCACCCCCCACCCCGGCGTCTCTCTTAAGGCCCTGACACACCAAACAGATTATCGGTCGTCGGACAGTCTGCCGAGATCGCTGACCTGAGTCTGTATGGCGTGTGCTGTGCGATCGGCCGTCGTCAAAGCCGCCGGTGATCTTTTCAGCCGATTGCACGCGTCGAATCGGCCGTGACCAAACCGGTCCGACTGCCTTTTCTCGCCCGAATGTCCGACAAACGATAATAATCGGGTTGGTGTGTAAGGGCCATCACACCACTGCTCTGTGTTGGATCTCCCCTAAACCCCTGCCCCCCCCTCCTCTCGCTCTCCTCTCCAGCTCCATCTTCCGGGGCTCAGCGGTGTGTGTGTACAGCATGGCGGACATAAGGGCCGTGTTCAACGGACCCTACGCCCACAAGGAGGGCCCCGACCACCGCTGGGTCGAATACGAGGGCAGGATACCCTACCCTCGCCCCGGGACGGTGTGTGTGTGTGTGTGTGTGTGTGTGTGTGTGTGTGTGTGTGTTACCATCCGGATGGGAGGCAGGCAGACAAAGAGTCATTCATACACATAAACTTTATAACTTTATGTACCAATATTGTATGATAGATTGGCTTATCGTTCATAGCATGGATACATATTCACTTAAAGTTTCACGTTTAGCGCAGATTCTTCGGGGGAGGGGGCATGTCCCAGGTGTTTTTTATTTAACATGCATTTCTCTGCAACTCTGCAGCGTGACACGAGAGGGCGACGTTCTCCACGGTTGCCAAGTCAACCGTCAATTTCAATTTCCATTTACCCGACTTTAAGAAGAGTAAACCGACGACTGTGAACATGCATTAACGCAAATTAAACCCAAAATACTAACAATAACTCGCAGAAAACGCTCAGTTAAAGAAAACCCTTACGAGATCATCACCCTCTCTTCCTTCCCGACCACTCAGTGTCCCAGCAAGACGTACGACTCGAAGATCAAGACCACCAAGGACTTCCCCGACGAGGTGGTCAGCTTCGTGCGCTTCCACCCGCTGATGCACGGCTCGGTGCTCCCGCTGAACGGCCGGCCCGTCTTCCAGCTGGTGCGCGCCGACTACACGCTCACGCAGATCGTGGTGGACCGCGTCTCTGCCGAGGACGGCCAGTACGAGGTCATGTTCCTCGGAACAGGTGAGGCGCACACGCAGTGCACGCCATGTCAAGGTGCCGCACGCACATCCTTATTCCCCCCACACGGACACACACTTATCCCCCAACCCAGTTGCAATTTTAATGAACATGTAAATGAAAAGTTTGAAACGTTTTTGTTCAAATTCTTTCCAATTGCAGTTCCAGAATGTACCAGCAGAGGACACTATGTTACCATTCGATCCCTTGTGTCTGTGTGCCAGCCAAAGGCTTCCTTGTGATTAAACTGGAAGCGGCATTACTGAACGATTTTAAGAGACGATTTAGTGATGTTTATCCTTTATTACTGATCACGACAATCCTGTTTTTAAATCCAGTTTTCGGAGTCTGCAGTAGAACGTAACAATCTATGAAAGGATTGTTCTTTTAAATATGCAAAGGGTTTTGCATGCACATGGCCGCCTGATAACCGAAACTAAGTTGAAAGTACCAGCAGACTGCCTCAAGGTTCCGACTGCGTCATTCATTTGTCAACACTGTTTTGAATCAAACCGGCTGTGCGGTTGTTGCTCATCTCACCGCGGCTGCCTGTCTGTCTGTCGGTGTCAGATGCTGGTTCGGTGTTGAAGGCGGTCAGCATCGCTCAGGAGAATTGGTCCAGGGAGGAAGTGGTGCTCGAGGAGCTCCAAGTGTTCCAGGTGCCGTAATGAGAATTCACACATGTACACGCGTGTCTGTTTCACACGCACACTGTGTCTCAAACGCATACACAAGCACACACACACACACACGTACGTGGATACACACACAGGTCTCACAGGAGGACCATCTCAAGCATAGACAAACTCACATCTCAGAGATACAGGCAACAACAGGCACACACAAACACACCTACACACAAATACACACAGACACACTTGCACAAACACATCTCACACATACAAGTAAAAAGAGACTCACACAGTGAACCACACACACACACAGACACGAACGCTGAACGTGTTCCCTCCAGTCAACAACCTTGTGTTCTGATAGACAGAACCAGCTGCTCATCGGCGCCCTGTATCCTCATCAAAGACTCAAATATTCATGAAATGTCTCTCAAAAAGAAGGAGAAACAGGGCGGATTCCGTGTGTTCCTCTGTGCACTGTTCAGAAGCAGCCTGATCCGTCTGGTCGAGGCACGTCAGGGCCTGATGTTCCTCAGAGCCGACCCTTCTGAGGCTCAGCCCAGTTGTTTATTGGCTGAGGAGGTAATGGGTTGATGTTGGTTTGTGTTTACCTTTCTAGGTTCCAACTCCCGTCCTGAGCATGGAGTTGTCATCCAAGCAGGTTAGACGAAACAGACACATACACATACACACACACTCCTGTTTTGTGTGTGCTGGGTATATGTCATGCAGATCATACAGACCCTTTACCTGTTCCCTTCATGATGTTTTTATCCAGTTTCTCCCACTCTTTTTCTCCAGTCTCTCTCCCCCCCCCCCCCCCCCCCCCCCCCCCGCTGACCAACACTCATTATGTGGGGGTCAGGGGCTTCAGTAGACCTTTCACTTCCAATCACTCAGTTCCTTCATCTTCAACCCTGTGTGTGTGAGAGTTTGTGCACGCTTGTTTTACTACCCTCTAAATCCTCACTCTCCCTGCTATGATGTTTTGGACATTTTCTTGAAGCTTTGTTTTTGGAATCTGCTGAAAACGAGTCACAGCAGATCTATTGAAATGGATGGCCTCCTAAAAATTCCACCAACCCTGTAAACCGTTTGCGGGGCTTTTGGAGAGGTGCTGAGTTGGTTTAGGGCTGCTGTTATGGTTAGAAACAACAGAGTTGCGAGGCGGCTTGTTATTCCTATCGTGTTTGGAGAAGCGTCGTCTCCTGTGTCACGCTGCCTGCAGGATATATTCCCGTATCGTGGTGCACAGGGACGAACCCAACGCAACAAAGCAGAATCCATATCAGCATTTATATCCTTTTTTTAACGTTAAGGATCGCACGGCCCCACTGTCACTTCTTTCCCCCCGGCTGGAGAGAAGTTCTTGGTTCCGTTCGAGGTGTTGAGTGTGTGTGTGTGTGTGTGTGTGTGTGTCTCCTTAGCAGCAGCTGTACGTGGGGTCCATCGAGGGCCTGGCCCAGGTGTCTCTCAGCAGGTGTCCGCTGTACGGTCAGGGCTGCTCTGAGTGCTGCCTGGCCCGGGACCCGTACTGCGCCTGGGATGGCACTGCCTGCTCCCGCTACGTCCCCGCCTCCAAGAGGTGACCGCACAGGCCCTCACGCATCCCTCACGCATCCCACACGCATCCCACACGCATCCCACACGCATCCCACACGCATCCCACACGCATCCCTCACGCATCCCTCACGCATCCCACACGCATCCCACACGCATCCCACACGCATCCCACACGCATCCCACACGCATCCCACACGCATCCCACACGCATCCCACACGCATCCCACACGCATCCCACACGCATCCCACACGTAGCGGGGAACTGAACCCACCGGGGTCGTCTCCAGCACAGGTGGAGGTGTGGGGCTCCACCGGGGCAATGCTAGTTTAGTTTAGTTAGTTCATTAGCTGTTCCCTTAGGGAAATTCTGTTCCCCAGTATCCTTCTGTCATTTCTCGTCTTGATTTCCCGTCACAGGCACATGAAGAACATATCTAAAATCCATTTTGTACATTTGACATTTATGACGACAGACATACATTAAGGTTATAAGGGTTACTAACGCTGATATGAGTAGTTATCACCATACTAATGTTTGTATTTCATAATTCATTTTAAACTTCTAGATTGCCTTTTTGTGCTCTTGGCCGAAAATGAAAGTTATCATTTTGAATTGTTGTATATCTATTGTTGGGTTGGTCTAGGCTGTAGGCGCTGTAATGCACTGTTTAGAGGAGGTCTGCTTCTAGCCCACTGGGCCCTTTGAAACCTGATCTCCGTTCTGTCGGTGAGAACGGGCTTCACGTGACCCGCAGGCTGGCAAAATGTTGAGTGAGGAGCGACCACACTAAATAGGTTGGAATAACACAACAACAATAAGAGATTTGCTTTGGTTTGGCCCCATCATTTACCTTCTTTTCTTTTTGTGGTATGAGTACCACTATTCAGCTGGTGCTGAAACGTGTCAGAAAAGAAAAAAAACAGCAAGAGAAATGGTTTGTTGTCAATAAGCGGCGGCAGGACATAAACCACAGTTTAAAATAATGCCTGCTAACAAGAGCTAGCGCCTGCAGACCCTCTCTCTATCCCTGTTGACCTCTGAACCCAAACCTCTCCTCTGGTTCTGAAACCCACACCCAGGCGGGCCCGGAGACAGGACATTAAGCACGGCGACCCGGCCAGCCAGTGTTGGGACTCAGCGGACGGTAGGTCACACTCGCCGGCGGACATGATCACCTTTCATTCGGACGGTCACCAGGATCGGTCTCTTTTGACAGCCTCATCCAAAGTGACTGCTTTCTGGTGCCTCGTCTTTCCCCAGGTCTGGGAGGGGGAACGGCGGAGGAGAGAGTTCTATTTGGGGTGCAGAACAACTCCACTTTCCTGGAGTGTATCCCTAAATCCCAGCAGGCCCAGATCCGCTGGTACATCCAGAGGCCCGGCGTCGAACACCGAGACCAGGTCAGAGAACACTCGCCCGCTGCCGGCACGTACTCTCATGCACTCCGAGTTGCACTCACCTATGCACCACTAACCCATACAGTCACTCATGCACCACACACATGCATACACGCACACACGCGTGCGCACACATACGCACTACAACCCTCTTTCATCATTCATTTGTCCAAACTTTCCCCAGTTTGCCTTCTCTCCTTTCACTACTCCTCACTACTCTTGGATTAAGTGCAAAAAAAACCTGTCAGAATCAGATATCTAAAACAATAGTTAAGGCTTTAACAAACAAATCCTACAAGGTGTTAGGGCCTTTTGTGACATGAAAAAAACAGGGGTTCCATATTTGGCCTCCTTTGAATCTCGTTCTGGTTTCTGCTCTATTGCAGACTCTAATAAGCATCTAGCCACAATCATTGATTTACTTTGTTATAAATGTTGGAATCAGCTGGCCAGGTTTGCTAAACAAGCCGGGCCAGTTGTTGCCTGAACCTTTTCCTTTATTTGAATTGTGGGCAAGCCAAGACATATTTGTTTTCTTTCATCAGTGACTCTAGCAAAACTCTTTGAAATGGTAAAAATCCAAATCAAAACAAATCACATGGGATCAAAAGACGCAAATCAGCCGTAGATTCGGTCTCTGCATCCCAAGACGTGTTATCTCGCCGCAAAATCACGGCTGGCTCCGCTACAATGCCAATTACAAGGCCATGTTGTGTTAGCTGGTTAGCTTTTTGGGCATTGTATCCTCCACAGCGCTGCTCAGGGCTGTCATCAAGCCACATGTAGCATCACAACCCTGACATTGTTTTAACATCGTGGAAAACATCGGGACGGTTGCGTTGCGCCGCACAAATGTGCATGACTTTTATTTCCTGGCTGAGGGAAGCCATGGCCGATGTTTATCGGCAGTGAGTCCTGTGCTACTCCCAAACCCATCACGGACTGTTGCTCTGCTGCCGGGAGGTGAGGAGTGACTGAGTCCAGACGACCTCACCCAGTAAGGCCTGTGGTGTTGACAAGCTCCCCAGAACACCTTCTGAGGCACAAAACCAGTGCAACAGAAACGTGTCGACGGGGCGTTTTTTTAGTAGACGTTTGTATTGTTTAGTGACATGGGAAAGGTAGACTTACAATAGGTGATTCTAGGAGGCAGTAGAGTTGAGGCCTTGGGATGTATGGTGCTATTTTGTTTCCCTGTGGGGGGGGGTTCACCATTTCCAGAGCTCTCTGCTGGTCACCATCCTACATGCTTCCCCCCCGGCCTCCAGGGTTCTCTCTCAGGGCCAGATGTAAACAAAGGGACAGGTGCAGAGGCTGCCAAACACTCACGTGCTCTGTCGCAGGCGGGAAACCCACAGTGTGTGTGTGTGTGTGTGTGTGTGTGTGTGTGTGTGTGTGTGTGTGTGTGTGTGTGTGTGTGTGTGTGTGTGTGTGTGTGTGTGTGTGTGTGTGTGTGTGTGCGTGCATGCGTGCAAGTTTGTGTGTGATGGTATGTCCGTGTGTGTGTATGTCTATGCATGTGTGTGTGTATATGCGTGTGTGTTTCCCCCACAGTGAACAATCATAAAACAGAACTATCTAGGGACAGATGTTTTTTAGGTTATGAACACAAGAGGCTATTTGTTTGTTTGAGAATACCGCCATATGTACACAACTGTACTAATTGACAAAGGAGAGTAACGCAAACATTTCCCTTTCTCCCTTAAAGCAGAGTAAACAAATATCCACTGCTTTGAACGCATTAGTCAGTGGACACAACCATGGTTATAAGGACTTACATTTATTTTACAGAAAATATATTACAGACCACTTGGTAATTAAGTAGTGTTATTTAGGTACGACCTTTGTAGTGTCAAAAAACAAAAGTCTTTTGTTATTTCTTCCTTTCTTTTTAATTCAGGCCCCCCACGGGGTCTGGTTCTTATTAGCAGGATCGCTGAACAGCGAGTAATGCAATTCATTCTGGCTGAGTTTGTATTTTTAATGGGAGGTTAAGGCAGAGCTCAGGGTAGGTTCTACAGGAGTATTGGTACAGGTGATGTCCTTATTTTCCTTCCCTCCTCACTTCCTGTTTCCTTATTACTCTGTTTCTGTCTGTCTGTCTTTCCCCATCTCTGTGTCTCTGTCTCTCTGTGTCTTGTTTGTTTCTGTCTCGCTTTGTGTCTTCCTCTCCATCCCTCCTTTCTTTTCTCTCTCTCTCTCTCCCTCACTCCCTCACTCTCTCTCTGTCTGTCTGTCTGTCTGTCTGTCTGTCTGTCTGTCTGTCTGTCTGTCTGTCTGTCTGTCTGTCTGTCTCTCGATCTCTCTCTGTCTGTCTTTCTGTCTCTCTCTCTCTCTCTCTCTCTCTCTCTCTCTCTCTCTCTCTCTCTCTCTCTCTCTCTCTCTCTCTCTCTCTCTCTCTCTCTCTCTCTCTCTGTGTCTCTCTCTGTGTCTTTGTCTATTTTCCGTCTGTCTCTCCTTCCTCTCCCTCCCTCATATTGTCTGGCCCCTAACTGGTTTGGATTCAAAACACCTCTCCCCAGCTGCTGTGGCACCTGCATTTCCTCTGCCTACATTCCTCATCCTTTCCACACACACAAATGCACACACTCACACACACTCGCATGCACACAATGTGTACAATGTCTCATATCTTGTAAAACTCTGCTCTGAAGCACTGAACTAGAGATCTTTTTAACTTTATTAATCTCTTTCTTGATCAGACACACACACACACACACACACACACACACACACACACACACACACACACACACACACACACACACACACACACACACACAGTGTGATTTGGGTAAGATTGTGAGTTTGACTTTTGTAATACCTCCCCATGCCCTGGGAGGTAATAAAAGGCTCATAATGAGAACAATATGGAAGTCAATTTGAATCTTAATCCATCATCTGTGTCTAATAGAATGGAAATACACAATAAAAAGTGAAATGGGATCAAATGTCTGCTAAATATCACATTTTTATGGGTCAATTGTGTCCATGTAATGACACCTAACCTCTTTATTTTAGTTTGAAGGAGTTTGGATTCACTCCACACACCAATAAAGTTGGGGATTTTTCACATTGGTGTTTTACAAGAATGCTGTGTGTGTGTGTGTGTGTGTGTGTGTGTGTGTGTGTGTGTGCGTGTGCGGTTATAGATGTAAGCATCTAAGATCTCACACAGCCAGGCCTCGTCCCTGAAGGGGGGTCTGGGGGGAAATGTCACTACAACTTCTAAGACCGCCAGACCTCAGAAACAACTCGGGTCAAACGAAATGTCAACAAATGTAACCACCATTATTTAGAAGCTCTGCACTCGGTTCTCTGCCGTGTGGTTGGATGTGTGATCCGTACACCGGCGGCTGTGGCTTCAGCCTCTCTCGCGTCCTTACTTCTCCGTTCGGATCCCTCCAGACTTTTTCCGGGGTGGGGGGAAGTACCCGCCTCTCCGGGATTAGAACGCATCGGCGGACTTTGATTCGTATCCCTGTAAGCTACTTACCGAGTCTCTGTGGTCTCCTGTGGTGCTTGTGTACACACATGCGCTCACACACACACAAACAAGCAGACACACACGCACAAACGCACACGCGTGCACACCAAGTCGTGCCAGCTGGGCAGAATGGTTGAATGTTTAACTGTGCAGTGTATTCACAGATGCACTCATCTTGGACAGAATATTTCAAACCGAACGCAGACAACCATGCTGATTATCGCGTGGTTATTTCATGAGGTATTTTAAGGTTTTTCTATTGTCTTGAGATGTTTCACAAGACATTTCTCTTTTTAGATGCCTACTAGTTGTTGGTCCATTGATGTGTGTGTTTGTGTTTTCCTTGCTTTGAGTGGAAGAACAGGCTGTCGTAGATGCAGATCAGTGTGTCTCATGTGAGCTGGGGTTCCTGCTATTGGGGCCTGCGGCCATTGGCACATCATCACACAACCACACACACAAAGACACGCACACCCATACACACAAACGCACACACAGACACGCATGTTCAATATAATGACCATGTGAACCCAGCTGTGTTTTTTCAGTTCCTGACATCATCCAATGACACCTGATAAATCGCGGGCGATGTGCACGTGCACGTGCACGGAGCGGAAAGAGTTCCTAAACGTTAACCCTCTCCTCACCTCCGAGCCAAACCTCACGCACACATGGTAGACAATCGCGCAGACCCCCCAAGAGCGCCTATCGCAGGCATGGAGTGATGTGCCTTTTCTTTGCCAAAGCTTAACACTGAAACAGTGACCCATGCTTCTAAACACCTCAACACCGCTCAACGACCTTAGCAACCCCCCCTCTAAGCTTATCTGGTTTCACACCTCGGCCTCAAACCAGCCATGAAAACACACACGGGTGAACGCAGGCTACGGTGGGGGGGGAGGGCCTCGTCGGAGGACACTGAGCTCATTGGTCTGCCGCTCTGATCGGCTGAAGGTTTCAGCCCGACGGCGAGCTCTTCTTGCGGGGCTGGTCGCTGGGGCGCGGGGGGGTGTATTCTGGGAGTCTTTCACCCGTCACGGTGCCTCCGCCACGCCCTCTGCGGCTACGCTTCATGCATTATTCCTGTGTGCTAAAGCCGGGGTCTGTTCTCGTTGGCCCGCCGTGCGGCCCCTGTAGGTGGTACCAGACGAGCGCGTGGTGCACACGGGCCGGGGGCTCCTGATCCGCTCGCTGCGGCCCGCCGACGCCGGGCTGTACTCCTGCGTGGCCGAGGAGCGCGCCCACTTCACGCGCACCCTCCTGCGGCTCGCGCTGCGCCTGGTGCCGCACGGGCACCTGGAGGGTCGGCCCAGGCCGGGCGAGGACCCCGGGGCGGAGCCACGCGGCGGGGCGGAGTCCCGGCAGCGCTACAAGGACTACCTCCGGGTGATGAACTCCCCGCTGGGCTCGCTGGAGGAGTACTGCGCCACGCTGCCGGGGAAGAAGCAGCCAATCATGGCCCGGGGGCGGGCCATGGGGGCGGGTAAATGGAAGCACATCCAGGAGTTGAAGAAGAGCAGGAACAGGAGGCACCACTTGTAGGAGGCAGCGTAGGCAGAGGGCCGCGGGGGGGGATCTGGGCTGGTTCAGGGAAGGCAGCAGTATTATGGGCAAGGCTCAGAACAGTTGATAACTAAAGTGAAACAAAGACGGAACATAATGGTTCACATTCTGGAAGAGGAAACTTCAGGAGAAAGAAATTTAAAAGGTCAAGCTTTTCGAGCACACCTTAAAGTCACATATTAACTGAATAATACCCGTTTTCAGAATTATATTCAGTGAGACCGATGACCTTCCCTCCAGTTGCACTGAGTAAAGTCAGCACAGGGGTCATTTTATAAACATATGTCACCTATGAAACGATTGGATGGTAAAACTGTTATTTAGTAATGTGAGACGCATTCATGTTGAATATCTGTAAATATTTATTGAGTCTGTACAGGAGATGCAGCTTGCTCAATGTAGGCCAATTTGGGACATGTTTGACTTTTGTATGACTATCATGATATATTATATGTGTGGGTAAACAAAGTGATATTTTTATAAAAACTCTTGTAGTATTGTTACGTTTTGTAGTTGTTTCTTTCTATCTGTTAATTCTTTTTTATTTATGACAGCATTTGTAGAGCACGGTTCGTTACTGTAAAATTACTGTTTTAAAATGAAAACCAAAAACACAAGCAAAAAACAACTGTGTCACTCTTTCGTCAAGAAATATTCTTTAGGCCAAATCTACAATTTATAGAATGCACCAATGCTGAGCACACTGCCAGAGGTCCAGCGTCATCGTTTCTGAGAACTGATTGACGAGCATTCTGGATGCTCTGTAATCAGGGGATCTCCAGTGTTCCCCTCATGATGCTGCACAGCCCTTAACCTTAATGCCACAAGGATATCTGTGTCTCCTTTTTCAAGGAAATCCAACGAAGGCTGTAAAAAAGCTGGTCATAGTTCATAGATCATGGGAACAATAACCTGAGGTTACACACTGCTGCATTGTATTGAGGACTGAGATGGCAAAAATGAGAATGCCAAAGTTAAATTATTCTGCCAATTCTGTAATGTTCTACTTGTACAGCTTTGTGTGACAAAGAAGGATGAATATTTCAGACTGCTTGAAAATGCTCATTGTTTATTCATTATAGCGATACACAAAACTAACTCCACTTAACCCAAATAAGGAAACATACTGTATATAAAAAAAATGAATTTGCATATTGCCATAGGCCTGATTCCTATGTGTGTGCAGTGGCTCTGCTACATTGAACTGTGTGTGTGTGTGTGTGTGTGTGTGTGTGTGTGCGTGCTGTACGGCAGCCATTGGTCCTGCCCATCAGACAGGGATAACATTGTTTCAATCAGCACATCAAGACCACCACCACAACCCTGCACGCACAAAACCGCATCACAATTTGAAACGCCAATCACACATGTCTCGCTGACATGGCTGCACACTGCTCACCTTAAAGCACATTCATCCCATTAAGAGGAGGTGAGTCCTTATGAGGTGAATGGGAATTCCTTGTTGAATAGATCAGTCATTTTTGAGAATTGACTCCATAAATGATAACGCTTCCAACAAGAGCTTGCACTAAAACACACAGACAGACCACACTTTCCCCTTCCCTTCGGTTGCCTTGCAAACCACCCCTGGGTGATGCAACCTTGTCAGCCCCATTGCACAAAAGGACGAGCACAAGAGGGCACCTACGGTCGCCCTGTATCCCCTGGCATAAGGGAGCCATTATGCGCTGGGATTTTTTCCTTGGCGTCACAACGGCTCATGGGATGCTCTGCAGGTCAGGCGGTGCGGACGGCGCGCCTCTGCTCTGTGCGTGACCAAAGCCCAGGACAAAGTGCGTTTGAAGCAACGTCAACCTGGGCCTCACGCTGGGGTTCCTGGGAGGGGGGTGAGGCGATGAGTCAGGAGGGCTACCGAGAACCGACCCGGAGAGAGACACGCAGACGGGCCCAGCGGGGGGGGAGTCGGAGGTAACGTGTGTTTGATCTGATTAGAGTAATGAGCTGGAGCAGGTCAATAGCCCCCCTGGGTCGCTGAGGGAAACTCACATTGCATCAAGGAGGCACATGGGAATTAGTGAGCACAATTAGACTGAACTGGTTGGTTCAGCGTTCGTTTAATGTTGGTTTTAACCAAGTCACTTAACATCTACTCACCGGTTTCAATAAATACACAAATGTGGCGATTATATTTGAATATAACGTAACCGTCTGTGTGTCTGTTATGTTGAGGTGAAAGACTAATCAGAAAGTAGTGCGCTCAGTTTGGAGAAAAAGTTTGGAAGAATTGACAGCAGCTGTGTTATCCAAAAGTCCAACAAATCAAACCAGTTAGTTACAGGCGAAAGAGCAAAGAAACAGAATGTGGGATTGAGATGTCACCGTACAGCAGGGCGTTGGGGCCTTTATTACAGGGTAGTTGCGGGGTTGCAGATGTGTCTGTGTTAGCCCGGCGTTGACAGTGAACTAGTGAACACGTCTGTGTTGCACGGGACCTGTCCAGACCAGAGGGATATAGACAGCTGCCCTGGAGGGGAGAAGGGTGTTCGAGGTCTGGATTTATGGTTAAAGGAGCTCAGAACAGTTGTTCCCCCCCCTGCTTTAATGAGTACCTGCACACTCCTCTCCTGATTCCCTGGTTGACGTACGCCGTCTCTCTTCGAATGGAGGAGGATGTGTGTGTCAGGACACGCAGGATGTGGAGGCTATCACACACACACACACACACACACACACACACACACACACACACACACACACACACACACACACACACAGAAATGCAATAAAGATAGCAATGAAGACAGGTGTTGGGCTGTCAAAACACAAGTGTATGCACATTGGCGACCACCAAAGATGAACAAAAAACGAACACACAGTTTATTGTATGTCCTACCTTTACATTTATTTCACCATTATTTCCTAACATTTCATAGGTTGGTCCGGTGGTTTTGCGGCCTGCGTTGGTATTTTAAGAATATATAAATATATCTTTATATATATACACATTTTTCAGAAAATGTTCAGAACAAATTGCTACGGATCAGATTGCTGCAGCTATTTCCATTGTAAATGGAATGAAATACCAAGTAAGAAAATATCTTGGTTGGGGTTGGATAGGGTTAGGCAAACTGAACTCACAACACAACCATAATCATTGGATGGTAAAGCAGAATACAGAATTAATAAACATGCGTCACAAACAAACGCTAATTTCATAACCTTTTAATATGCCTGTCAAAGAATAAAGTAAATACATAGTCTATGGAAAATTGAATCTTGAAAACATATTTTTATGCTGCTCAATGCAAGTTCATGGATGATCAAAATTTTTGGGAAATTCTTGTATTCTGTAGAGACGTAGATTGTAGGCCAATATTAAAAACCGGGGGATTGCGTTATTTTTCTTACTTTAGGATTGTCCGTGAAGATACGTCTTGACGCCACAGAGGAAGTCAGTTTCCACGTGTCTGAACCTCTGAGTATGTGCATAATGCTCAACCTAAGCTGTGAGGTCACCACTGCAGAATGGGTGTTGGGTATCACAGGGGTGTTGTGCTTCTAAACAGATCTGGTTTCCCCGGAGCTTCTGATCAGACCCCATGTTCCTCTCATTAGAGGTCAGGGGGTCACAGAGAGCTGTTCCTCAGAAGGGTTTCAGATGTCCCTTGGATCAAAACAGTGTCTGATTGGCTGAGGCATAGCAAGGCGTCACGGCGCCATTATGATGTCAAGGGCCAAGTAATGGTACAGGCATTGGTAAAAACTTGTGATCTTTAGGATCATGCCAAAACACACTGGTATGTTAATGCGTGTGCAGGGAAGGGAATATGCTAAAATAACAACTGTTGAATATTTATGTGAATCGTGTGTGTCAGAGTCTATTACCATTTTAACATCATGTTGCTGTCTGTCTGTCAGTCTCGTGATCTAGTGTAACCTCTACCTGTTAATTTGAAATGTAATTGTTGCGTTAAAGACATTGCATGGCCTAGTGCAACATATCAGCCTGAGGTAATGTTGATGCTGCACATGGTAACAGACCATAGTTTTGAGTTTTCTTCACAGAGATTGGTATGTGTTTTTGAGACTTCACATACAGATGAGTTGATATACTAGTAGATAGTTCACGTATGCTTGCTTTTGTCTTTTTATTTTACGTTTTTAATTGTATTCATCTGAAAAAAACTCGGACAAGAAAATATTTTCATATATAAATGTCAACATCGATTTGGAGGAATTGACAGGGATTTGATAAACATGTTTCTATTCTGTACATTTACATTAAAGTTGCATCATTGAATTCAATGAGAACACAACCACAGTGTTTTTAAACAAACCTTTTTTTGAAACAACATGAAATGAGAGACAGAGGGTCTGCTACTGTGAAAAGGAGTTACTTTCGAAGGCATTCTGCTAAAAACGTTATTTATTTTAGCAAGACGTTATATATTTTTTCTGCGTTCTTGGATCACTTCAAGAATTCACATGCTTAGATCATGTGACACATTTTAAATCAAACCTGAGTGCCAGAAAGTTCGGTCTTACCACAGGGCTTATCAATCATAGCAGCAGGCGTTTGTTTTTATGGGATTTGCTCGCTATTGAAAATATTTCCCTTACGATCCACATAGACACATTTAAAAGCTGTGTGAAATGACCTCCTGTTAGTGTGTTTTTAAGGGTTGTATTTCACACCTTTTTTATCTGTCATGAAGCTGAATATGAAAACAGGTTTTCTTTGCAGTCCCAAAAGTCAAAATAGTGATTTGGATAATCTGCTATTCAACCACAAAAATAGGCAAAAGCTGCATTTCAACCATCAATATTTTGCTGGCTAATTTTTGTGATGTGATTTATTTCCAAAGATTTGTCCAGCTGTATAAACAGTAGCAGAACTTTTAACACCTGCAACAACACAAACTTTTTATTTATAACGCATACGGCCATACTTGAAGATGTATTGTATACCATTATTATTTTATATATATATACAAATCATCTGATTTGTGTACTCCTCAAATCAAATATAGGGCTGTTTATCTTGACAAAAACAGATCTTGGTAAGGATCTTGAACAAGCTTACTGAAAAAGCTAGAAGTAAAAGTCTTTCCAAGTAGTTTATACTCCAATATCATCTGCCATCTCTTCTCTTCTGCCACTAAATCATCCATTCCCTGCTTCTCATCCTCTCCTGTCCTTGTTTCCATGATACATAAAGACTTAATGCTTGATGTATCTTAATTCGATCGTAACAGCACCTTTGGATGGTCATAACAACTGATAGAGGTTTTAAAAGTGAAGGTGTGTGGTGCGTATGCAGAGACAAACACATAGAGAGAGAGAGACGGAAAGCTGTCCAGTTAAAAAATGTGTGAGCCTGCGTTTGGACTAGCTTGTGGAAACAAACATACTTGAGAAAACCTATTCTGCTATTTCGGGGATTACGAACTCAGCAAACATGGAAATCTGACAAGCCTTGGAGGATTTTCCACAGCGTTCCATCCATTACGCGTGACGTTCACTGTGTATAGTCAGCTCACATACACTGCTGTATGAGTATTTTTGTCATAAAACACCTCACTTCTCTATGGTTTTTCACTTTCTTGAACACAAGTTCTATATGATTATTTCTCAGTGAAAAGTTTGTTCTTTTTACATTTTGAATCTGGTTTGCTCCGGTTAAGCTAAACCAGTAAGCTGGAGTCCTCTAAATAATGGCATCATTGCTTTGCTTGCTCACTGAAGTCACCACGCCACTTGTATGTTACAGCATATGGGATGCTGTAAGACTTGGACAAAGGCAAAATCATTTTGCCATGGAACTACCAATCCAAAGGCTTTCACCATGGCAACTAGATCCCATGATCAGCAGTTCTCTCTCCGTGGCAAAGAGATTCCTGAGCTGCTCTTTATCTGCACAACAATGATTTGCAGGAGAAAATGGTGTCGTACTGTTAACACAAATGATCTGCCCTGTAAATTAAGATTTAGAATATGATAGAATATATATATATATATATATGTATTTCATATCTTCCAACATGTTTTTGGAACCAAAACAGTTAGTAGAAGTCGCTCGTCGCAAATGTATGACAAACACAAAATGTTTGCATGTGAGTGTGCATAGCGAAGTCAACGTGCGTATTTGCTGTGATAATGCTGAGCTGTGCAGCACAATACAAGTAAAGACTAGTTGTATTGTTATCACAATCTGTCAACATAAAACCATTGTCAGTCAACCATTATCGATCCGGAAAGGATTGATAAACCAGTGTGTGAATGCTCCCCACATAGAGGGACAATTCAGTCTCAATCTATTTCTGTGTGTGTCTGTTTGTCTGTGTGTATGTGTGCATTTGCATATTGGTGCACATGTGCATGTATGTGTGTGTGTGTGTGTGTGTGTGTGTGTGTGTGTGTGTATTCACAAGTTCCTGCACCTATTGATGCATGTCTCATATTGCTGCTGGCATCCAGCCATCCCAGGGGGAAGCTGTGAAATGGAGACGAGGCTCATTTCAGTTGGATGCCACACCTCATTGACCTTCAGCCTTTAAATCTGTTTTTCCAATTGGTCACATATTCTACCTTCTTTCCGATAGGGCCGTGCTAGCTCATTGGGGGACCCTGCCCTCATTCTGAAGAGCATAAGTCAGACTTACATAATGGATTCCTCCTGAGATGACTGCTGGGCAAACCAGTCCCGCACAGCGCACATAATTGGGAAATAATAGAAAATGAAATAACATTAAATCACATTGTAAAAATATCGTTATTATTTATTTATACATTTAGCTCCTAATGAATCTTCAGCACAAATGTGTGTGCGAGTGTGTGTATAATTTTAGAATTTGGCAACGTTGAGACAGTGCAGTCCATTAGCAGTCCCCAAAGCCATCTTACTGGACGAAGATTTATACCTTCTGAGCCTCCATCTGTTCCCTCCCATGGTGTCACCAGCTAGGAGCTGCCTTGGCTCGGAACCACCAAAGCCTTGAGATGCTTCAGGGTCTAACAAACCAGGGGGGAGATTAGAGCAGCAAGCCAGTGTCAATTCCTGACCTTTTGCACACAATCAGAACCCCATATATCCATCCATCTACCTATCTATCTATCTATCTATCTATCTATCTATCTATCTATCTATCTATCTATCTATCTATCTATCTATCTATATATCTATCTATCTATCTATCTATCTATCTATCTATCTATCTATCTATCTATCTATCTATCTATCTATCTATCTATCTCTCTCTCTCTCTCTCTCTCTCTCTCTCTCTCTCTCTCTCTCTCTCTCTCTCTCTCTCTCACTCTCTCTCTCTCTCTCTCTCTCTCTCTATCTATCTTGTCTGCCAGATAGTGAGAGGAATTAATCCTGATTTTTATCATAACACATACATGTTTTATTGTATGCTGCTGCTGTCTCGGGCAGGTCTCTCTTGTTTAATAGACGTCTACTCAATAAGACTAACCTGGTTCAACATGGTTGAATAAAATATTGGAAAAAAAAGGTTGCAGAAACCTTTGTAAGTAGATACATGGGTTTAGAACCGTTAGATTGTGTGTGTGTGTTTGTTTAAGTGTGTTTGTGTGTGTGCTTGCGTGCTTCCATGTGCGTGTGTCTGTGTGTGTGCACGGGCGGACATGGGTGTGCGTGTGTTATGTGCTGTGTATTCCAGACGTGTGAGTTGGGGTGGACCCCCCACAGAGTGAGATCAAGGGCTTAGTTGTAATACTTATCACTATGGAAGACTCATGGCCTCGGATTCCCACTCCGTGCTGTAGCTCACCTTACCTCACACACATCTCTGCTGGCTGCTCAAAGGGCACCATTATAACAGATATTTGGAAACTCGTTCTTAAGCCTCAATGTACAATGTCAACCCTGGTTGTTCTGTTAATAATCTGTGGTTCTGTCAAAAAAAAATACACAATGTTCGGTCTGGTTTCACTGTGAAACGCCTCAAACAGAGCTGTCTTTGTACAAAAAATGATTAATTAAGAGTCTTTTGCCGTCATGATCAAATCGAAACAAAGGCACAATTCAGGTTCCAACCGAAACAACCACCGTGGAAATGGAAGAAATCATTTTGAAGGTGTAACTTGAGATTGGGAAATAAGGAACGCACATGAACAAACCGCTATACCTACATTTTCACTGTCATCACCTTTTACTTCAATATGAAACTAGGTGTAAACAGCAGTAATTGCAGACATCTATTCTACCTGTCACCAACCTTTTCACCAACTTTTACATTCATACTGCCCATTTTAATACTCCAAAATAACGGACGACGTCACTGACGTGACGACCGAAACATGTTCCGTCATCATTGATGACTAATGGGTCAGGAGGACGTTATGAAATAATTTAGACTGTTTATTATTGATTCATCATTGTGTCAAATATGTCTTCAAGGTTTTTTCAATTGGCCAACAGCCCCAGTTCGTCTTTTGTTTATTCTAATTCGAAGAATTCTTCTTTCCGCCAGACACACGCCACCATTGCTTTTATTGTCATTTAATTTGAACCGGGCTAATTTCTTTGTGTTTTTTATACATTTCTATTAATTGATTTATCATCGGAATGCTTCTGTTCTTCCAACCCATTCTCCTTTGTCTCTCTTATTCAGTCCTTATGTCTCTCCCTCTCTCCCTCTACCAATGTTCACCTCTAATGCTCAGGGAAATCCTACCCATATGGTCCGGCCTTTGAAGCCGGGCCAGTTCCATGTGCTATGATGAGTTGTCATGGTGACTTTCTTGCTTTTCAGTCAGTTTACTGAACTTCACCTTCATGAGTTCATGATGGCTGCCACAAGAATTCGCCACAAGTATCAACATTCAATACTGAATTGCTGTGGAAGAGTTCATTGTGTATGCTTTGATAATTGATGACAGAAAGAAACCGGGAATTTGTAATAGACGCTCACCTTTTAGGATCCTTTTAGGAACATTAGGATTCGAACGAATCGTCAGGGTCAAACTATTTGCCTAGGTAATTTGAATTTAAGATGGCTTACTATAAAATGTGTTTACGTTTCCATAGTGTTCCATGTACTAAGTGGAACCAAGGCAATAGATAGACTTTTTGCAGTGAGCAGTTGGCAAAGATTGACTAGATACTACTTTGTTTACTATATTTATTGCCTGCTGGTTCACAAAGGAATTAGAACAATATATTTCCTATATTTCTTTTGTTTTTTTCTGTTTGTGTCCTTCTTTCTTTCTATATTTTTCTTTATTTGATCTTTGATTATAATCTACACCTGAGCTCTGCCAAAATCATGTTCACTATTACTATATAGTGATTTGAATCACCACTTTGTATACAAATCTTGTTCCCAATTTTTTGCTCTTCTTAACGCCCATGATGCACCGTAAATAAAGTGTAATACTGATGTACACATATTCCGCCTCCACATCCCATAATACATAGCGGTTTCCATCAGATTCATGTGGTGACATTTAACAAGCGTTGTCTTGTTAATGCAACCAGTATGTGTCACGCCGACAGAAATCCGGTGTGTAATTAGTGTCTGAATTCCCCCTATTTCCTGCCTCACTTGTTCCCTAAATCGTCTCCTAGTGTTCCCGATATAGGGATCAGGGAATGAGTGAACAAGTGAGCGATGTCCGTCACAGACCTGGTCCCCGCATTTCATTCGGAGCTATTTGGCGTGACGACTTCCATTGCAGTGCTTTTCCCCGGATTCTATTCGTCAATGAAATGGGCATCAGCCAGACCGCAGTAGTGACAGCAGTGCAAGGCGTGAGCCGCACCCCCCAGCATGAAGGTGCTTCAGTAGCCTTCTGGAGGTGACGAATGACCACATTCACCGCGGCGCTGCCTTGGTGCCTCTGGAGTCCAGCGAGAGCTAATGGATGAAGTGTGTGGAGGAACGGCGCACTGTATAATTCACTGCTCTCTCTTCAGAGGTCACATCAAAACAGAGAGGCGTTTGATGGAGGGAGGGGGGGGGGATCAATTTCCTACCCTTCATTTAGTGTGTGTGTGTGTGTACCATAGAAGAAGAGAACAATGGGAATGGCAGAAGGATGAAGTAAAGAATGAAAGAGAAGGAAATACGGAGAAAAGACATGTGGTTGATGAATAGTGAAGCTTTCACCACTCGCCTCATTTCTTGAAGGTCCAGTGCTTCCCCCCCCCCCACACACACCCCTTCCAACAACTACCGTAGCCTGTACTGGCCTGTCAGTGGTGTCGCAACAGTTTAGTTTTGCATACCAACTTCCTCTGAAAGAGTGAAAGTTTTAGTTTTAGGCATCAGTCAGCGAAACAACCTCAAAAAAACGAATGGTGTCAAAGCATGGATGTATGAAAGAAAGAATCATCAGAATCCCCCTCATCCTAAACAGCACAGTATTAAAAAAAGTATCAAAAATAGTCTTAACCATGGGGATCACACATCCCACTTCCTTCCTTGAACTCTCAGCCAAAAAAGCATATTTTTGATTGATTTGAAAACGTGTGCTCTCTCTCAGCCGTCTGTCCATTCATGGCTCCTGTAGAAAACAGGGGAGCAACATGGCGGCCTTCATGGAAGAGGAGCTGCTCCCTATGAAGACATAAAGGGTCATTCTAAGGTAGCAAAAGCACCATTATTATTATCATGGGATAATATATACAAATGGAAGCATATTTATGAATAATATATTTGATTTCTGTTCCGCTACATGCCACTCATTTAAACACACTACACCTTTTAAGGCTCATGACTGCGTCTCCAGTTGTTCCGTAGCATCCATTG
The DNA here is from genome assembly GCF_949987615.1 of Pollachius pollachius. NCBI lineage: Eukaryota > Metazoa > Chordata > Actinopteri > Gadiformes > Gadidae > Pollachius > Pollachius pollachius. The sequence continues at coordinate 1,276,589 of NC_136942.1, read as the reverse complement.
GATTCAAGGCTCAAACTGTTTAAGTCGTAGGGGTCTGGGGTCCACGCAGTGCACGGTGTCCAGGAGCCCGTCTGGCCCCTGTGCCTGGACGATGTGACCCCCCACCGGGCTGACCCACTTACCAACACCCAACCCTGCTGGAGCTAGCATTAGCCAGATGCTAGATTGTCTCCTCACCCACCCGCACGAGGACATGCACACACACACACACACACACAAACACACACACACACACACACACACACACACTCACACACACAAACGCAAACAGCCGTATAGTTACAGCATCTAATTGAATGTAGTTATCTGAAATGAATAGTACTATAACCTAGAGGACACGGTATTTTATGACAGAGGTGTGTTCCATTACTGGCTGCTTTATTTGCTACGCTCCGTGCGCTAATGTCATCCCATCACCATTTGCGGATGGGTGCCTTTTCCACGCTAAGTGTATGCTAATGTTCAGTCCGACTTGTGAACGTGTGTGAGTAGTGGAAATGGCAGTGTATGAGTGCGTACGTGTGCGTTTGTGTGCGTTTTTGTGCGTGTGAGCGGCCGAGAGAGATCAACACGCAATAGAGAGAGAGGGAGGGATTGATCGGCCGGAAGGATTCGTCCTGCCACAGTGTATCCACGGCAGCAGTGAGTTTATTATGCAGATGAGTAGGTTAAATGCAGCGCATCCCACCCACCCAGGATGTCATTAAATCCATAATGGCAGAGGGACCTTGATGCCAGGTTGATATTTAATGCAGTCCACGTATCTCTCTCTCTCTCTCTCTCCCTGCTCGCTCAGTTCCTCTTTGAAGAACCCTCGATCCTCCACATTAACATTAGGGTCCAGAGCTTTGTGTGTCTGTGTGTGTGTGTGTGTGTGTGTGTGTGTGTGTGTGTGTGTGTGTGTGCTACGCCCGGAATCTTTTTTGTTCCACAGCAACACATCCTCACTGCCTGGCTCAGTCCTTCTTTCCCTCCTTCCTCTTCTTTAGTCTTAATGTTGTGTGACGCCCTCTGGAATGAAAACATCCTCCTTTTTAAACGAGAACGTCCATTTGAGGAGTGGACTACTGTAGTTTCCTAATAGTCCCCCCGGTGTAGTAGTTTCCGCCATTATGCCATTACACTACCGATGGCCCAGGCGCCGTATGTGGTGTCCAGTACTTGTTTTTGCCGGCGAGAGAGGACGCCGGTGGGGCCCATTATCCAATTACCCAATTATCTCCAACGAGGAGCAATTATCAGACCTCATCACTCACACCTCCCGACCACCACCGCCACCGCCACCACCACCGCCACCACCACCGCCACCACCATCGCCACCACCACCACCACCACCGCCACCACCACCACCATCACCACCACCACCACCACCACCACCGCCACCGCCACCGCCACCACCACCGCCACCGCCACCACCGCCACCACCACCGCCACCACCGCCACCACCACCGCCACCACCACCACCATCACCACCACCATCGCCACCATCACCACCACCACCACCACCACCACCACCACCACCATCGCCAGGCCTCTTGAGTCTCCTGCCGCTCTGAATGAAGCTATTCATGTTGCCGTTGTCCTGGTGACAAGTACACACACACCTGTCTACACCCACACGTTTGACACTCTTAGACTTACCAGATTCCCTGTGTGTATGTATGTGTGTGTGTTAATGTGTGAATACATTATACGTGTATGTTTTCGGATGCTTCTCCGTGTGGATATATGTGTGTGTGTTTGTTTGGGCAGCCTTGTGTGTGTGTGTGTGTGTGTGTGTGTTTGTGTGTGTTTGCGTGTGCATAAATATGCACGTATGTGTGTGTCTGTTCATGCATACGCTTACGTGTGTGTGTGTGTCTGTGTATGCGTGTGCATAAGTATGCACGTTTGTGTGTGTCTGTTTGTGTGTGTGTGTGTGTGTGTCTGACGTGGTGGGACACATGAGACGTGAAGGTCACCCTGTTCCCGTCCGTTGATATGTGGTCTTCGTGGCTCCTCTGTGCTATTCTCGCCCATCCATCTCCCCTGGACTTCAGAGGGGCCTTTAGAAAGACCCCCGGCAGGTAAGAGAATACCGTGGCAGCAGTGACTCACCAGGAAACGGGACCACCGTCCTGTAATCGTGGAGCTGCAGCCCCTCGCTCCCTCATGAATCTACACTCAAGAATGTGTCAAGCATGTTGATGACTTTACCTCCTTACCCCCCCCGCCCCCATACATCACTCTTCCTTCACCTCCTCTTTACTCCTCCCTCCTTCCGTCCTTCCTCCTCCTCCTCTCTTCCTGCCCCCCACTGATGAGTGACATCCGAAGCTCCCGCCCTGTTGACGCCCCGTTCTAAAAAAGGGGGTGCCCGCCCCCCCAGAGCCATCCCCCTCGCAAGTCTCCAAAGTGTGTGTGTGTGTGTGTGTGTGTTAATGTGACAGGTAATAGAGATATCCGGCAGTATGTCTCCTGGTGAGATTCATTGTTTCATGCCCCCTCCTGCCCCCTACTCTCCCGTCTCCTCCTTCCTCTCCCTCCCTCCCCCCTCCATATTTTCTGTTCCCTCTCTCCACTCCCATCTCTCCTTGTCTCTGTCTCTCCTTCTCTCTCCTCTGTCCTCTTTAGTCGTTCCTCCTCTCCCTCCTTTCCTCTCCTGTCTCCTCTCCTCTCCTGTCTCCTCTCCTCTCCTGTCTCTCCTCTCTCTCCTCCTCTCCTCTCCTGTCTCTCCTCCCTCCTCTCCTCTCCTGTCTCTCCTCTCTCCTCTCTCTCTTCTCCTCTCCTCTCCTGTCTCTCCTCCCTCCTCTCCTGTGTCTCTCTCCTCTCTCTCCTCCTCTCCTCTCCTGTCTCTCCTCCCTCCTCTCCTCTCCTGTCTCTCCTCCCTCCTCTCCTCTCCTCTCCTGTCTCCTCTCCTGTCTCTTCTCTCTCCTATCTCCTCTTTAGTCATTTCTCCTCTCTCTCTCCTCTCTCCTCTCCTGTCTCTCCTCTCTCCTTTTTCCTCATTCCTCCTCTCTCTCCTCTCCTCTCCTGTCTCCTCTCCTCTCCTGTCTCTCCTCCCTCCTCTCCTCTTTGTGGTGATATACCGACGTCTATTCTTAGCCTGTTTCACAGGCCTGTCTCCAGAGACCAGGCGAAGGGTCTCTGTTACACTTACATGACACATATGCGTATGAACACATATACAACACATACTATACTTTAAAAAGCATACACAGCACACACACACACGCACACACACACACACACACACGCACACACACACACACACACACACACACACACACACTAGCGAACACACACACACACACACACACACACACACACAAACACACAGTTTAACGAGTGCACATTCATGGACACACAAATGGACACACACATGGACACACACGCACACACTTCGGAAAACATCCCAATCCTGGCTGATCAATCTTAACTGAGCCGTGAAACCCAATAACATGTTTGAAAGTCCAAGCTCATATTTCTCAGCAAGTTAAAACTCAATTATTGAGAGGTATTTCCTCTGAGCAGCTCGCAGGCAGTCTGCGGTGTGTCCTCCCCACCGGGACAACGCCAGCATGATGCCTCCAGGGCTGTCCATGCATCCAATGTGTGTGTGTGTGTGTGTGTGTTTGTTTACTTTGTCTCTCCCATTGAATAACTCATAGCTGATTTTAAAATCCCAGAGGTAATTGCAACACAGTTGTGGGAATAGATTTGACAAGGCTGCTTTGTATGAATATGAACGCTATTCCTGGCTCGTGGCAGAATGTGGATTCTGTGGATTTCAGTCGCAACGGGCAGCAGATCAGATTGCACAATTGTTTTTTTATTTGTATGTTTGTGTTTTGTAGATCTGTAAGTGTGTATGCTTGTGAATGTGTGTGATTTTCTGTATGTGTGTGTGTGTGTGTGTGTGTATGTGTGTGTGTGTGTGTGTGTGTTTGTTTATCTGTGTGTGAGTAAAGTTAAATAAAGCTAAATTTTATTTAGTATAGCACATTTCATACAGCAAGATCAGAAAGTTCTTCCCAGAAATAAAATAGTGAAAAATAAGAACATAACAAACTACAATGCAACAAACAATAAAAAATAAGCAAGGGCAGGCTTTAACAACAGGGAGTTACTACAGAGCATGAGGCAAAACACAGGCCAGTTTGGATGTGTTTTTGTGTGTGTGTGTGTGTGTGTGTGTGTGTGTGTGTGTGTGTGTGTGTGTGTGTGTGTGCGTTACTGTTTATGTATTTAATGGTAATTTCACACACATACCGAC